>NC_072489.1:56183889-56494826 GCF_027574615.1 Eptesicus fuscus | reverse complement strand
CCTCAGCTGCCATCGCAGCCCGGCCAGCACCCTGCCCTGCAGGACCCTGCTGTTCCCTTCATCTGGGACGCTTCTGCACCCACTCCCCTCCTGGCACCCTGTGCCCGCAGAGCGCTCACCACCCCGCCTGCTTGCTCACCTGTGTCCCCAACCATAGGCCCCCAGGCAGTCCTGAGGCCGGCCCTCAGCATCACGGGCCCCTTCCCAGCACAGCCTGCCCCGAGGGCAGGAGCAAGGCCAGCACCTGTCATTTCTGAGAAACAGACACAGCCCAGACCTGCACCAGGCAAGAGGCAGAGCCAAGGCCTCTGGGTTTGGGTTCCAGAGCAATCCTGTCTTCTGGCGCCAGGAATGCACCGGGCCAGCAGGCGTGGGTGCCTCCTGTCCCAGGCTGGACTCTGTGGGACTCGGGGAGACACCCCCCCCCCCACGTCTGCTTACAGTAAAGCTTCGGCCCGTAAAACACGTTTAGCGGCAACTTCCCAGACGACCACTGTTCATCCCGGATCCTGCCTGGTCTAAAACAGCCTGGAAGTGAGTTCCGGTGTTTCACAATGACCGCCACAGGCGGCACCAGAAACCTTCATAAATTAGTGATGAAGGCACCAGCCCAGGTCAGCGCAGCATCTCCGGCCGCTGAGGCCCAGCTCCTCCTGGTCTGGCGGGGTGTCACCCGGCGCAGGATGGCAGAGGGGTCCTGCTGTCCAAGGCCCCCCGCTGGCTGGCTCCCCCCAGCACCTCCCACAGGGACAGACCTCAAGGACCACAGAGCCGCTTCGCCCCTGCCTCAGCCCTGGACCCAGCCCCCGGCACCCAGATGGACTGGAGAGCAGCGAGGACCGGGAGCTGGGTGGAGGGGGCCGGGGAGAAGGAGGGGGAGAAACAGGCCTGTGGAGCAGCTGAGCCCTAAACCCTGAAGTGGGGTTGCAGCGAGGGGACTGGTCAGGGAAGAGCACCCTGGACGACGGGCAGGCTGTGTCTCTGGGAGGCCTCTGTGTCTTCGTGCAGGTGGGCAGCCCTCCCTCTGCAGACCCCACTGCTGGGTGCCACCCACCTCGTTCCTGCTCACACCTCCCCCCCCCCCCCCCACCCCCCCGGCTGTTCTCAGCCGCCCGACCCAACCTCACTCTGCCTTCTGAGCCCCTCCCTCCTTAGCACTGCCTGGAGCCCTGCTCCTGTGAGCCCCACCTTTGGGGTGCGTGTGCCTCCCGGGCGCTCATGGTCGATGTGGGGAGCCCAGCCATGGATCCGACAGGGCAAGATTCACCGAGGGTATGGACTGCCAGGAAGCGAGAGAGGGAGTGGGCTCCGGAGAACTGGCAGCTCCCGGGGGTGGAGGGTGGCTGTGTCAGCAACCCCAGCGCCTCCAGAGAGCTGGGCTGCCGGTGGGAGCAGAGCGCCCCCGCCCCCTGAATTCGGGCTCCCGCACATTGGTCAGGCATGCTTCTGGGCACAGGGGTTCGAGTGGGCTCAGCCGGTAGGAAAGGCTCCAAGAGAGTGTCACGTGAGCATCACACCCTATGAGCAGAGCCGGGGGAGGGGAGCCCCAGACTCGGAACAAGGCCTTTCAGCCAGCCTGGGCCTGGGGTGAGGCCAGGGGTGGGGGAGCTGTGGGGACAGGCGAGAGGAGCCACAGCTGAGTCTCTGCACTCGTCACTGTGCAGCGAGTGGGCAGCGAGGCCGGGTGAGGTGAAGGCAGCAGCGCCAAGGCCCTCCCCCTTCCTGCCGCTTGGAGCAGCCACGGGAGGCCAGCCAGCGGCGGAGCACACGTGGGAGCGGGCTGATCCGGAGACTGCTCCGTCAACAGTGACCTGAGCCACCCTGCACGGCCCGTGCGCAGCCTGGGGCCCAGCCCGGACCAATGCAGAATCGCTGATCTCCGCTCACCGTCCCAGCAGCGGTGCCCACCGAACGTCACATGTCCGGGCCGTCCAGCCCACCCCAGCCTTCCCTGCCCCTTCTCCCCCGCGTGGCTTCTCTGGTCAATATGAATGCACCGCGGGCTCAGTGTGCAGAGCAAATCAGCCACGCAAGGGGGCCGTGCACCCCCTTCAGAAGCAGGGTGCCGAGTGCAGGCCCTGGTCTCCTTTTAGGTCCCTTAAAACCTGACCAGGATGGGAGAATTTACACAGCACAGAACTCACTTTTATTCTGGAGCCCAATGGTACACCTCAGATCACACTGTGTGTGCCCGTGCCTATGTGTACACGTGGGTGCAGCTATCTGCCTATGTGTGTACATGTGTGCCTGCGCCTGTGTGTGCGTGAGGGTGCGGCTCTCTGTGCATGCATGTGCCTGCACCTGTGTGTACATGCGGGTGCAGCTCTCTGCCTGTGTGTGCATGTGTCCTTGTATCTGTGTGCATGGTGCATGCACAGTGGTGGGGCACGGAGGTCCTGCACACGGTCTGTCTGAGTGGGTGCACTGACTGCCCAGCCACAGGTCTGGCAGACGCATCCCACCTGGAGCCTTTACACTTCGCTGAGATCCCGGCAATTTCTGAGCTGTGGGAAGAAATGTGGCCTTTGGATGCTGCTGACTGAGCCGTGTGTGTGTGTGTGTGTGTGTGTGTGTGTGTGTGAGAGAGAGAGAGAGGGGGGGGGGGACCTCAGGCAGTCCTGCAAGCTGCTGCGGGGGCAGGGAGGGTGTTTGGGAAAAATGTGTGGAGGCTGCGAGCATGGGGCCTCACAACCATTTATCACCCCCACTGCCCTGCTAAGCGCCACCTCCTCCATGCATATGCTGGCTGCTGGGCCTCTGGCTGACGGACTGATTTATCCCCAAAGGCATGAAGGCCGCTCCTGAGCTCAGGAGAGTGCAGTGTCTCTCCCATGTGTCAGCTCACCAATCAAGAGCACCAGACCCCAGCTGGCACCGTGCCCCTCTACCAGGGAGCACCCCTCTACCTGGGAGCGCCCCTCGTCTCCCCATGCGGAGGTGGGGCGGCCGACCCACACACCGAGCGTTCACCATCACGGACGTCCTATGTACCCACAGAAGCCTCACCAAGATCAGCTCCTGTCTGCTCCGCCCCCCAAGGCTTCCAGACAAATCAATGGGACGCTTCCTGTGCCCACCACGGCCTCACCCGCAGCGCAGCCTCCACCAGGAGAGTCGCTGCTTGTCCTGAAAGGTGCTCTGAGGGTCAGGCTCAGAGAGAGTCCCTGGCAGATCCATGTTGGGGTGACTGCGGTGATGTCAGGGGGGCGGGGGGGGGGCAGCAAAGTGCCCCTGCAGCCCGAGCTCTTTCCCCCTCCCCACACCCAGTGCAGGCTTGTGAGTGAGTGAGGAGCGAATGAGTG
This sequence comes from Eptesicus fuscus, assembly GCF_027574615.1. Lineage (NCBI taxonomy): Eukaryota > Metazoa > Chordata > Mammalia > Chiroptera > Vespertilionidae > Eptesicus > Eptesicus fuscus. The sequence continues at coordinate 56,491,524 of NC_072489.1, read as the reverse complement.
AAGAGTAAAGGGCAGATCGAAAGCCCCGCCGCCCCACCCCTGCGCCACCCAGCCCCTGGCCGACTGGGCTTCCCCCTCCCAGCAGATTCCTGACCGGGCGCTGGGCCTCAGTCACTGAGCTGCTGAGACTGTGAGATGCTGAGAACGTGGAATGAGTCCGAACGTTTGCAAGATGAGGAGCATGTTCAGGCTGGAACCAGGGTCCATGCAGAGAGTGGCATCAGTCTCCAAGCCCGAGGGGTCATCAGGCATGACAGGCCAGAGGACAGCAGAGGTGGGAGACATGGTGGGCTGAGACCCCATAACCCGGCACTGCCCCCCTCTCCCCTCCCCCGTCCCCCCCCCCCACCACCCAGAGGAGCCTGCCCAGCCGCACGGAGCCTGCCCACCCCTGGGTTCTCTGATGCTGCCAGGCTGGGACTCGGGGGAGGGGACGACTCCTGTGGTCCCAGCGCCCCAGGCAGAGGGACGGCCCGTGGTGGGGGCTCTGCCTGCCTGGGGACCGGCTGACAGCCGATGCAGTCTGTGTCACACACGGCAGCTGCCCGGGTCCCGTCCTGCATTTGGGTAAAACGAAGCCAGGCGGGGCGGTTAGGAAAACTCACTACTTTAAATGCTACCTCACAGCGAGCGCGTGGTTTCATTTCAGACCTTTTCTTGGAAAAGATCTGCATATATTTTTTAATGGAAAGTCGATATTTAAAGATCAATACATCGCGCCCAGCTGCTGGCTTTGCAGGAAGTGCATGCTGACAAGCCCTTCCCAGGCTGTGGAGGCCGCACCTCCGCTGACATCTGCCCGAGGCCTGGGAACCGGATGGCGCCTGGCGACAGAGCGGCCTGTCCCTGCCCGCAGCCGCACGGAGCCTCGCCTGGCACTGTCCCGTCTGCCCAGTAAACTTGGGGAAAAGCCAACTGGGGCAGGGCGGGCCCTGAGACATCTCAGTCCCCTCCGGGCCACCGCAGACCGGGACCTGCCCCCAGGCTGCCACCCCCTCCAGGAGCGCTGGCCAGCACTGAGTCTCTGCGGACACTAGCTTTGGGGAGGGGGCAGCTGCACCTCAGAGGAAGGAAATCAGAGGTGACAGCCATGACGGGGACCCTAGGAAACCAGCCCACGACCCCCAACCCCAGAGGGCCCAGCCCCTAACACAACAGGGCCCAGTCCGACACCTCACAGCCGCCCCCTCCCCTCCTAAGAGCTGTTGTCACTAAACAGCCTGACAGCCATCAGGGCAGGTCCACCACCTCCATGGGGGGCCCGCATCCGTTCACACAGTCCTGGGGGTGGGGGTGGGATGCTGCGCCCACAGGAAAAACCGGGTGCCCAGCGGGAAGGAGGAGGTGAACTGGGCTTGTGTGAAAGGGGCCAGGGGCACGGGGGATTCGCTCCCTGCCCTTTGAGGGAGCTGTGGCCTGACCTGGCTCCGCAGAGTCTGGACTTGGTGCCATGAACAAGTGATAAGGATGGGACCGTGGAGGGGGACCCGAACACCATGGAAGCCCATGACAGCCATGATTTCCCTCCAACATCACAGCAGATTCTCACGTCCCTCCTCTCTTTCCACCTCCCACTCCTCAGACACATCTCCTTCAACAGTCAGATACCATGGCATCACCCAACGACCGACCGTGAGGCCAGCGGCCAGCGCCCCGCAGTTGCGAGCTCCGGCCCTCCCCCTGGATGGCTGGGCTCTGGGTCACCTCCTCCCTGCAGCCCCTCCTCCCGGGCTCCGTCAGTCCAGTCCCTTCCCCCCGAAGTCCCTCCAACGAGCCCGTCCGTGAGAGACACGCCAGCTGCCAACCACAGTCTCCCCTCCTCGCCGGCACCGTGTGAGGAAGGAGCCAACGCCGTTCTACCTTCTGCGGGGAAAGAGCATTTGCAGGGACGCCCAGCCTTTGGAACACTCGCCCCCCAGCCTCCCTGGGGCTGCAGCCTCCCTCTCGGGTGGGAAGCAGGCTGGGAGGGACCTGGGGGCAGGCCGGAGCCAGGACACCGCCCTGCAGCTCGGGCCAGCTCCCGAGGCCTCGCTCAGACCTTCGCTCGGGGCTGAGCAGTTTCTCTGATGGATGATGTTCTGGTCACTGATTTTTCCAGTTCACAGAAGACTGGGCGGCAGATGTACCGCTGGGAAACAGCACAGAGACAGCAGGAAAAGTGTTCAGGGGAGGATTAAAAAGGAGAGTTTTAAGGAGAGCCATGAGGTGCCAGGAAGCTGAGGCTTTTGGGGTTGGCCTGTGTTGGCACCCACCAGCCTGCACTCAGCCCTCTGGGTGTCGCCCAGCACGGGACGGGGACCTCCAGCCTGAGCTGGTTCGACGGGGCCCTGCGTGCTCTCTGAGAATGCCACACACAAAGCATGCCGTGTTCCTACTCTTGGCTTGGTTTCCTGGGCGACCCAGACAGGGCCCCATCCCCACAGTGCAGAGCCAACATGCCCGTCTCCAGGGTAACAGCGGAGATGCCGGCTCCCTCCTGCAGCTCTGCGGGCTGACCTCTCCTCCTGGAAAACGGGTGGGTCTCTTTTAGGCCAAAATGAATAGAAGTGAGGAAAGGCCTTATCTGGAGGCGGAGCCTAAGACTTCTGTTCTCTTTCGTGTTTCTAAAAATAGAAGTCAGGAGGCCCGAGCAGCCCAGAAGTCCGCATTCCCGCGGGAGCCCAGGTTTGTGGTTTCCAGGAGGAGCGCCTTGGCCAGGCTACAAAACCACGGGGTGATGGGACAGGGTGGCCAGGCCTGCCCGCTCTCCCCGAAGCCGCCGGGGAGGGAGCCGGGCTGACCCTGCGTCCAGAGGCTGGAGCACAGACAGCAGCCGTCACAGACCTCAAGGCCAGCCCCGCCATGCCCCGTGCAGGGAGGAGGCCAGGCTGGGGGCTCGCTGGGGCCACCGGCAGGCTCTGGGCCTTGGGGGACGTTGGGGTCTGACCTCTCCTGCGACCTGAGCAGGTTTCTTCTTCGGAGGAGGAGGCCTCGGAGCCTGAAGAACCAGTCCAGCTTCCAGCCCGCGGCCTCCGCCGGGCGGCAAAGAGGGGTCACCGAGAACTGGGTGGCCCGCCGGCCTGGGGACTCCTGGGCCTCTCACACATACAGTGAATCCACGCGAGTTCTTAAAAAACGGAGGACGGTGAATTTATTTGTAATTCTGGAACAAGGGGGGGCCTTTCCAAGTAGGAAACAAACCCCAGGAGCCCCCAAGGAAGGCCTGTCAGAGGGTGGATGTCACCCTATAAAAAGCATAAAACGTTCGCACAGAGAAAAAATAATTAAAAAATATCAAAATACTACAAACTGGGGAAAGGTATTTGCAATAAATATAACAAGTGAGGGTGCACTTCCTTTAATTACAAGAAACCTACACAAGTTAGCGAGCAAGCCAATCCCACGGAAAAGGCAGGGGCGGATCCCACGCGTCAGTAAATCAGACGTGACACCGTGCCACCTCCCTCCCAACGTGCAGCTGTCAGTCACCGTGACAAGGAGACACCAGCGTGACTCTGCAAAGAAAACGGCTTGTTCCACGCCGTGCGGGAGGCGCTGGGCAGGTGGGGGCCGGGCCTGCTGGGAGTGCCGGCGCCAGCTGTCGGCGGTCAGGTGCACTGCTCTGGAGGGCGCCGGTGCCGCTGCTGGGAAGCTCCACCATCGATACACACACAAAATTCATCAAGATCAACGTGAGGCGACGCTCACGACCTGTAATTCAAAATCAAAACAGCCCCAAGACACCCCAGGTGAGCGGGACGAGGGGCTGGTCGCATCGCCCCCTTCCTGGTGTAAGATGGAGTATTGTGTGGACATTAATGCCAGAGAGATTTGTGTGCCAACAGGGAAATACCCCAAAGAGGCTCTTGGAAGAGTAGGAATAACCTGTGTATGGAGATCCCTGCTGTGTAGACAGGAGACTACATGGGAAGCACATATGTAGACATGGCACACACACGTGTGATGGGCCCTGATGTTCCACTGCCCGCTGCTCCGACTGTTCTAACGTTGTCACGATTCCTGTTTTATGCCAACAGGGATTACCCGGGCGTGAGATGAAGGGCCAGCTTCTGTCTACTTTCTATTCTTCTCTATTTTAAAAAAGCCTGTTCAATGAGGTATAAACACAGACAGCCCGTGGTTCCTCATTTACGTTGCCAGACCTCCTCCTCTGGGTAAAAGAAACCCATTTTCCAACTCTTGTCTTAATGGGCCTGGACCAATGTTTCTCCAGCTTAACATGAATGGCTTTTTTAAAATATATATTATTTTTATTGATTTCAGAGAGGAAAGAAGAGGGAGAGAAAGACAGAAACATCAATCAAGAGAGAATCATTGATCAGCTGTTGCGGATCGAGACCGCAACCCAGGCCTGTGCCCTGACTGGGAATTGAACCGTGACCTCCTGGTTCATAGGTTGATGCTCAACCACTGAGCCACACCGGCCGGGCATGAATGGCTTTAAAACAACGTATATCCTCCTGTCGCCCCCAAGGACGTGGTGCTGGAGCTCAGCCTGGAAAGGCCTGAAAACACTGTCTAGGAAACGGAAGTGTCACTTTGAGAACGTGGCTCCAGGAAGATGACGGCTGCAGACGGGAAGTTCCCACTTTGCAGCCGGTGAGATGGTTTTTGTCGGCTGTTGGAAGCCCTTCGGAACTGGCTCAGGGAGCAGAGACACCCCCAGACCTCGAGGGAGACACTGAGATGTCGGGGCTCCTCCCACACGAGTATTTCAGCCCCCGGGAGGCAGGAGGTGGTCTGAGCTCTGAGCTCTGAGCAGGGGCTGGAGGATGGAGCCTCCTCCCCGCCCTAGAGGAATCCAGTTTCCAGGAGAAGGTTGTTCCCGCCTCCCCCCGCACCCCCTCCCCCAACCCTGAACGGGAGATCCGTGCTCTGGGCCCACGCTCTCCTTCCCTGCCCAGCCGAGGCTCAGCCACCGTCCACACACCCACAGGGCCGCCAGCGTGGGCGGTGGGGAGGCGCTAACCATGCAGCTCTGCGCCCGCCGGGCTCGGGAGGAGCTGGGGCTGCGCTCAGAATACCCGGAGCACCACTTGGAGGCGCCACGTTCACTGCTCCCTCTGGGCTTCGCAGAACCACCCACCCGGGAGCCCCAGAAAAAGGCAGACGCATGCCGTCCCCTCCCTGGCCACGTGTCCCCAGGCAGAGCCAGGCCACCAGCCCGGACAGAAAGGCTCCCGTGTCACCTTCCCCAGGCGCCAGGACCCGCAGCCTCCAAACAGAGCCCACGGTCCCCCCAACCCCCCACCCCCTCTGAGCAGCTTCCTGGCAGTTTCCTCCCAGGAGGGGCAGCTACCCAGCCTGCACCTGCCGGCCGGCCTGTGCTGCTCACTGAACTGAGGGCCACAGGCTTCGCCACGAAAGGAAGCAAAGGCAGCACAGAGCATCCTGATCCCCGCTCCCCCGAGGGGACCAGGGGCCATCCGTTCATGTCCCGCCCCCAGCCGCCACTCTTCTGGGCACGGAGCCCGCGGAGTGCTTCCCCAGTGTCCTATTTGTCACCAGAGGGCAGGGAAGGAGTGGTGCTCCTGGGACAAGGCCCAGGATGGGCGACGTGACCACCACTGGTCCCGTCCAGTGGAGGAGGGCGCGTCGTCTTCAGCCCCTGTGCCTCCTCTCGGGGCTGAGGTCTGAAGAGGCCGGCCCTGTGCCGGGTTCGCTGGGCCCAGGGACCCCACGTCCTCTGCTCCCCCACAGGGGACCACTGCCAACACGGACACCCCGCCAGGGAGGAAGGGTGAGGCCTGGGCAGCACAGGTGGGCGCCACAGGGCGGGGCGGGGCGGGACAGGCCTCTGGGATAGGCGGCACCTGGTCCTCTCCGCCGAGGGCTCCGTGCTCACTGCCTAGCCGTGGAGGCAGCCCCGGGAAGGCCTTCCCTTCACCCAGGCGGGGTGACCCGCGGGCCAGCGGCCTCAGGGACAAAGGTAAGCCAGAGGGGACACTCGAAGGGACAGAGCAGGCCGGACGGCAGGTGCTGCCAGAAAACAGGCTGTCACTGAGACTCCACAGCAGAGACTGAGCAGGCGCTGGCGTCTGGGGTGGGGGTGGGGGTGGGGGTGGGGGTGGGCTCCCTCTGTGACCAACTGCAGGCAGCACCTGTACACGAATTCACCCAGGGCACGGGCTCTGCTGGGCGGGCCAGCGGGCGTCCTGACGGGCCGGCTCCGGGCCGTGGGGAAGGACCTGGCCTCCAGAAGGGCCGCCGTGCTCCGTGGGTGCAGAGGAGGCAGGCAAGGGCGCAGCGTTCCCAGATCGGGGGCAGGGTGGGCGGGAATGGGAGCAGGCAGTTGTTCCCAGGCGCTGGAGGAGCCGGGCGGGCCGGTGCCTGCGGCAGAGCTGAGGCCACTGGAGGGAAGAGGGGGAGCCGTGGGGCTCTCGTGGAGGCGCTGCGTGAGGAAGTGAACGGATGAGGCTGAGGGGGCTGTCTGGCTCTGCTGCGGGGTGACTGTGAAACCGTCAGCTGTCGCCGCCCACCTCCCCTCCCCACGGCCCCAGATGGCTCCCACTCTCCCCACGCTCTGCTGGAGCCCACTCCCAGACTGCTCCTGTGTCTGCCAGGCCCCGCCCCGCCCCACACCTTCCCCACCACAGCCAAAGGACAAGGGGGCTCAGAGGTGACAGAGGAGCCGAGACAGAACAGCACCCCTGTCCATGTGGCTGCAGAATGGGGTCTCCCTGTCACAGATTCTCCGAAATCCAGGACTTGCTGCTGAGGCCCTGAGGGTGTCCACAGCTCAGCCTCCACGGGCCAGCTGAAGGGAGGCATCTCGCCGACACAGGGACACGGCGGTAAAGAGACTTCCACCAGACAGGCTTGAGGACACCCCCCCCCCCCCCCCCCCCCCACACGCACCTGCTATCCCGCAGGATCTGCAGGGCCCCGGCAGGTGCTGCCAGAAAACAGGCTGGAGCAGGTCAGGAGGCAGCAGCTCACCTGGAGAACACGGGAAGGGCAGCCCCGGGGCTGCAGAGCCATCCCCATGCAGGGGAGCAGCGGGAGGGCTGCAGCCGGACCACCTGTCCCAGAGACGGGGTGAGTCCAGTGTACAGCACAGGCCTGCAGCGCTGGGTGAACAGTGAGCCCCTCAAGCCCTCGCATTCGAACATGGGGAGATTAATGATAAACAATTAACAGATGGCGCCCTGGCCAGGTAGCTCAGTTGGTTAGAGCAGTGGTCGGCAAACTCATTAGTCAACAGAGCCAAATATCAACAGTACAACGATTGAAATTTCTTTTGAGAGCCATATTTTTTAAACTTAAACTTCTTCTAACACCACTTCTTCAAAATAGACTCGCCCAGGCCGGGGTATTTTGTGGAAGAGCCACACTCAAGGAGCCAAAGAGCCGCATGTGGCTCGCGAGCCGCAGTTTGCCGACCACTGGGTTAGAGCATCATCCTGATATGCCAAGGTTGCAGGTTCCATCCCCAGACAGGACGCATATAAGAATCAACCCAATGAATGCATAAATAAGTGGAACAACAAATATCTCCGTATCTGTCTCTCTTTACTCTCTCCCAAATCAATAAATAAAATAACTAAGATCAAAAACAAACAAACAGATGGGAAATAAAAAGAATAGCAAGATTGCAGACTCAAACACATCAATATGCACATTCAAGTACACGGATTAACCATCCAATTAAAAAGCAGACATTTTCAGACTGGACTTTAAAAAGCAACACTCAACTATATGCTAATTACGAAAGACCTCCTTCCCATTTAAAGATACAGATGGGGTGAAAACAAATATATCCCGCAGATACGAACTGAAAGAAAGATAAGTGGCCAAATGAACATCAAGTGGAGTTTAAGGCAAGGAGTATTCCCCGCGATAAAGAGGGACGTTTCATTGCGATAAAAGGATGAAAAGACCTCACTGCTCAATGTGAGCGCAGCCAGGAGCAGGCGAGGTGTGGGAGGCGCAGCGAGACAGAAGGAAAGGAAGAGACAGACTAACCCAGAGCGCTGGACCATCCGCTCCTTGTCATCATAGACAAGAAAAAGAGAGAAAACACAAAATACTGCTCTACAAGGGAGGCGTCCCTACAAACGTTACCAGGAAAAGACCCAGTTATATCGACCAACTCAACAACTTCCGTGAAATGGACAAATTCCATTCCGTAAAGACAAATGACCAACAGTAACACGAGAATACTGGAAACCCTGAAGCCCCCATATCTATGAAGGAAACCGAATGTGTGTTCAAACCTTCCACAAAAACTCCAGGCTCCCATGCCCTCACTCGGGAACCCCAGCAAGCACGTCATGGAGAAAGAACCCCCGCCTCACCCCGGCTTTCTCAGAAAACAGAGGGGGAGCAGCCCCCTCCGCCCCTGCTCTGCGGCCAGCATAGACCCCACACCGACACCAGACCCGGAGGTGACGAGACCAGAAAACCTACGGCCGTGTCCCTAACGAGTGCAGGTGTGACCGTGGGTGAGGCAGGAGGAAGCCGGACTCAGCAATGCGAGGCTGGCACACTGTTCAGAAGCCAATCGATGCGATTGACCACATCGGCTGAGTAAAGGAGGAAAAGCATGTGACCACCCCCCACAGACGCAGGAAACGCATTCGACAAACTTCAACAACCATTAGTGATTTACAAACAAGAAACTCAGCACACGAGGAAGAGAAGGCATTATACGTCCTGGTGAAATCCTGAACGCTCTCTCTGAGCCCAGGAGAAAGACAAGGATGTCTGCTTTCCTCTGTTCACCAGGGTGCGGGAGACGCTAGACAGCGCAGTGAATGTGTAAGAAGTAAGAACTAAAAATGTCTTTACTCAGCACTGACATGACTGTGGCATAGAAAACCCTGGGAAGTCTACAAATAAGATACTGGAATAGGCGAGTTCAGCAAGGTTTTAGGATATGGTCAATATGTAACAATTAATTTAAGAAACATGAAATATGTAGGGATAGATGAAAATGTGCAACGCCTATACGGTGGCAACTGTACCGCGTGCTGACAGAAACGAAGGCAGACTTCACGCCACGACAGAATACATGTCATGACACGGAATGTTCGTGGGCTGGGGAGCTCCAACCGTCAGAGGTCCGTTCTCTCTGAATGGATCAGGGGTCTCAGGGCCGCCCCAATCAGGATCAGCCAGCTTCTCTTAGGAGCTGACAGAGGGATGCTAACGGACACCCGGAAAGGCAACACATCTGGAACAGTCCAGACAGCCTGAAAAGGAAAACCACGTTGGAGGCCAACACATCTGCTTTCAAGACTTTCTATAGAGCTGTGGTCTTCAATACAGTGCGCGGTCGGTGTAAAGACAGACATACAGATCAATGAAACGGGATGGAGGCCAGAAAAAGGCCCATGGTTATGGCCTTTCAAGAAAGGTGCCGAGGAACTTCAGTGGGGAAGGACAGTTATTTCAGGATGCGGGGCTGGGTCGCACTGATGCCCACGCACAGGAGGAGAAGGAAGAGGAGGAGGAGGAGGGGGAGGGAGGAATGAAAAGGGACTTATCACAATGAAAGGTCCCTCTTTATCAGGGAGAAAGACAGAAAGAGAGAGAATGAGAGAAAGGAGAACCTGGACCCTTACTTCATATCAACACAAAAATCAACTTGAAATGGAACATAATCAAAAAGTAACAGCTAAGACCACAAAAGTGCTAGAAGAAAACAAAGGAGAAAATCTTTGTGATCATGACCTGGGCAAATATTTCCTAGAGAGGACCCCAAAAGAATGAACCGTAAGGAAGAAACCAATGAAAACTGGACTTCATCAACATTTAAAACGCCTTTTCCAAAATCAGCAGTAAGAACTGAGAGGGAATGAGGGCCATGCAGACCTGGCTCCCCCGGCCACGGGCCGGCTCCAGCGCACAGCTGGACTGACCACAAGGGGCGCAGGGGACTTCCTGGGGGGATAGCGATAGTCCACAGACTATCAAAACTCACTGAATCACGTCCTTAAATCGAAAGGGTTTTATCTTTATCTAAATTATGCTTCAATAAAACGGATTTTCAAAATTGACCGTTTCTATTCCTGGCCTTGAGCCCCACCCTCTCACACAGCAGCTCGTCCACTCTCTCTTTCCATTCACTGTCGTTGGATTCAGCAAACATTTATCGAGTGCGCAGTACGGGCAAGGCCGTGTGGAGTCAAAGGTGAACAGAACATGGCCTTGCCCTTGTGTCTCTGCGTCCTTCTGAGGAGGATTCCCTCCGCCGCGGGAACACGAAGAGCTGAATCAAGAGAGTCCTGCACTTGGAGCCGGGGAAATCGCCAGAGAGTAAGTGGTAATTAACGGAGACTTTCTGAACCTTTCAATTAACTCAGTCAGAAGATGAGCGAACGTGTCTTCTCCGGGGCATTGCAGTTTTCGTTAATTAAAAGGAACTGGAGTTCGTGTAAAAGTTTCTTGAGAGGCCACTGGGTCCAAAGCCAGGACTGCCTGGGTCTGGACGACAACTGTCCCCCCACTTTCTCAGCCCGTGATGCTCTCACTCCAGGACCGCACTCGTGACCTGAAGATCTGTCACCCAGTGAGAGGGCAGGGCTCAGCTCTCCAAGGTCAGGAACCCTGGGAACAGGCTGCCTCCCCCATCACCCTCACCCTGGCCCTTGCCCTTGGGAGTGGAAGTGATGAGCGTGACAAGGCAAGCTGCACAGATCTCACCCCCAGCCCCGACACGCAGCTCTGACCACGCCTGCCACCAGGCACTGGAGACTCTGCCTGCAGACAGGTGGACAGGGCCGCCTGGCTCCGTGTCCACCCGTGACACAGGGTGGCAGTTCCCAACCCCCCCGCCCCAATGAGCCGGGTTCTGGCAATAGGAAGTGGGCAGTTCACCCCCCTGTCCTCCCAACAGAGAAGGGGGCAGGAGGCAGAGCTCACATACGGGGTCCATGCTTGGCTTTGCCTCCCCTCAAACACCAGGCCTCTCTCAAGACTCAAGGCTTCCCTTGCAGGGGCCCCAACGATTCTGGCTCCTCGCGAGCAGCAACATCAGGGGCAGCAGTCGGTGCCACCCCAACTCTTTGCACATCCACGGGCAAAGCAGTCCATGCGGAGTGGACGGCCCGGCAGCACCGTGGGAGTCTGGTGTGGTGTGCACGCCCCAGGGCACGCACTCCTGCGCAAGCAGGAGCCCTCACTGGGCTGAGGACCAGGTCTCGGCTGCTGTTTGTTTGTACTTGTGTGTGAGTGAGTGCACACACAACTACACACAAACACAATCTTGTACCCTCACAAATACATACACGCCCATACTCACATTCACACATGCACTCATAAACACATCCATGCCCAGCCTCACCCTCGCACATTCATACATGTGCATAAGTACACCCACAACCTATGCACATAAACATTCACTCATATGTGCACACATTCATGCACGTGCTGTGCTCACATGCACACATCTTCACACACACTTGTGCCCACACTCACACACGTTTGCACACACTTGTACTTGCACACACATTTGCACGCACACTTGTGCTCACACGCACACTCAGGTTGACCCACACATCCCCAGGACAGCTCAGTAGCCTTAGGGTGTCAGCCATGGAGCCCTCCAAGTGCCCTGGTCTTGGTAAAACGGGCAAGTGGGGCCAGGCTGTGCAGGTCACAGGCCTCCCCCCGACCCGGGGAGCCCCGGTCCTGGCCTGGCTCTGAGGCCCACATGAGGCATTGCCTCTCTTGAGCCTCTTGGGTCTTGTCTGCAAGCTGAGGCCACGACTGGACCATCTGTCTCTGGGACGTCCCCAGAGGTGGGGACTCCTGAAGACGATCAGAATCAACACCGAATCCCCCAGGTCCGTCGGCCACACCCCGATGGCACTTCCCTGCTGTGGCTGTTCTCGCCGGTTAGAGCAGTGGGGGCGTGTGGCAATGTCCGAGGCACAACTGTCACAGACAGAAGTGTGCCCTGGCATCCGTGGATAGAGGCCAGGGATGCTGCTAACACTCGACAGGGCACAGCCAGCCCACCGCACAGAACGGCCGGCCAGCTGTCAGCCTGCTGAGCCAGCCTGGGTCAGAGGTGGCCCCGCCCCATTCTCCAGCACCCGCTCCCAGCTCAGTCTGTGGAAGGGCAGGGGGTCCTGCAGACAGAGCCACACCCAGCTGAGGTCCCAGAGCCGCCTCATCACAGTGACTGCCCTAGGCAGCACCCGCCCTGGACACGAGGCACCCCTCTGCTCATCAGCCAGCTCCTGGGCTCCGTCAGACATGTGTTTCATAACCAGCCCACATACCGAGTTTCCAACCCAATTCAGGGAAAGGCTTTCCGGACGGTGGCGCCTGCTGCTGCTGAGACTCATCCATCACATTTGGCCTAAAGGAAGACACAGTCAGCCTCTGAGTCTCCTTCCCACAGCCTGGGCAGTCCGCCTTCCCCCCCCCCCCCCCCGTCTGCTCCCCTCACCTCTCCCCCCCCCCCCTGCTGCTCCTGACTGTCCTCAAGCCCAGCTCTCTGGGCCTATCCCTCCGAGTATCCAGTCTGTGCTCCCCGCTCTCACAGCCCAGAACAGACAGCTCACCCACGAGAGAAGGTGGAACAATCGGCAAGGACAGACGGAAGCCAGGGTCTGACAGTCCAAATGGTCACAGGCTCCTGCTGCCCATAGGGGTGGGGTGGCCCTGTGGTCCCCCAGTGCCAAGGCCTTTGCCTCCCCACAGAAAGCACTGCTGAAGGGGCGAGACTCGCAATGTGCCCTGAAGGCCCCGATTCTTTTGAAAGGGAGTTAGGACTCTGGGAGGTCCCTCTTTCTGAGGTCTGGCTGACTGGTCTCCCCCAAGCTGGCCCTTCTGTGAGAGAGCCTCCCAAACTGCACCCCTTCCCACCTCACACTGACAAGGTCCCACCGCCTGAAAACAGAGCCCTCACTGGGAAAAGCATAGCAGGCTGGGCTGGGGAGTGGGGGCCAGGGTGGGGGGGGGTGCAATTTTATTTATTTATTTATTTATTATTATTATTATTATTATTATTATTATTATTATTAATGTTCTCCGGAGGATATGCTGAGAGAGAGAAACATGGATGTGAGAGAGAAACCTTGATCGGTTGCCTCCCATATGCACCCTAACTGGGGATCAAACCCACACCCAGCATGTGCCCTGAGTTGGAATTGAACCTGCGACCTTTCATTGCACAGGATGATGCTCAATTACCTGAGCCACTCTGGCCGGGCGGGAGGCACAATTTTAAAGTAGGCTTGAAGGACACGTGGTCATCAGTGCTTTCACCTAACCACTGCACCACCAGGTTGCCCATGTGCTTGGCAGGTGGCCCCTCTGGCCTCTGGGACAGAGGAGGGGGTATGTGTGTGACTGTTTGGGCCAACAGCTGTGGGGCAGATGGCCTGGGTCTCTCTCAGGCCAGAGCAGCTGGGGTGGGGGTTGGAATCAGAACTTGCTGTTGAATGTGCTAGATCTGAAACATCTATGAGACACACGAGGGGTGGTGTCAAATCTGAGACTGGACAGAAAAGTCTGGAATGTGGGAGGCAGGCTCTGGCTGGAGATTCAAATTAGGGAGCCGTTGGCATATGGATGATATTTGAAGCCTGAGCTCACCCGTGCGTGAGTGTAGTGAGAAGAGAAAGCGGCGGGAAGGGCCCCGAGGGGCTCCAGCGTCAGTTGGGAGAGGAGGCCAGGGGGCAGTGGATGTCCTGGAGGCCACGGGAGATAGGGGACCGAGGAGGGGGCCCGGAGTGGCCAGTCTGCCACGGGTCAAGGAGGAGGAGGGCTGAGAACCGGGCATTAGACTTAGCAACCTCCCAAGAGCTTTGGGTCCACGGGGACCAATCCTGACCTCGTAAGGAAGGACCGGAAACAGCAGGAGAAAGTGCTTTCGAGGAGTTTGGCTGCACACAGGGAGAGAGGAACAGGGCCATGCGACAAGCAGGACTTTCTCAGGTAAATAAAACGTATCATTCATTCACTGCGTGCCCTCCGTCAAAAGCTTCCGAATGCCTGCACGATGTCCCCCCAAACCCCACGGGACACAAACACCCAGCTCACTCCCGCCCACCGTCGGGAGCTGGTGGACAACTGAGCCCCGGAGGCCAGAACCTGGGCCTGCTGGCCGGCTGTGCTCGCACGCGGAGCCGGTACCTCAGACAGCTGTCCCAGTCCTCGGGGCTGCTGAAGGGACCTCTTCCTGGGCCTGGGCGCGATGGCCAGCGGCCACACAGATGCAGGATTTGCTAGCTGTCTCCCGCTCTGGTTCCCGTAAGCATCGGTGACCCTAGGAAGGAGCCGCAGGGCCACCCAGAAGGCTAAGGTAGGGAGGTGGGGGGCCAGGAGGAGCCTGGGACAGGAGAGTGGGTGTCACCCTGTCGTAGAGACAATGGTCGGGAGATAGTGTCCCTCCCAAATTCTCTCTCTCCTTCTACCCCAGGTGCCCAGCACAGGGTCTGCACGTGCCCAGCTTCAGGGGGAGGGGGATGCTCTTTATCATCAAGCCTGTGCTTATGCGCATTCTAATTGCCAAGGCTGGGGGGGGGAGGGGGGGAAGGGCAGAGGGATCCAAATGATGGCAGTAAAGTAACATACGTTTTGTATGTATTCACTGACCAATTCTGAGTGTCCCATGCACCCTCTGCAAGAGCCACCGCGGAGAAGCGTGCCCCGGGGTGTCCCTTCTCAGCACCTGTGGCCCTGCAGGTGCCAGCCCACCGCTGCCCCACCCACTTCCTGTCTTGGCTCCTGCTGCCCCAGCACCTTGTAGACCTGACAGCGGGGCCCACCCCTGGGTTCCAACTGCCAACGGCAGCTTACCCGCCACGGCCTTGGAGCCACGGCAGCCGGACAGGAGCTGGTCACCAGTGGGGCCTGGGGCAGGCCCTTTCTTCAGCGTGGGGTTTCCCTCCCCCCTTTCCTTGCATCTCCCTTCCTTCTGTTTGATCTGCCACCGCCCCCCCCCCCCGCATCCGCCCCCCCTGTCATGTGGCAACTGTGCAAATTATCCTTTCTGCCTGAGGAACTAAAATTTGGTTTTAGAAACTCATGCTGACTTTGATACTTAGAAGACAAAGAACAAAAAGAAAAGACTTAGGGAGAACCCATGCAGACATGACCCCAGGGCAGCCCCAGGCGGATGGATGCCACCGCAGGAGTCCTGCTCTCCCGCAGCAGAGACCTGTGGACAGGAAGCAGCCCTGTGACTACGGAGGACCATTGTGGTCACTTAAACGCTGTCCACAGGTTCTTCGACATCCCCACCAAAGGGTGGAGCCTAATTCCCTCCCTTTGCGTGTGGGCTGGACATAGTGACTTGTTTCTGACCCAGAATAAGCTGGCAGTTACAGTGTGTGACTCAGAGGCTGGGTCTGGACACTCATGGGATCATGGGGAGGCCACTGCCACGGTGGGAGGTCACACAAGCAGCCCTCAGAGAGGCTCCATGGTGAGGAACTGAGGCCTAGCAGCGAGCCATGTGAGGGACCTGGCTTGGGAGCGGGTCATCCAGCCCCAGTCGGACCTTCGGATGACGGCAGCCCGGCCAACATCCAGACTTGCAACCTCATGGGGGACCTGTGCCAGACCCGCCCAGTGACCGACACACAGAAACCATGGGGTGATGTTGGCTGTTTTAAGCCGCTACGTTCTGAGGTAATTTGTGAAGCAGGGTAGGTAACTAAGGGACCAGCCAACAGCGGGAACTGCCTCTTCGGGAACACCCATGTGCTTCCTGGTGGGTCCTCCCCAGCCTCCAGGCCTCAGGGCCACTCCAGCTTTGAGTAAGGCACCAGGTGGGTGACTGAGGAAGCCGCCACGGATGTTCTGGCTCTGCAGATGTCACATGGAGCAGAGAGACCTGTTCCCATTGGGCCCTGTCCCAGTTCCCGGCCCAGAGACTCATGAGAATAATGAAAATGACTGTGAAGTCACTAACTTGTGGGGTAGTTTATTACCAGCAATAAGTAACTAACACCGAGCCCTAGGTTTGAAAAGGTGGTGCCACGCCCCTGCCCCGTGCCACCAGGATCCCAGTGCTGAGGGAATGGGCTTGGAGTCACACACAGAAAGCTGACGGGAAGATACAGGCAGCGGGACACGGGGAGAGGCAGAGAGGCCAGAGAACAGGCACCGAACGCCACAGCAGACCTCCCCACCCACACGGGGATGTGCAACAAAGAGCTAAAGTCCTGCTTCACAGGCCCGAGCGCCCCGCCATGCCGGCCATTTCTTGCTTTTGTAACAAGTCCCGCCTTGTGCACACAAGCATGAAGAGTCGTGATGTGAATCCTGAAGGCAGAGAGACCTTTCTCAAGCCAGCTTTTAAGTTTCTGTGAGAAACTGTGTGCTCAGCTCCTATTTTTAATAAATTGGAGGCAACACTGAATCCCACCCACACCATCTCCTCGCCTTCGGAACTTAAATAACATCAAGCAGGGTTTTCACACGATCAACGCGGGCTGGCAGTACACGGAGACCAGCTATGGGCGCCCGTGTCACGTTCAGGGGAATGGAGGACGAGCAGTGACCCGTCTCACGGCTGGACGGAACCAGGCCACGGCGAGCCCCTGGTCTGCTCTCTGTCCTCAGCCATGCTGACTTCAGTCAGATGCCTTCATTTTTAAAATAAATTTTAGGACAATGAGAAAAGCATTTTTGATGAAGCAGGCATCCCAGTTTTTAAAAATAACAATCATTTCATTAATTACAGCTTCTCCCGAATTGTCTCTAATTTCGATCATTAAAATCATTCAGCGCGCTGGACCAACGGGTGTTTGGGGAGCAGAGAGGAGGCCAGCATGTCCTTCAGGGCACCTGGCCTGCGTGTACCCACTCCCTGGGCGGGAAGGGGGCACCTGGCTCTGAGCTTCCTACCAATGAGGGAACCGGGACCACAGCCACAGGGCGCAGGCCCGTAACATCAACACCAACGGGCTCAAGAGAGGTCCAAAGAGCTGGCCTGGGGCCTCCCCAGGAGGGCCCCGCCTGGTGCGGCAGAGAGCACCCCATCAGGACCCCACAGCAAGCCCAGGAGCTTCCATGTCTCCGTGCAGGTGGCGGGAAGATCAGCTCTGGGACAAAGCCATAGGGAACCACAAGGGAGGATGGCCCACACAGCCTTCCGCAACCTGCCGGGGGGGGGGGGGGGTGGAGCGGCGGGGGGACCAGGAAAGATGCCCAGTCTCAGCTTACAATAAAGGAAGAGGTTCGGGGTGCAGCCTTCGGTGAAGATGCAGGAGACAACATGCTAGTTACACGTTGGTTACACAGGTAACAGGCTGTGCCCGAGAAAAGACAGCCAGGAGCAAAACGAAATAAAAACTAAACGGAAAGAGTTACACCACGCGGCCACCATGTTGTGGTCCAACCTGACAACTGGCAGAAAGTTTAAAATCTCCTGCCAACGCCCGTCCTGCATCAGGGCCGGTGACGGGGGGACCTGGCCCGGTGGGCTTCTGCCCTCACTCAGCAACTCCACCTGCTGCATACCTGCTCAGCCCTCCCTCCGGGAGTGTGCCCACGGGCCAGCGGCACTGGGGACTGCTGGGGAAGGCAGTGTCCGGACCCGACCCCGGGGACCCACTGCGGTTGGGGGAGCTGCTCCGAGCCGGCCTGGCTCCGTAGGAGCAATGCTGCTCCGTGGCTCTGCCTCCCCGGACCACCTCAGAGCTCCATCCTCAGAGAGAAGCCTGAACAGAAATGACCTCCAGGGCATTCTTGCAGCTCTTCTCCACTGGAGGCTGGGTGGTTACAGTTTTTAAAGAAAACTGGCGTATTTTTAGCATTTTAAAATGTAGAAGCAGATGGACGGACATGCAGAGCTGACATTTGTTACATAAAGAAGTATGACGGTAGGTCCCAAGTCCACTCTCGACCAGCCTCGTCAGCCACGGGGAGAGAAACGCACCAGACTCCACGGCTCCCCAGAGGTTCCCCCGCTCCCCCTGCACTTCACGGGGAGCCAGGCGTGAACGTGCAAGGTGGGCTGGACTACGTGCCCTCCTTCCCAACTGGAACCCGAACCCCACCCCCACACCAGGGGCCCCTGCACTGTTTCTCCCACTGATAGGAGCCCAGGCTCTGCAGCCACCAGGCTTCTGGCCACCGGGGCCCTTGTGTTGTGGGGGAGGGCGAACGGCCACAGACCCACAGCCTGGCACCCTCCCTCCTGCCCCTCTCTTCAGGGTCAGGAGGGAAGGAAAAAGGCACCTATTAAAACTCACTCCCCACTGGAAAAAGACTTAGTAAGCTGGGGCTAGCCCTACATGAGCACCCTGGGGTCAGCCACACGTGGGCTCTGGGCAGCGCAACAAGGAACAAGGAAGCACCAGGAAGTAGCCAGCAAGTCATTCTCTGCAGGTGACATGACTGACCACCCACAAAGCCCAAGAAAACCACTCAGGAACTATGTTCCAGTGGCCATACCCAGGGCGAGTATTGTTCAAGGAACGGGTTGCTCCATCCAGCACTACCCAGCGTGCAACGTGATGGGTGGAAGGATCCCACTCACAGGTCAACAAAAACAAGCAACCAACACACAAGAGGAATTCATTTTAAATCTAGAAACAGCCCAAAGGCGCTCAACTTAGGAACGTGCAGGACTCGCAGGACAAAAACATCCTCCTTCTATGTCGAGTGTTTGTCTGAACTGAAATCTGCGATGGAAAAAGTAAAACCACAGACGTACGCGAAGAAAATGCAGGTGGAGATGCCCAAATGGAATGATGTCCACCTGGGCCTGGGAACCGGCTTCGGAAATACGACACCAGGGCAGGAAACTGCTGGAACCGAAGATGCTGATGGATCTGACCACACGAACATTAAACACATCCGTACCAAAAAAACAAACAAACAAAAAAAACCCACAAAAATAAGAACTAGCAATCTTACCGAGTAAATGATAAAACGTTCGGGGAAGCACCTGTGTATCTGCAACAGTGAGAAGAAGCAGGGCAGCCAACATCCCAGTGTGACCAGGAAGTGCTGGTCAGGGTGGGTGCCAGCAGCTCAGAAAAGAATACGAACACCCCAAACACAAAAGGCAAAGGTGATCAATCTCATTGGTAATCAAAGAAACTCAAAGAATTAATGCAACCTCTACCTTTTAGATTGTCCAAAAATGAACACACCACCAGCACCCACAGTTGGTGAGGACTTGGGGAAAGTGTTTTCGTGGGAGCAGCAAGGAGCAAACACTGGTCTCCCTTCCTGCCCCCCTCCCCCCCTTCTCTCTGCTCCAGGCCCTCCTTCCAGGCAGTAATTTATTCATGTTCCCTTGTCTACCGTCGCTCTCCTGGCTTCCCCCCTGTCCAGGTACCCCGCACTTGCAGCAGCCACACCTATTTGGTCACCGCTGTATAACTAGCACCCAGGACAGCGGCTGGCTCATGGAAGGAGCTGGACAGGTGTATCTAACTATTTGACATGGACGGTCCTCTGACGTGGCAATGTCATTCCTGGGAATTTATGCTAAGGAAATAAGGCCAAATGTGCAAAGACATATATACAAACATGTTCACTGTTAAACTGTTTACGGTTTTTATAAGATGGAAATGCCCTACAATAGGGAATGAAGTAAACCGCATTATGTCTACAGAGAGGAAAGCTACAAAGCAGTGATTACCAGCCCTGACTGCCCATCAAAATCACCAGGGGGAGCGGCTCAAAGATGTGCTGATGTCTGAACTCCCCCCTCACCCAACCCAACAAATTCAGCCCAAGTTTTGGGGAGGGGGCCGCCCTTGGAGTCCAGGTCACAGCCAGGACTGAGAACTGCTGTGGTAAATGTAGCCAACAAGTGATGCTGCAGATCTAAACGACGTTCGCAACGTATTGCTAAGTACAAAGCAGGTGATGACAAAGCCGTATATGGCGCACGCGCCCATTTCTGTACCAAGGAAAAACTGTGTGTTTCTGGACAGCTGGGTGTGTGAGGACATTCCTGGAAAAAGGCTGGGAGATGTACGCTGACACCTTCTCTCGGAGCTGGCTTACAGATGTCTTGGTTTTCCTACTTAGGACCATTTTGGGGAAAACAGAAAAGTGTGAAATCCTTACACATTTACACATTGTAATACTTCTCTAATTAGAAAAACAACAACCCACAAAGTCCCGTTTTTAATTTTTCGGAAGGTGGCTTGAGAACCAGATAGCCCTCCCGCCTGCCCGCACGCCTGCGAGGGTTCTCTCACTCCTGTCTCTCTGGGCGAAGGAAAACCTTCTCAGTGGTCAGTCACTCCCTCCCAGCAATCATGCCACATTAGGTGTGAGACAAGCCACAATGGCTGAGAAGGGCGGGTGCCCCCCAGGCTCCCCAGCTGCTCAGCAGGAGGTGCTGTGACCCCCTCTAGCCCAGGGGACGCCCTGAAGTCAGGGAGGGGCAGAATGGGAGGAGGGGGGGCTGAGGGGAGAGAAAAAGTTGGCCCTTGGTTCTGGGGTGAGGAAGAGGGGCTCAGAGAATCCTGGACCTGCCCAAACCCCTGCCAGGTAAGGACAGTGGCGCTGGAGGCCACGGGACTGGCGGGGGTGAAGGACATGGAAGATTTTTCACATCACAACTACGTCTATTAGTTGGAATTTACCTGGCACTTGGTTAAATTGCCCTCTTATTTTCCTTTTTCTTTTTCTCTGCATACTAAATTTGATATACTAATTGGGTGTTTTAATCAAAAAAAGTCACCAGAAGGTTTCACGTTGCCATAGCAACCATGCAGTCCCAGTAAATGCGAGTCACCAGCACCATCCTGTCACCTCTTTAAGTCCGCTCCCCAGGGGAGCTACCTAGAGAGGAGGGGTGACTTCACACCCTCACCTGGAGAAGAGGTGGATTCAGGGGGCAGTCCTTTCTCCTTTCCAAACCCTAGTCCTTCCATCCTAATAAACCCACGGCCTTCATGCTAAGATCTGCGTGTTCTCTCTGCAGACACAGCTGGGACTCCTGAGCCGCAGAAGCCCTGAGAGTGACAGGCGATCGTGGAATACAAGTGGAACAGAGTGGCCGCCCACCCAGATGTCTGCCCAGGGACAGGTTTGGCCTCCCGATCTCATGTGTGCGGTTTGGGGATGTGGCCACCATGCCCAGGGATGAGCAGGTAATGGATGGTCACGTGTCCTAAAAAGCAAGCATCTGTAGCCAACATCAGTTACCTCCCACAAGCCCAGAGGGCTGGTGCCTATGCCATCCTTTCACGGGCACAATAAGGAGGTGGGGGGACGAGTTAAACAGTTCCCCGATCAGATGGCGCGCATCCTGAGGAGATGCTGTGCTCTTTTTTTGCCTTTTAATGATCCATGAATTCTGAAACTTAACACACTCAGCACGTGGAAAAATTCTACCTTCACAAGCGGAAGGCAGCGCCGTGCTTTCTGCTGCATCAACCTCTCTACCTGTGCCTCAGAGAGCACGGGTGCGAAGGGAGGCACGAGAGTGGCCAGCTCTTGGCTGCCACCAGCAAATGCCGAAAACAGATGCATTTCTCAGACGTGTTCTCCGCCTGCAGGAGGAAGCCAGGCGCAAATCTGCTTCCCGATTAGTTCCTAGTTCACCGGGGCTTTCTTTATTTTGACTATTTATGCTAAAAACAAAAACATATAACGTGAGACATCCACAGCAGTGAGTTCTGCTGTCCCCAAGTTCAGCACACAGGAAAGCCAGTCCCAGATCACACTCTGTGCCGGTGTGGCCGGTCGGGGATGCCCGGCCTGGGAGTGCAGGCAACCATGACCCTCGCCTGCTGGCCTGACCAGCCCCGGCCCCCACCCCTGCGCAAGCGCAGGCTCCCCATCACTCCGCTGACCACGGTCAGCACAGGCCTGCACACTCGCCAACGCTGGCCTGCGGTCGGACTCTTGTAATTTCCTATCATACTTAAATTATTTATCAGAAATAAATAGCTTGGGCTGTCACGCTGAGCTGTGCTCTAAAATTATAAAAGACCCATCATACTCTGCAGGCTGCCTACAAATGGGGAAAAAAAAAGCAGATTTCAACTATTTTAGGAAAATGTCAGAAAACATCATATGTGTCATCACTGTAGCATTTAAATGTGTGACATCTGTAGAAAAGGGCTGTGTGATTGCATGTGCATTGCCACAGTGGCCCAAAGGCGGACACCACAGCCACCTGCCCTGCAGGTGCCCAGCAGGACCCCAGGAAGTGTGCCTGGATGGCCTGCTGCCTGTCACCGGCCTTCCACCAGCACCAATCTCCCTATGGCCACTCAAGAGACACCTGCATTCTGGGTGGGCAGCTTTACCTGCAGGAGGACCGGAGAGAAAACCAGTTTTCCAAAGGGAGGTCTGTGCAGGAAGGCTAGGCCTCTCCACCGCACATCTGTGTGCAAAGGCTGGGCATGGGGCGGGGGGTGGGGGGGGGGCGTGAGGCATGTACCCTGGAGAGGGAGAGGGAGGGCCAGGGGACCCCAGCCACCTGTGGGGGACGCATCTCCCGTGCACCCTGGGCACAGCACAGGTGAGAGTAATGAACCGAGCCGCACACAGCCCCTAACGGGAAAACGAAAACGTACCGCTCTTGGTACAACGGGCGGTGTCGTACCTAAGCCCCGAGCCGCCACTGGACATGGAGGACGCAGGCGGGGCCCTGGACACGCGTGGGCACCGCAGGCACAGCCCGCCAGTGTCCTCGGAAACCAAGCAGCCCTGGGACGCCTTCCCATCCCGCGGCCGCAGTGTCTGGACGGGAGGAAACCCTACTGCCACGGCCCTCCTGCGAGGGCGTGTGGGGTCCCCACGCTGCCCCCAGAGCGGCCTGAGGCTCCGCGGTGAGGCCGAACTCACCGTCCTCCTTGTCGTCAAACACGGGCCTCCGCGCCGGGGCCCCCGACATGGACGAGCTCATCCTCTTCTTCCACTTGCTCCACGCAAACAGGGGGCGCGGCTGAGCGCGGGCATCGCCCGCGTCCCGCGCTCGAGGCTGGCCAGCGGCGGGCGGCTGCAGGGCCAGGGGCGCGTCGGGGCCGGCGGGGCGCGCGCGGCCCGGGGGTGGCGAGCCGGGGGGCGCTGAGGCGGAGCTGCCCCTGCGCTCGGCGCCGCTCCTCATCGCCGGACCTGGGTGCGCGACGCGGCTGGAGCCCGGGGCATGGCCCGCCCGCCGGGCTGGGAGCGGGAGTGGGAGCGGCTGGCAGCAGCCACAGCGCGCCCCAGCCTGGGCACTGGCGGGTCCCGGAGGCCGTGCGGCTCCGCGGACTGAGAGCGCGCGGGGGCGGGGCCGGGGCGGGGCCGGCGGGAAGGAGCCCGGGTGAAGCCGAGCGCAGGGGCGGGGACGGGGCGGGACTGGGGCCGGAACGGCTCACGGAGCCTTGTACCCGCCCATCACTTCGGGGGGCCGGGAGTGCGTGCCGCGGCCCCGACTGGACGGCCAGGACAATAGCGAGGGAGGAAAGGCCCCCGTCCCCCTCGGAGGAGCCTGGAGGCCTCCAAAGGAGGGAGTCGTGGGCGGGGACAGCTCCGCCCGCTGAGGTCCCGCGGAGCCTCCCCACCCCCGCCGCCTCCGCGAACAAAGCCGTCTCAGGATTGCCGCCACTCCAGCCGGGGAACCTTACGCGCCAGCCTGCGGCTCTGCGCTTCTCAAGGACGCGCCGGGCCCGGGATGGGGCGCTGGGAAACGGCTACGTTGGAACCGAGGCCGGGTCGCGTTCGGGATTGGCAGCCCGGCGGTGCTGCACCGGATGCGGATCCCACCCCGGGGTTGCAGGTGGCTCGCGAGACTGCGCCCCGGGAGGGATGGGGAGCTGGACGGGGGAGGGGCGGCGGCCGGGCTGGCGCAGGAGCCCCTCCCCAGGCGACAGGCTCGAACACGCATTCGTGCGGGCCCGGGGGTGGCTTCGGCACGAAGCACGTGCACCCGCGCTCTCGGGGTCCCCTTGGCTGGGTCTCCGGTCCGCTTCCCAACGCAGGTGCCAGGGCCTCAGTGCTGAACCAGAGCTCTTGGTGCAGGTTCGCGCCCCAGGACCCCCCAGGGGATCGTGTGCCTGAGTCGCTAGGGTCCCCTGGCCCTACCCATGTGGGACAGGGGCCTGAGCGCTGACCGCCGGTCTTTGCACAGCCTTTGCCGCGTATTGGGGGGGCGAGGGGCGAGGGGCACGGTTTGACGCTGTGTGCCCCCGCCCTTAATCACACAGCAAGGTGAGATCCCCTGTCGCCCTGGCCTAATACTTTGTCACCGAAGATCCGGGTTTTGTTGTGGGCTGCTTGACTTTGACTTTAGGAAGCCTTTGTCTCCTTAAGTTCTGCCTTCCAGCCAGGCCATTCCTTCCTACCCGTGACCGAGGGCCCTCTGCCCCCCACTCCCACCCCCCCACCGTGAGAGCCTACGCCCCACTCGCGGATGCATGGTCACCAGGCCCTGCGGGTCTCTCCCTCCAGGCACATCCTTCAGCCACTCTGGGTGCTGCCCGACCCCTCACTGGCTCGGCCCTCACCCCTGGTTGCGGCACTAGGGCTCCTTGTGCATGGATGGAACGTTACATTCGTCCCCGCCCCGCCTTTGAAGTTCACTGTGGCTCCTCCACCTGCTTGACCAGCGAAATGTGAGCAGAGGCGACCCATGTCATTTCTGGGCCACACTTTAGGGGCCAGTGCTGACCGGCCATACATGACTGAGGGACCATCTGCCCACCAGGGAGGACATGAAAGACAAGGGAGAAATCGCGTGTGAGCCACCTAGGGAAGCCCACCCACCCCCTACTGCGGGTCCCCTGGCCTGGCCGAGGTGCTGGCCTGGCAGAGGTGCTGGCCTGGGTCTCTGGTTAAATTTCAGGAGCTTGGAGACAAGTTCCCAGCCCCCCAGATTGGACGCAGCCTTCTGAGCTCCCACAGTCTCTGTCCTTGGCTCCCTCCTGTAACTGCCACTTCCAGGGGGCACTCAGCCCCTCCTGCACAGAGGAGCCATTGTAGGACTTCACCCCGCCCACTCGGTCCGGGCAGGGATGCTCTGAAGGAGGAACACGGGCAGGGAGGTGGGCATCAGAATCCCACGAACCCACAGCAGCCTTGGATTCCCCAGGGCAGACTGCCACACCCATCTGTCTCCCCTCCCTCCAAGACCCCCTAACGGGGCAGAAAAGGTATAAAAAAGTATAACCTTGCCCCTTAGGGAACAAGAGAAGGGACATTGATGGGAAAAGATGTTACTGCATTAAGAGGTTGGCCGGAAAAGTTACTGTGACTATTGGAGAGACCAGGGCCTTGGACGTAGCAGGTCTACAAGGGAAACAGGGCCTAAACACAGGGAGGGGGCGCTGCGAAAGCTGAACAGAGCAGTAGAGCCCCAGGGTGCCCCTCCCCTCCACACACACACATACCCAGGGCAGTTGGGGCTGGACAGTTCTTCTCTGGATAGAAGGACCATGGGCTTCTGACTCAGGGACACCAGGCCCAACACAAGACAGAGTGAAGGGACCTGCAGGGACTGATGGGGACATCTGTACCCTGACTGAGAGCCCCAAAGGCCAAACCAGGCACCTGCTCTCAGTCAGGAAATAGAATCTCCTCTAAAGAAACCGAGCAGCTCCCCAAACCCTGGGCCCTAAGATCTGGGGTCCCTTCGCAGGCTCCAGTAGGAAAGAAGAGGAACCAGCAGAGCCGATGGGCCTGAGAGCCGGCCTGCGGGCAAAGGGCACAACTCTGACTATAGCTGGCCCAGGGCAGGTCCAGGGTTGCTTAAGGATTGGATGGTGGGAGACAGGACAGTGTGAAACAGGGTGCAACCTGTGGGCAGGGGACCGAGAAAAGGTTAGGAGCGGCCCAGCTGAGAGCAGACCACGTCTGCACCCCTGGAAGCAACTGTGACGTTCTAGGGGTGGATGGGGGCCAACTGTGAATGGAGAGGGGCCTTTGAGGCCAACAGTGTCCCTGAGTGCCCCTGGGTGCCCACCCTGATCAGGAACCTTATCTGTCTTGTTTCAATGACAGGAAACCAGCAATGAGCCAGTACACACACAGGCAGGATCGTGGGACTTGGAGATCTTTATATTTCACTAGAGGCCCAGTGCACGAAATTTGTGCACTTGGGGGGAGTCCCTCAGCCTGGCCTGTGCCCTCTTGCAGTCCGGGAGCCCTTGGGGGATGTCCGGCTGATGGCTTAGGTCTGCTCCCCACGGGGAGCGGGCCTAAGCTATCAGTCGGACATCCTTAGCGTTGCCACAGAAGTGGGAGAGGCTCCAGCCACCGCCACTGCGCTCACCAGCCGTGAGCCCAGCTTCTGGCTGGGCAGCGCTCCCCCTGTGGGAGTGCACTGACCACCAGGGGGCAGCTCCTGCGTTGAGCATCTGCCCCCTGGTGGTCAGTGCACATCATAGCGGCCGGTCATCCCACTGTTCAGTCAATTTGCATATTAGCCTTTTATTATATAGGGTAATTTTACCAGGGAGAATGTCGCTCTGGAGCAGGCAGGCGAGGTAGCCATCACCAGCCCACACTTCCCTCCGAGTCTGGGGCCAGCCACCTCTGCCAGCGGGACCCCAGGAAGTGTCCTCAGAGGGCCAGGCCCATCTCTGCCCCCGCCCAGTTTCTGGGACACAGAGTAGCCCATCCTCCCCGGTCTCTACCCTCTCAGAAGCACCCAGTGCTGCCTCGCGTTAAACTTCAACCTTGAAATCTGCCCAGTGGCTGGTCAAGGACAAGGGCCATGTGGGCAGGAGAGATTGGGGGAGGGAGGGGTCCTTTCCCCGGCCCTTACTTCTGAAGCGTTTCTATACAAATTCTCCAGGAAGCAGAGCCAATCCAATTTTCCTGCATCTTCTTGCTTTCTGTAGCTGTCCTCAATCCTCTTTTAAAAATAGGCTTATCGTCTTCCTGCCTCCCTGACGTATCTGTGACGCTAGGAAGCTAAGGCAACGCTGCAGCACACTTGCCGCCAACACCTCCCCGGGAGAGGTGGCACGGCCACGCTTGCAAGGTCAGGGGTGTGGGTCTCTGCAGGAACCAGCCAGCCCTGGGCCTCAGATGGACTTGCCCCCCACCCCACAGGCAGCTGACACCAGGGGAACGGTGCTGGGCCTGGAGTCCAGAGGCTGGCTCAGTGGGCCTGGCAGGGATGGAGACGAGGTGACCTCGTGCAGCCTCTCTGGCAGAGGGGAGGCCTCCTCTCCATGCAGGTGGGGCCCAGGCCAGGGGTCGGTTCTCATCAGATTGTGAACCTGCTGGTTCTCCACAAAGATCCCCGTGGAGAACTGGTTTCTCTACTTTAGAGTCTTGTTTTTTTTTTTTGGGGGGGGGGATCCCCAGGTTCTTGTGCTCCCGTCAGATGTGCATGGAAGGAGGCAGGTGACCAGAGACTCGGAGCCACCCTGGGGACCCTCCATAGATCCAGAGGCTGTCTCAGGCCGCTGTGACCTCCCTGCTCCTCTAGCTCCCCTGTGAAATCGGGGTGATGACCCCACCCCCTGGCTTTATAGAGATGAGCCATGGACGTTACTGGTCTGCCTGGCACGGTGCTCTGCGTCTCCCGGCATTACTCAGAGCTCGCAGCCGTGTGACAACATCCTCCTCACGGCACCCCATGTCACAGAGGCGTGAAGCAGGCCGGTGCGGCAGGTCACCGCTGAGCGCACTGCCATAAGCTTGGGAATGACACTGCTGACGCCCATAAACAACTCAGCCAGACCCAGGATGGACCGGAGCAGGTGTTAGGAGCCTCCTACCCCCAGTAGATGGGCAACTCCCGCCTGGTGCAGCCCCTCACTAGACCCACGCCTCCTTTGCCTTGTAACCATCGACGCACACCAAGTGACAGATGTGAAATGTAAATGTTCTGAGTGGGCAAATGTAACACCGCTAAGCAGCCGCCCACCTCACCAGCACCCACCCTCTGACCCTACCTGTGCACCTGCACCTGCCTCCCGCAGGCTGGACTGAGGGACCTCCTGTCCTCCGACCCACTGTTAGTTCCCGGGGGCTGCTGTAACAAATACCACCCCCGGGGTGCTTGAACAACAGGCGTTCATTCCTCTCAGTTCTGGAGGCCAGGCGGCTGAGGTCAAGGTGCTGGCCAGGTGGTTTCTCCTGCGGCCTCTCTCCTTGACGTGCCGATGACTGTCACTCTCCGTGTCCTTACGTGGCGTGTGTCTGTGTCCTAGTGTCCTCTTCTGATTGAATACCAGCCCTATTGAATCAGGGCCACCCGTGTGACCTCATGTAAAGACCCTATCTCCAGATAGGGTCACATGCTGAGGGAGTTAACCCTTTGCACTCGCTTGCTTTTTTTCTCGATTCCTTTATTCTACTCGGGATTTAATTTTTTTAAATGCCCCAGATTTTACAAAGCGCGGCAGTAGAATAAAAAACTGGAGTTTCTTTTCATACAAACTTATTTATTTGGATTTTTTTAATATTTCAAATTATTGATACATTCAAAGAGTAATTTTAATCTCGACATCCGAGTGCAAAAGGTTAAGACTTCAATGTATGGCCGAAGCCGGTTTGGCTCAGTGGATAGAGCATCGGCCTGCGGACTCAAGGGTCCCAGGTTCGATTCCGGTCAAGGGCATGTACCTTGGTTGCGGGCACATCCCCAGTAGGGGGTGTGCAAGAGGCAGCTGATGGATGTTTCTCTCTCATCGATGTTTCTGACTCTCTATCCCTCTCTCTTCCTCTCTGTAAAAAATCAATAAAATATATTAAAAAAAAAAAAAAGACTTCAATGTATGAATCTGGGGGGACACGTTTAGCCCACAACCCTTACCACATGCTCCCTTGTCTCCTACCTGCCCACAGCCTGGGTTATGGGCCCAGCCATCCCTTGATTTTCCTCATTCACACTTGCAACTTAGCGCTCAATTTTGTTCCTATGAGAAACGTTTGTGCTGTGTGAGGTGTCCCGAGACTTCCGCTTTCGAAGACTCATCCTTGTGGTTGTGAGCAGCTACTGTCTGTCCATCTCAGGGCTTTCTCTTGTCCTGGCCTCTGACATGCGGCCCAGTTCTTGCTGAAGAGAGAGAGGCTGCTGTGGACGTCTGTGACCGTGTGCCCTGGCGCACCTCCACACCTTGACCTGGCTCAGGGAGACCAGGTCAGGATGCCGTCTGGCCTCCCCAATGGTGAGATGAGAAATGTGCTTGTTGCCGGCGGGAAGTTTGTTGTTGTTCATCCTCACCCGAGGATATTTTTCCTATTGATTCTTAGAGTGAAAGGGAGAAAAACATCGATGTGAGAGAGACACATCAGTTGGTTGCCTTCAGTACACACCCCAACGAGGGCTGGGATGGAGCCTACAACCAAGGTATGTGCCCTTGACCGGACTCAAACGCAGGACCCTTCAGTCCGAGGGCTGGTGCTCTGCCCACTGAACCAAACCAGTTAGGTGCATGTGAGAAGTTTTTGGTGACTTGTTGCAACAGCAATTGGAAACAGGTACACTAGTGGTAAGATATGTGGTTTTTTTACCCTGTTACATGTGAATTTCAAGATGGTGAAAACCCATCGGACATTGTCCTGAAAATAATGATCTGTTTGAGCAAGAGTTTGTCTGAAAGCCTTTCATTGACACTGAAAAGTAAGCATTTACTATCTCTGACTTTCCTTTGTGTGGCAGATATTTGCCATCTTTGCAGGTGAGGTTTCTTAAGAAGCTGCTTCATCTCTTTCCTCTTCAATGAGAGAATGCGCTCTGCTTTTCAGAAATTACTGAAAGGTGAGGCGGCCTGTGATTGGGGGACACACCTTTCCCAGCTCTCCTCATGGCGCCACAGGAGGCATTTTGTGTGAGACTGGGGGGTGGAGGGCAGCCGTGAGGTAGCAGCCCTAATGTCTTTTACCAGGAAGGTCAGGGCCAGGGCCCACGTGTGGCTGCAGCTCCCTGTCCTCATTGGTCGGGGCGGGAGAGCAGCTTTCAGCTGCTCCAGCTCCTGGGCGAGGCCTGCGCTGGGTGAGGAATGGTGCCCCTTGTTCAGGGGGAACGGTGCCACGTCTGCAGGACGCCCGACCCAGGAGGATGAGCTCAGTAGGTCCAGCTTGCAGCAAGCCACCCGTCCTCAGTTTACGTCCAACTTCCCCTGCCTACCACGCCCTGCACCCATGGATGGAGCTGCAGGCCAGGTGTCGTGTGCCCGCTGCCACTGTGATGGCCCCCTGAGACCCTAGAGGACCCGGGTCTACCACAGGCGGGCTTTCCAGTTCCGGACGCAGGGCGGTCGGCCTGAACAGCGGCCTTTCCCGCGCGTTTAGGCGGCTGTCCTCAGGGACCACGTCCTCAAGCCCAGCTCGCTGCTGCCACCTCGCGGTGGTGCTCTGCGCGCACCAGGCCTCTGGCTTTGGTGCAGCGCCCGGTGTCCGGAGGCCCAACCACCTCTCTCTGGGTGTCGGTGTCACGGACAGCCTGGCAGAGGAGGTCGCGGGGGACCCGAATGAGCGCTGCCGCCGGCTCCTGCCCCGCGCGCACGCGCACGCGCACCCACCCTCCCCGAGGCTGGGCGCCTGCGGGGTCCCGCCCCTCCTCCAGCGGCCCGTGTCTCCATGGCGACCGCGTGTGCCAGGCGGCCTCCATTGTTGGGCTGCACCCCCCTGCGCCCTAGGCGCGCCAGCCTGCTAGTGGGGGGACCGCCACAGGTGAGGCGGGAGGGGGGCGCCGCAGGGAGGGGAAGGGGTGCCCAGGTGAGGTCGGGGAAGAAGGGGTGAGTGTGTGTGAGCGAGAGGAGCACCGCAGGGGAGGGGGGAGCAATGAGCCGTGTGTGTGTGTGTGTGTGTGTGTGTGTGTGTGTGTGTGTGTGTGTGTAGCTCTGAGCTCCTGGGGCCCGAGGGTGGGCGGGCAGCTGATGGAAGGCGGTGCCCAGTACAGGCTCCGCCCCCAAGCGTGGACCCTCAGGCCCGACGGGGAAACCGAGGCAGGCGCGCTGGGCCCCTGGAGCCCACCTGCTAATGGTTAGGTCCTGGTGTTTCGCTCTGGTTTTCAGACATTTTCCCTGTTGGGAGGTTTATAGGAGGTTGAAGGCCTAACAGGACTAACTAACTAACCAGAGAAAGGCCCAGGGGCAGGGATGGGGGGGGAGGAGGAGGGGGTTGGGAGGGTGGGGAGGTAGCACCTGTGGGCGGTTCCTTCACCCCATTTTATGGAAGGAATGCATTGGTTTACAGACGTTGGAACGTTCCTCCCTGAAATAGCCATTTCTGTTCTGCGTTTTGGAGTTGAAAGTTGTATCTCAGAACTCCGTGGTTCAGAGTGAGGAGCCGAACGTTTTCATCTGAACCTACTCACATCCCAGGGGTTTATTTTAAATTTAAAAGTCAAGGTGATGCTATTGCTTATTGAAAGCGAGTGCTTTGTAAGCAGGTGAACTCATCGCGGGTCTGCCAGGCCGCTAGCCCGTCCCGCCTGGGAACGTGGCCCGTTCCTCATTGTGGTTGTGTCCCCGCCCGCTCCAGGTGACCCAGGAGGATGAGCGGTGGCCCCGAGGATTGCTTCCTCCCAGCTGACAGATGGAGGGAACCGGCCCTGGGACTGCTGACCCGGAGAGCGACGCTGCTCAGGCCGGGAACCCGCCTGCCGCCCCCTCCAAAGACATTCCTAAGAGTGTCCCGGGGGCCATGTTCTCTTCCTCACCAGTTCTAGACTTGAGTCAAAGTGGTCTTCAACATTTAGGAGACGTCCTTAAAATTCCCACCCTTAAAGTAAGTGGGGCGTGTCTCGGGGTATTGTGCACGGACCGTGTAGACAGAAACAGCTCACCCCAGGCTTTTGCTTGCCGGCTTCCCTGCAGGAGCGAAATTCTAGAATGAGATAGAGGAGGGTTGTTAACTCGGGGCTTCGTGTGCTGTTCAAGACGAATGAGAAGCTCAGGCATGGGGACCAGCCAATGGGAATACCGCAGAGGGTCCAATTCTGATGTCCTCTCTCCTCCAGAAAGTCTTGGGCACCAAAAAGCTCGTGGTAGACACCACTACTGAAAGCACCTTCGGTCCCTAATTTTATATATTTGTATTAGTGAGAGAGGAAGGGATAGGGAGAGGGAGATAGAAACATCAGCGATGAGAGAGAACCATTGATCGGCTGCCTCCTGCACGCCCCACACTGGGGATGGAGCCCGTAACCTGGGCATGTGCCCTGACCTGGAATCGAACTGGGACCTTCTGGTTCATGGGTCGATGCTCAACCACTGAGCCATGCCAGCTGGGTCTCGGTCTCTTATTTAAAGCACAGAAGCCCTAAAAACCCGGTCAACATTGAAACAGGGAAAACCTCTCTCACCCACGCTTTGCTGACGTTACATGCTGATTTTACCGTATGCCTAGTGCAGTGGCCGGCAAACCGTGGCTCGCCGCGAGCCACATGCGGCTCTTTGGCCCCTTGACTGTGGCTCTTCCACAAGATACCACGGCCTGGGCGAGTCTATGTTGAAGAAGTGGCGTTAGAAGAAGTTTAAGTTTAAAAAATTTGGCTCTCAAAAGACATTTCAATCGTTGTGCTGCTGATATTTGGCTCTGTTGACGAATGAGTTTGCCGACCACGGGCCTAGTGCCTTGGCCAGGTGAGTCCCTGCCTGCTTGTGATCTAGCTTGTGTCATCACCTGTGACTTCCAGAATAAGGTTCCGTCGGAGCCCAGCAACATAGTCACAATGGCCGAGGCTGACCTGGCACGGCTGTGTGCCAAGCACTGCCCCCTAGTGTGCCCTGGGAGGTGGGCCACGTGACCTGTTTTACAGGTGAGGACTCTGGAGCACAGAGAGGTTTGGGAACTTGTTCAGAGGCACACAGCTCATAGGTGCCGTGCTCTGCGCTTTGTCCCTGCCTCCCGTGCTAGTGCCTCCTTTGTGGCGGTGACTTGATTCCACTGGGAATCCTGCAGTGATGGCTCTGGGGTGGTTCTCGTGTGGCTGCCGATCAGGGTTAGCCCACAGCAGCCCGCTCAGTGTGTGTGTCCTTCAGTTATTTCCTTTGGCTGCGTCCCTGGGACCAGACGGGGCCGTTCCCTCACTGGGCAGAGCTGCCGTGGGCCCAGGAGGGAGAAGAGGGACGTAAACACTGGGGGTGAGTGTGGTGTTAAAGGGCGTTTCGGAAGTGGCCTGTGCCCATGGGGGTGTCCTCAGGTCAGGACACGCTCTCGGCTCCCACAGTGCCGCACGGGTCCTGACGATTCTCACGTTGAGTCTCGTGTCTTCTGTTTAAACTTAAGGTCCAAGAGTACGATTTCCCTTCTGACTTGATATGTGGGATTGCGGTGCCTAGTAGCTCTCCGGAAATGTAGCTTCTGGGCTGTACCGTGTTTTATTTTTATTTTTATTTATTTATTTATTTATTTTTTTGTACCGTGTTTTAAAATTCAGTTGGTTGGCCCTAACCGGTTTGGCTCAGTGGATAGAGCATCGGCCTGCGGACTGAAAGGCCCCAGGTTCGATTCTAGTCAAGGGCATGTACCTTGATTGCGGGCACATCCCCAGCAGGAGGTGTGCGGGAGGCAACTGATCGATGTTTCTAACTCTCTATCCCACTCCCTTCCTCTCTGTAAAAAAAAAAAAAAATCAATAAAATATATTTTAAAAAAAATAAAAATAAAATTCAGTTGGTTGACCAAACGTGGTCTTTTCTTTCCTGGGAAGCAATTGCATCTTCAGAGAAATGAGCTCTGCACAATCCCGCGAGACTTCTTTCAGCTGCTGCCCAACCTCACCTGGCTGGACCTCCGGCACAACAGGATCCAGGCGCTTCCTTCCGGGATTGGCTCTCACAGGCAAGTCGGCTCCTGCTCCCGCCTCCGGGTCCCCCTCCCTCTCGCATGCCCGAGAGCCTGCTCTGCGGCTGCTCAGCTCCTCCTGGTTGAATATTGACTTCAGAATAGAACATTTAACGGTATTGTTGAGGCCGGCCAGGAGGCGCGAAGGCTGCGTGTACAAATTCATGTGACTGTTGTTGTCACTCAGGACACTTAGTAGCCGAGGGTGCCAGTGTCTTTGTTGGGCCGGCCGTGGGGGGTTTGTAATGTATGTCGGGGTCCGTGTCTGACCCATTGTGTGAAGCTGCCCGAAGGGTCGGAAAGACAACCATGTGTATCAGGGCTGGTTCCTGGCGAAGAACGAGGCATTCTCCCCGTTTTGGAGGAGTGAATGTGTGCTCTCCTGCTCTGACTCCAGAGATTCCCAGCACCCCCACTTCCAGGACAAGTGCCAGGTGTCCCTCTGTTCCTCACCTGGGCCCTCCCCAGCAGCTGGCCGTCAGCCGGCGCCCTCAGCGTGTCCTCCGGGAGCCATGCTCACCAGGAGGTCCCCTCCCCTCCTGCCCCCTTTGACTCCTGTACCCCATCCTCCCCCCAGTGCTTCTTACCCTTTGAACCCTTCTGAGGAACACTTCAGGCCCTCCTTCTGCGTCGGTGCATCTGGGCAGAGGAAGCACACGCCAAGGCCCTGGGGTGGGCATGTGCTGGGAGACGTGAGGGACGCAGGGAGGCCAGTGTGGCCGGCCGGGCTCGTAGGCCACAGCTGCTGTTTGGGATTTCATATTGAAAGGGTTTGAGTGGATTGGGGTGGAATTTGACTTGGCTTTCAGATCACTGTACGGAGGGGCGAGAGTGGCAGCAGTGAGGCCACATAAGAGGCCACGTAAGAGGCATGCGCGAGGCGGTGCCCAGGCAAGGCTGGACACTGCAGAGCTGCGCTGGGCTTGAGAGCTGGTGGGGCTCAGGTTGCATGTGGGCGTGGGAGGAAGAGTGGTGTGCAAGGGCCACCCCCAGTTCTGACACGAGTAACTGTGCACAGAAGCCAGGCGGCCACTGAAACAGCGGGGCACAGGCCTGCAGCAGGCCCTTCACTTGCCCGGCTGTTGCTCACCATTTTTAAAAGCAATTTTTAAGAAGTGAGTATTGCCCTAGCCCAGTGGTCAGCAAACTCATTAATCAACAGAGACAAATATCAACAGTACAACGATTGAAATTTCTTTTGAGAGCCAAATTTTTTAAACTTAAACTTCTTCTAACGCCACTTCTTCAAAATAGTCTCA
The DNA here is from genome assembly GCF_027574615.1 of Eptesicus fuscus. Taxonomy (NCBI): domain Eukaryota; kingdom Metazoa; phylum Chordata; class Mammalia; order Chiroptera; family Vespertilionidae; genus Eptesicus; species Eptesicus fuscus. Next base: position 56,456,644 of record NC_072489.1, on the reverse strand, counting down.
CCCAGGCCGTGGTATTTTGTGGAAGAGCCACACTCAAGGGGCCAAAGAGCTGCATGTGGCTTGTGAGCTGCAGTTTGCCGACCATGGCCCTAGCCGGTTTGGCTCAGTGGATAGAGCATCAGCCTGCGGACCAAAGGGTCCCAGGTTCGATTCTGGTCAAGGACAAGTACCTGGGTTGCAGGCTCCTCCCCGGCCTGGGCCCTGGAGGCAACCAATTGATGTTTCTCTCACATCGATATTTCTCTCTGTCTCTCCCTCTCTCTTCCACTCTAAAAAAATCAGTGGGAAAATATCCTCAGGTGAGGATTTAAAAACAAACAAACAAGTGAGTCTTCTGTCACCTGTAAGAGTAAGAGAAAATGTCTCCGATCCTTGGTGCCTTTGCAGGCTCCTCGAGGAAGCAGCGAATGCCATGATGAGCTGGCATCTCCATCAGGATGGGGGCAGAGCCAGGACCCCTCTTCCTGGAGCCCCTGGGGTCGGGGGGTCTGTGGAGCAGATCACCTGCGGGGAGTCGTGTCCCTGGCTGCATAGAGCCGGCCAGGCAGGCGCATTGCCGAGCCCGGTCTGCAGCTGGCTGTGTGACGGGGCCGAGTGCTGTCTGGGCTGCTACCTCCTCCCCCCTCACAGCTGACCTGAGTGGCCTCCCCGGTCCTCGGAGGCGGCCTGGGGAGGCGCTGTTCTTCACACGCTCCTCTTCTGGGTTTAGGATAATCTAGTGCTCTTTGTCCATAAGTTGTGCGGCGAGTAATTGCTACTCAAAAGGTAAAAAGGAAGTGCTTTCCCGTACACACTATTCTTTCTTCTAAGATAAGCACACAGTTCTCACATGTCGGCATCTTTGCTTTTTCCAGTCAAAGCCAGCTGCTGACTGTTGTTTAAGACGTAACTGTGCATGTGATGGGTAACCCGCTGCATCATTAAAATCAGAGCGGCCTGCGGAAGACCCGAAACACGCTCATTGTAACTTCTAAGTGATGGTGCGCATATTGAGAGCCTTAAACTTCCCACGCAGCCTAATGAAAACGATCCAGAGCGAATGTGCCCCTTCAGGGTCGGCGGCGTGAGCTCGCGGCCAGCGCGGACGCGTGAGGAGTGGCCTCAGCCCGGGTGCCCCTACGAGTGGCTGGGTTCCCATAGACGCCTGTGTCCAGGGGAAAGTCTGTGAAAGGAAGTGACGGGTCAGCACGGGGTGTCATTTAAAGTGAGCACCGGATATTCCAATGTGTTATCATGTAGGGTGGAAACAGGCCTGACCCCCTTTCAGGTCAGTCGGTGGCTGCCAGGTTGTATGTCCCCAAACCAGCCAACAACAAGAACGTCCCTGGAGTTGGGAGGTGAGGGCCCTTTGCCGCGGCGGTTCTGTCGAGGCATCTCCGGAAGCCCCGGACGCTGACCCCAGTGGCGGCTGCGTGTCAGCAGGTACAAAGGGGCTAATACCCAAAGCGGCCCAGGTAACAGCGCTCCCCGGGAGGTAAACAGAAAATTGTCAGCCGCTGTGGTCTCTTTTGTGCTAAATTTTGCAAGTCATGCTAACAGGCGTCAAATACGGGGAGAAAATGCCCCGAAACCAGGTGTCCTTGCTTTGGGGCTTCTCCGGCCACGAGTGTGTGAACCACCCTCCCTAAGCAGGGCAGACACGCCGTGCAGCACGCGTCTCCCGGCGCGCTTGACCAGGGGTCCTCAAACTTTTTAAACAGGGGGCCCAGTTCACTGTCCCTCAGACCGTCGGAGGGCCGGACTATAGTTTAAAAAAAAACTATGAACAAATTCCTATGCACACTGCACGTATCTTATTTTGAAGTAAAAAAACAAAACGGCAAAAACACCCGCATGTGGCCCGCGGGCCGTAGTTTGAGGACGCCTGCCCTCGACCGTGGAAAACTTTCGCACAGAGCACCTGGAAACGCTGGGGTGCATCACCACACACCTCAGGCCCCCCGTGTGGTGCATGTGTCACGGGGCACCCGCCGCCCGGGCACTGGTTCTCAGCCAGGAGAATTCGCCCCCCTCCGCGCACAACTGGCAAGGTTCTGTGGTTGTCACGGGGTAGGGGGTGGTCTACCGGCATCTTGTGGGGACAGGCCTAGATGCTGCTATAAACACCCTGCCGGCACAGGACAGTCCCCCAGCCACGCATGGCCTGGCCCCGAGGTCAGCGGTGGTGGGCGAGCGCTCGGCCCCGATGCCGGGACAGTTGACTGAGCCTGTGGTCACGCTGTGGGTCTGCGGCGTTGCCGCCTTAAAGAGAAGACAAATGAAGAAACACTGTATCACTTAGGGATGGTTCCTCGACTTTCTGCTTTTTAAATGATATATGTTCTGTTTTGTTTTAAAGGTATTTGAAAACTTTGCTTTTAGAAAGAAATCCTATCAAAATGTTGCCTGTGCAGCTGGGTAAGTACTCAAACAACCCAGGAGAAGGTGGTTTTAAAATGCAGTCTAGTGAGGTTGCTGCAACCTGGAGTGGACGCCAGGCATGGCCCCGAGGGGAGGCCCGCGGGTGGTTCAGGCCCCTCCGCCTCTGTCCTCGGGCTCCCAAGAGCCAGCAGCGCTCCTGCGTGGTTTCCACACCTAAAGAGGGACTCGCAGCCTAGTGTGAGGAGCGATGAGACCTTTCCTTTCAGATCCATCAACTTCTGCTTCTTTATATGTTGATACGATGTTCTTGGTTGAACAAAAATTTAGGATTTTTCCATTTTCTTGTTGCTTTTGGTGCTCCGGTTTGTGTGGAGTGCTAGCCCTGTGGTTTTCACACGTGTGTTCCCGTGCTCATTGGCACTCGACTTCAGCCTCCTGCTGGCCACCATCTGCGTGCGTGCGTGCGTGCGCCTTCCCAGCTTTGACTTCAGCCTCTGCGTTGTCAGCCGCAGGCAGGTGTGGTTGGGTGTTGCTCTTCTGTCCAGTCGGATGGTCTCTGCCTTTTAACTGGAGTGTTGCTTCTTTCTCGTTCTCATTTCCTCTTCCTGGGACTCCAGTTACACAGGTTTAGATTTTGATTCTGTCCCACATGCCTTAAATGCTCTCTCTCCCCCCCCCATTCTTTTTTTTCTCTCTGTGTTCCATTTTCTATTGTTTTCCACTAGAGGCCTGGTGCACGAATTTGTGCACAGTTGGGATCTGGCTGGCCTGCCCTGATTGGGGCGAATAGGGCCGGGCTGGCGGGGGGGAGGGGATGTGGGCGGTTGGCCGGCCCCACCCCCTGGTTCAAACTCCTGGTCGAGGGGACAGTTTGCATATTTGCCTTTTATTATATAGGATTGACCTGCCTTGAGTTCTAGATCTTCTGGTGAGTCTAGACTGCTGTTAAACTCATCCATTCAGTTCAATGGTTTGCAACCAGACTTGAGATTGTGTGTGCATGTGTGTGTGTGTGTGTGTGTGTGTGTGGCAGGGGGATTTTAAATTACTAATTCATTTTCTTAATTGTTATAGATTGATTCAGATGATCTATTTCCACCTGCATCCGTTTTGGAATATCTTCATCTGCATTTTTGAAGGAGAGTTTGCCAGACCCAGAGCCCTTGATTGACAGCACCGTGGACATCTGCTCCCCTGTGCTCAGGCCACCACTGCTTTCGCCAGGAATTCCGCTCTTGGTCTTATTGTTGCTGTTCCCTTGTAGGTGCCGAGTTGTCTTTCTCAGGCTGTTTCCAAGGTCACCTCTTTGTCTTTCCGTAGTTTGTGATGTTTCTCCGTGTGAATGCTTGTGGTTTATATTACTTGGGATTTGTTAAGCGTCTTCGATATATAGATTAATGTTTATCATCAAATTAGAGTTACGTTGGCCATGGTTTGCTCAGATTTTTTTTCTTCTGATCCTCTCTTTTGCTCCTCCCACGACTGTTGTCACATGCATATTAGCATTCTTGATGTTCTGTGGGTCTCTGAGTTCTGTTGTTGTTGTTTTAATCTTTTTTCTCTCGGACCTCAGCTTGCACACTTATTATTTATCCATCTTTAAGTTGACTTGTTTCTTTTGTCATCTTGTATATGTTTTCGTCATTTTGAGTCTAGTGAATTTTTAATTTCAGTCTTTGTAATTTTTAAGTCTAAAACTGCTATTTGGTTATTTAATAATTCTATTTTTATTGACATTCTGTATTTGTTGAGACGTGTTACTATACTTTCCTTGTTTTGAACATGTTTATAACAACTGCTTTGATGTTTTTGTATGCTAAATCCAGCATCGGAGCCTGCTCGGAGACCCTTTCTCTTGGCTGCTTGTTTCCTGAGTATAAGTCACATTTTGCTTTTCTTTGCATGCCTTGTCGTTTTTGGTTTTCTTTGCATGCTTTGTCGTTTTTGAAGATAGGCATTTTGGATATTATAGCAGCTTTTGGTGATTTTTACTAGAGGGCTGCTGTTCTGCTTCTGTTTATTTTATTTTACTTGATTTATTTAATTTTGTAATCAGACTGGTCTTAATCTATGGAATCTGTCCCCCCTGCAGGGTTTTGTGGTTTTTTTAAAAACAAATCTCAGACATCCGTCATATAATTTTACCCAGAATTCTCAACAGGGCCTCTTTTTCCTAATGTGCAGAAGTAGCTGTCATCTCCTGTCTCCATTGCACAGGAGTGTGTGTAACATGCTGGTGGTTCTTCCTCTCCGCCAGGGAACGTGACGACGCTGAGAGCACTGAACCTGCGGCACTGCCCTCTGGAGTTCCCGCCTCGGGTCATCGTGCAGAAGGGCCCGGCCGCCATCCTGAGATTCCTGCAAGGCTCTGCCACCAAGCTCCCCTCCAGCCAAGACCCAGCTTCTCAAGGTTCGTGGGACAATTATTAGGATAAACTGCATCAAAACGGAAGCGAGTGCTTTTTAAAATCTGGGCCCAGGGCACCTCCTCTCTTTAATCATGTCCCGAGGAACACGGAGCCTCACGTGTCCCCGCTGGACGCTCCCAGCACCTGGCTCACACACGGTCTCCTCGCTGACAGCAGAGCCCCGTCTTTCCCTGGCTCCGTGCTCACGGGCCCAGGTTGTGGGCTTGATCTCCAGTGTGGGGTGTGCAGGATGCAGCTGATGGATGATGTTCCTGTCTCATCAATGTTTCTATCTCTTTATCCCTCTCCCTTCTCTCTCTCTCTCTCTCTCTAGTATATCTCTCTATTTCTATCTCTATCTCTATCTCTATCTCTATCTCTATATCTCTATCTCTATCTATATCTATCTATATCTATCTATATCTCTATCTCTATCTCTATCTCTATCTCTATCTCTATCTCTACCTCTATCTCTATCTCTATCTCTATCTCTATCATCTATAAAAGCCTAAGCAACCTTTACAACTGAACAACCGGTGACCGGTCACTATGACATGCACTGACCACCAGGGGGCAGACACTCAATGCAGGAGCTGCCCCCTGGTGGTCAGTGTGTTCCCACAGGAGGAGTGCAGCTCAGTCAGAAGCCGGGCTCACAGCTGGAGCTGCGCCCGCCCCGGCTGGGGCTCTTCTCTGGCCACCTATCAGTTCGGCACTGCTACATCCCCCGAGGGGTCCTGGATTGCGAGAGGGCGCAGGCCAGGCTGAGGGACCCCACCCGTGCATGAATCCGTGCACTGGGCCTCTAGCATATATATAAAATAGCTAACTAGATTAGACTTGAAAATCTGAAAATGAATTCACTTCTCACAGGAAGTAGCTACAGTGGTCAGAGCTGTTTAAAATGTGAATCTACAGGCCTGGGAAGGCTGTGGTTACACAAGAGAAAACCCCAGCCAGTCCGAGTGTCTGTGCCCGTGGGAACGGAGGCCTCACGCAGCCAGGCGACATGCGTCTGTGGGACACCGTGGCTCCAACGCCTCATGCGGGACCCGGCAGAGTCAGAGGATGAATATATTTCAGGCCAATTTGCTCCCAAATAATTCACCTAGGGCTAGAGATCAGAGGGTCTGAAAGTCAACAAAAGCATCGCCAGACAAAAGCCGCGGGCACATGGCTAAACGCTGATGAGAAATTAAGAACCCAAAGGATGTGCATGGGGAGTGCCTTCACTTACCCGGGTTTGCAGGGACGGAGCGAGCCTGGGCGCAGGGAGCTGCCTGGGGGCTGCTTGAGGCTCTGCCCAGGGCTGCAGCGCAGGCACCTGAACCGGGGCTTTGTTTTACTAGCGATGAGCCTCAGCCAGCTGCCGTACCCCCTGCTGGCCTGCCCCGAAGAATGTGCACCCAAGGGACACACCGCCAATTCTCAGGGGCCGAAGGGGACCAGGTTGAAAGAAGTGGAGGCCCGGTTCCCACCTGTGGAAAAACTGGACCTGAGTGACCTCCGGAAATCCGCCGATTCCTGGGAAGACTGGCCGAGCGAGGAGGAGATCCGGCGCTTCTGGAAGCTGCGGCAGGAGATCGTGGAGAAGGAGCAGGCGGAGGTGCTGCAGAACCAGCTCCTCGCCATGGAGCTGCCGCCGAACCTCCGGGCCGTGCTGCGCAGCCGGGACGAAGCGCGCCCCAACCCCAGACCCGCCCTCAGGTACGACTCCTAAGCCAAGGTGTGTCGTCAGGTCTTTTCCAAGTGGAAAAACGACTTTGCAGCCATCTTTTAGAACACGGGGGATGTGTGAGTGTCTGCACTGCCCTCACTAGTTAGGCAGCAGGACCAACCTGGCTTTGGGTTAAAGTCACCCCAACATGGGCTCCACGTAGGTGGTTACACAAGAGAAAAGCCCAAATCCTGTGTGTTTGAGTGTGTGTGTGTATGTGTGTGTTATATGTCTGGCGTGTGTGTGTGTGGTATGTCTGTGCATGGTATGTGCTCATCTGTATATTGTGTGTGTATTGCATGTGCACAATGGGTGTTGTGTATTCATGGTGTATGGTGAGTGTTGCATGTGCATGAGGTATGTAATGTGTGTTACATGTGCATGACATATGTGATGTGTTATATGGGTATGTGTGATGTGTGTTGTGTGTGCATGTTGTGTGATGTGTGTTGCGCATGCATTGTGTGTGTGATGTGTGTGTGTGTGTGTGTGTGGGTCTGTGCACAGTGTGTGAGAAGGCTGGGGTTGGAATATTGAAAACATTGAAAATCTTCAGTCTCCAGGAAAGGTGTTGCTGTTCATTGCACTGTCCTTCCACCTGTCCTGTGGGTCTGAACATTTTCAGAATAAAAGCTGTTGAGGTGTTACTAACCGATGGCAGCCGCGGAGGTGTGGGAAGCACGTAGTGTAGGCTCCGCGGCAGCCCGGCCTGGACTCACCTCGCGACTGTCTCCCTCCTGAGCCACCCACTCGCGGGCAGGACGGCTCCAAGCCTGCTGTTTAGAAACCTCCTCCGCCCTCCTTCCATTCACATCCAGGTTGCTCAGGGGAGGCCGGTTCAGAGCCCACAGCCCGGGGGTGACCTGGCGGCTTGGGGGGTGGGAGTGGAGGGCAGCACCTTCCGCGCAGGCCCAGGGTGCAGCTGGCCCCGAAGCCCTGCTCTTACGTTGTGTGTGTTTTCTACCGCATCTTCCAGGTGTGTGTTCATCGCAAGGTTTTGTTAGGTAGTTGGCTAAAACCTTGTGTAATTCCAGAAGGAAGCCACCCTCCTTCAAGTACGCCCTGCCTAGCCTGGCGCTAGCGTCCCCGGCGGGGACAGGAGCAGAGCAGCTGGAGGAGAGGCGGGCCTCGGCCTTCAGGGAGCTGCGGGAGAAGCAGGCGCTGATGGAGCAGCGCAGGAGGTGAGGCTGGGCTCCGTGGGGTCCAGGCAGGCCCGGGGGCGACTCCTGATGAACGGGCCGTTTCTCCCCGTTTGGAAGCCGGGTGCGGCTTCCCCAGTGCAGGCCGTCTCCGGGCAGGTTCTCCCTGCACGTCCGTCCCCACCCGCCGCCTCAAGCCGCCTGCCTTCTTTCTTACACTTACCTCCGATTTCTTTTCTTCCTTAATCCGCCCTCCTCTCCTTTCACTCACCTGGCTGACAGGTCTTTTCTAAAGAACGATATTTAAAAGTAACAAGCTTGTCTGTTCACTCACACCCTTGCCTCGCGGGTCTGCTGCTGCCGCGGCCACCCCTGTGCTCACAGGGGTGCTCACCGTGCCCTCTGTCCAGCTCTGCTGACCGCCCGCCTTCCCCGTGCTCTGGGCCCTGGGAGGCCGGCCAGCATGGGCCTCGTCCACAGCACCCAGGACCCCTCACCTCCTGGTTGGATTTGGTCAGTGGGGCGGGGCCGGAGGGGGGTGTCCCAGCAAGGAGGTCGGAGAGAAGGGGGAGTGGGAGGGCAGTACCTTTATTCCACCTGCCGCTCCCTGTGAATGCCACCTGGGCCTGGGCAGGTCCCCCACAGAGGCCCAACCCATGCTTCTCACTCCCGGGTTCCACCCGGCAGTCACGCCTTCCCTCGTCCTGGAGACTGGCGGCTAGCCCCACTGTCCCCGCACTGCCCCGGGACCTGCCTGCCCGCCCCCGTGAGTACCCGGTGTGAATAAACCCTCCTGAACCCATCCCGTGAGTGTGTCTTCTCTCCGGCCCTGACGGATGCGGACTTTTCACGGACCCAGTTCTGAGGGTGCACGGTTGTCCTCCCGCCGCCAGGCCTGCTGTCTAGTCGGTTTCTTTTCCTTCAGGGAAAGGTGGGGGATGGTGGACCCTCAGAACTGGTCAGGGCACATGAGGCCCCTGCCCCGGGGCTGTCCCCTGCTGCCGGGATGACAGAGAGGCTCAGACTCGGGGTGTGGTCTGGACTGCTCCTGGGATCACGCTGGTCATCAGCCACAGCTGTGGACAGCCACCTCCTAGCGTCCCCCAAAGTGTCCCTCGGCTGGAGTCCAGGCTGCAGGGGTGGGGCCGCCTGCCGTCCACCTCAGGGCCAGGCGAGGACCGAGCACGGCGGCTTGGCGGGCATTTCTGCAGAGCAAGGCCCTCTGTGTCCCCGCGAGAGGAGCCTTCTAGAGCCACTGTCACAGGCTGCCCCTGGCCACCGAGGGCGCCTGCCCCCACACACTGTGCTGCCCCCCGGCACCTCCCTGCTCTGCATCTAGGCGGGTCCCACCCCTCCTGCCCCACTTCGCCTGTTCCCCGATTCTAGTTCCTAAAACTCCAGTTCCGGCCTTGGGCACCTCCCTTAGGCTCCTTGGGGAAGCTCTCCTGCCCCTTGTTTTCATGGGAGTCCTCCCTCCCCCATCACTGCCCCCTCTGGTCCTGCCCATGACGGCGATGCACAGGGCAGGGAAGAGGCACGGGGGCACCGGCACTCGGGGTGCCCGGGACCCCACACGCTCTGTGAGAGGCAGGTCTCAAGCGCCAAGGGCAAGTGCAAGCTCTCTTCTTGGTTTCTCTGCCTGGGGCCTGAGGCTTCGTTCTGTGGCCCCCATGGGAGGCCTGTCCTGTGGCTTAGACTCCTGGTGGACCTGGTTTTCTTAGGACATGAGGCTCCTCAGGCCTTTACCCGGTGCCTCTGAAGGAGGGGTCCCTTCCATCCAGGTCACCGAGAAGTGGTGGAGACGAGGATGGACCCCACCTTCTGGAGGGTAGCACCTGAGGTCACAAAGTCACAGCTCCACACAGGACTGCCGAGTGGAGGACCAGGGAGTGTGGCTCAGCTGGGGGCAAGGGAACCGCCCAGGCAGGGGCAGGAGGCGATCGAGTGGGGAGGCCTCTGCAGGGGTGCAGAGGGGGGCACCCGGCCCTTCCCAGGCTCTGACGGGAAAGCACGGCTGCCGGGAGGACCAGCACCACGCCCCAGGGGAGCCTGGGAAGGAGGTACCTGGTCCCACCGCCACCTAAATCCCGAGGCAGCACCAAGCACCGTGCGGGACCTCACAGGGGGCAGTGGGCGGAGCCTGGGGAGCCATGAGGACCGAAGAGCCCATGGCACAGGCAGGGGCAAGAGGCCAGGGGGCCATCTGCTGAGAGGGGAGACCAGAGGCCAGATTTGGGGGAGGGGTGTCTGGGGAGGTGTGCTGACCACCGGAAGCTACAGGAGACCCAGGAAGTAGTTCACACGGGCCGATGGAGACCTGGGCCAGGCGAGGCTTCCCATGGGTCCCATCTCATCTCCAAAGCCAGAAGCACAGCCCAGCCGTCTCTGAGCTGTGGGCAGTGACTGCAGGGAGGTCAGGGTGCAGCGGGCAACCCCTTGCCGTGTGGAGCCCGTCCCGCCAAAGCCTGGCGAGGGCATGGCCCCGTCACAGGGAGGGGACTGGGAAAAACACGCGCTCACTCTCTAACGTGGAACTCGCGTGTCTAAGAGGAAGCTGACTCATCAGCGGCTCTTTCACATCTTACGGTGACTGTGGGCGCCTGCAGGCCTCGATGCCACAGCCCCGGCCTGGCCCTCTGATGCCTCACCTGGCAGGGGCTTGAGGAGGGCCTGGCTTGCCCCTGGGACAGTTTGGCTGTGCCCAGCTCTGCCCGGGGTGCATTTCAGAAGCCGCCCCCAATGCTGTGCCGGCCAGGGGCAGGAGGCGATCTAGTGTCTGCCCTCTGGACGGATGGACCGGAAATGAAGGGCTTCTGTGCGGAGCTTTAAAAATGACAGGAGAGTCCTTGTAAGTTGTGCAGCTGCCCTTCACCAGGACCGACTGATACGATGGTGCCTTTCCTCCAGAGACAGGAGGGTCCTGCTGGAGTGGCGAGAGCAAGCCCAGACGATGAGGAAGAGGAAGAGGGAACTCGGCAAACTCCGGCCTCCAAGACGGACGCTGGTAGGCGGTGCTGGCGGGAGGTGGGGCTGCGCTGAGACCTGAGAGCGGCCGTCGGGGGCTGCCAGCCGCTTGCCAGCCGCTTGCACGGCTGAGTGCCCTGTGCTCCGGCTGCTCCTGTTCAGGCCTGGGATGTGCTGCAAACGTCCCCCTTTCTCAGGTGAAGACTGAGGCCCGCAGGCCCCAGCGCGGGGGTGGGGCTGGGCTGGCGCTCGGTGAACCTGCGGTCTGCGCTCTGCGCCGTCGGGAGTCGCGTGTGCCCACGGCTGTCTTGCTGGGTCTCCTTGTCTGTGGTCCCCTCAGCTTCAGGGAGGCCAGTCACCTTAGAAGCCAAGAAGCGGCGGTTGAGCGGCCTCAGGCCCTCCGTTTTCAAGGCTGGGGCCGCCTGCTCCCATGTCGCATTTGGGGTCTGAGCCCAGACGGACAGGGCAGCGGCGGCCTGGACGCGCCGGCTTGCTTATCTCCCGTGAGCGGTCAGGCACGTGCGCGTTTGAACTTGGCACGATGTTCCTTCACTTCTTTTGTTTAAGGCATGTCCCCTGTTGGCACCCCACAGGGCCAGGTTGCCTCTGCGCCCCCATTTCTGGGGGAAGGCGCCCTGTCTGCTGTCCACCTCACAGCGGGGCGGCCACTCTGACAGGCCAACTTTGAGGGACAGGAAAGCTGTAGAGAGAATGCGACTCCCCACGTGTCCCTCCCGCTCCAAGTACTCACACCCACTCCACCACGGACCTGCTGACGGGACAGCGCTTTTAGAGAAAAAAAAAAAACAAACACACACACTGAATCCAGCATGTTGTGCGCTGAAGCCAGCGGTGGCTCAGGGCCACATCCCGGGGGCGTTTCGGGACGCCCGCCTGCCTGCCTGGGACAGAGCACGGGCAGGTGTGCAGCAGGGCCAGGGCGGGGGCGCTCCAACCGGTCACCGACAACACAGGCTTTCTGCCTCTCTGTCCGTTATGTTCCCGTTTGAAACCTAGTGATTGACAAGCACGGCCACGGCCATGTCCAGCGGGTGTCACCCTGCTCTATGTGTGCCTGGCCCTTCACCCCGGCCGGCGGCCGAGGCCCGGTGCTGACCGCAGTGCAGGGACCGCTGTTCTCTGACGGCCACTGGCCGGCCTCCGTGGACGAGTGTCTGTGCCCACAGCAGTGTCTCCGTGGGCTCCTGAGAACATCTTGTTTTCCTAGGAGGCACCCAAGCTTCCCTTTGCCACAGATCTGATCGACGATGAGAAAAAGCCGGCGACTCCTCCTGGGAGAGGGGGACATCCCAGAGAGAAGTCACCACAAGCCAGGAACGAGCCGAGGTTGGTTCTGGGGGTTGACGCTCCCTCCCACCCCCCGTTCAGAGGTCCTGGTTCCCACCAGCATCTCATGGGCAGAGGTCCAGGCATCTGGGGGCTCAGGTAGCACCGACAGTGGAAAGGATGGGTTCTGCCCTCAGGGACCACTGGGCTTGTCACCTCCCTCCCAGTGTCCGCGCATCCCTTAGGGACCCCCCCCCACACTTGGAGCAGCAGCTGCGCCCCAGCATTCCTTTAGGTCCCCATGTTCTCCCTTCGCTGGCGTGCCTTCTCAGCCCCTACTGCGCCTCCCCCACGGCAGCCCGTGCCTCCCCCTGGAGTCTTTGTTAGAAATCAAAGGGTGTGAACCCGGATGCTGACAGAGCAAATATGTTTAAAAATCCTCATTTAATTCAATGTTTCTCTGATGGATTTATTACGACTGTGGATCTGACGTGAAAACAGACACGCTCTTTGTCACTGGCACGCTGTGCAGGGCCCTAAATGTGCAACATCTTAACTTGAAGGTTTTAAAATACAGTGTGTGTCCCAGCAGCTTGGAACCAAGGGGAAGGGTGGGGAGAGTCGCCCAGGCTTGGCTATGAGCTGGCGCCGGGAGGGAGGGGCCGGTGGCCTCTGGTGGCTCATCATCCCCTTCACCGCCTCACCCTCATGCGGGGGGGATGGAGGGCGGGGGGGGTGTGTGCAAGCCCCAGGCTCTGCTTTGGTCTGGAGGGGAAGGAAGGCTCCTTCTCCCAGTCTGAGGCCGGGCCTGGGCTCTACAGGGCCTTCCAGGAGCGGGGCCTGGAGGGGAAGCTGCAGCAGCACGTCCGGCAAATGCAGGAGCGGAGGAAAACGTTTCAAGGCATGGCACCGTTCAATGAGATGAGGAAGGCCACGGAGGACCTGGAGGTGGTAAGTAGTTGTCGGCTTTCTTTAAAAACAAATGGTTTTACTAAAAACCAGAGGCCCGGTGCATGAATTTGTACACAGGTGGGGTCCGGCCAGCCCCAATCAGGCCAGGCCGGCCAGGGGAGGGGCTGTGGGCAGTTGGCCAACCGCCCCCGCCCCCTGGTCAAACTCCCAGTCGAGGGGACAATTTGCATGTTAGCCTTTTATTATATAGGATGGAAGGGAACTTGCTGTGCCTTCTCAGAGCACGTGTTCGCTGAAATGTGGGTGGGGAGGCATTTCACAGGCCTTACAGCGGGCGAAGGTCCCGGAATGACTTGGCCGAAGGATGAGAAAATATTTTGGCCACGTGGGAGCCCTCAGGTGCGATGTGCCGCCCGATGGGCCCTGGCAGCAGCTTCTCCTTTATCAGCGGAAACGGGGCAGGGACCTGTCTGTGGGGGCAGAGCTGGGTGGGGCCGTGAGGACTTCCGCTAAGGAGGGGGTCTGGGCCGCAGCCAGGCCGCAGGCCGACGCACCCAGTGTCTGTGTTGGGGTCACAGTGACAGGTATGTAGAAAGCAAAGTAAATGTTTTTAATTCCACAAAGAACACAATCGTTTTAGGAAAGAAAATGTTAACCAGGGGATAAGCAGCAAATAACGTCTGCTGGTCATGAGGGATGTAAACCCCGAGTGTCAATTTATCCATCGTGACGGGCCTGCCGATGGAGGTCCAGGCTATGCCCAGGGAGAGGGCAAGGGGGCAAAGACATGCCCTCCTTGGGGACAGGGAGGTCCTGGCACTGCAGACACAGTGGCCAGCTTTTCTGGGCAGAGGCAGGAAAGGGCCTGCTCCTTGATGCTGGCCACTTGCCACCCAAGGGCCACCTGCCTCATTCTCCATGTCACCTCCTTCTGGCCCAACAGATGGGCGGGGGACAGGGCATTCGGAGCAGAGCCCACACTTGGTTCCAGGCCCGGGGATTCCCTCCACCTCAGCAAGCGGGGTCCTGTTCCCATGTCTGAGTCTCGGCCCCACCTCCCGGGGCAGGTGTGAGTCTCAGGTGGGATCGCAGTCGGGACGGTGCCAGCTGTGGTGACGGGAGCAGGAGAGTGGGTCCTCCCTTGTCCCTTCCTTGACTGGCAGTTATGCAGACAGCTGCGTGTGGACACCGGGGCCTCTGGGGACCTGGCCCCGGGGCCCAAGGGACAGCACCTGCCCCTGCACGGGACAGCGTGTCTGAACAGAGACAGGCTGACCCCGTCCTGCCCACCTGGCTAACTTTGTCCCCCTCCCTCCCCGAAAGGCCAGAAAGCTGCTGGACGGAGTCATGAAAATGAGCAAGAGCCACGGGGGCCCGGCCCTCCCTGGGAGCCATCCACTGTGCCTGCCGGCGTTACAGCCTCAGAATATGTTTTCCAACACGAAATACTAAGCACCCGAAAATGATTGCAAATCCCAATGACAGCGTCTCATGTGCGACGACGGGAACGCCGCCAGCCGGGAGTGGGCTCGGCGGGGGCTGTCTTCCTCCGTGCCCTCGCACGCTGGGGTCTCGGGGTCGGCATCCCCCTCGGCTCACTGTGCCCGCAGCCTATTGCTTTGGATCTGCGTTGCTTTTTGTGAGGCTGTGAAAGGTTTTAGCTGCATTAAAAGGAAAAGAGTACTGTGAACCAGCCACACCGATTTCATTTCTAGCGACGGTAACAAAGGTAGTTGTTTCCATGGGTGGCGGGGACGGGGGTGGGGGGGGACCGGCTCACCCCATCCTGCCAGGTAGAAGCCACTGCCACGAGGCCCTCCTCCCACCAGCAGGGGTCTCCTTTGACCTTCACCCTTCCCGGTGGCGGACCCCTCACCCTGCAGAAGATTGACATCCAGCAGGGCATACCCCTGCACCCTCCCCCCCCCCCCCCCAAGGCTGCCCAGGCCTCCCCTCCGATCAGCTGCTAACAGCGTTCTCTCCCTCAGGCTAATCGATTCCGTCTGCCCCAGGGTTTTGCTCTGAGCTCACTGCATTCGGGGAAGGAGGCCTGGGCCCCAGCTCAGCGGGAGGCCTTCCTCCGCCCCCTGCTCTCTGGGCTCCCCACCTATCCGTCCCTCCCAGGAGTCCAACTCCAGTCACGTCACTTATTTTAAAAATCACTTTGCTCCAAGAATCCTAGAAACGGTACAGATGAAAGTCAAACACTGTTAGATGACTAAAGAGGAGAAGCTGGAGAAACACTCAGTGGGATAGCGCCCGCGGTGGCACACATGCCCGATTTTACTCCGGCTTCAGATTTGTGGGTTGGTTTTGCTGGTTGGTTCAAGTTGCGGCGATTCCATTTTTGTCCTGTTGGCCTCAAGTTTTGCGTATTTTTCATCCTATTAGTAGTGACAGTCCCTTTACCTTCTCTCCTCGTCAGACAGGTATAAATGTCAGCTCCTCCAGCCTCCCCAGCCCCTCCTTTCCCCTCCTTCCCTGTCCTGTGCACAGACAAGGACTTCACGGCGTTCTCGCCACCTCCCTCGGTTACCCATGCTAAGTGACAGGCCACTTCGGGGGCCCGAGGGCGCCCCCACATGCCCTTCCAGGTGGTCCCTCTGCAGGGAGCTCCTGGCTCTGAACGTGCAGAATGGAAGCTTCCAGACCTTCCTCAGGCCTAGGCGGTAAAGGAGTGCAGCACCATTCCCTCAGCCTCAGCGCTGTGACCCACCTTCTCCTGCAGGTGGCGCCTGGGGCACACCGCTGCTGCCAAGGCCACGCAGGGCAGGGGCGGGCGTCCTGGCCCACACGCCCAGACTCTGCGGGTTCTCTGACTCTGACGAGAGAGCTCAGTTTCTGGCCAAGCAGTTTCAATGACGTGGGGAGATTTCTCCTCTCGCCCACACTAGGACATCAGCGCTGCCTGCAGACCAGGTCAGATGAGGACCTGGACGGGCCTGGGAGCCTTTGGAGGGGAGCGTCACACATATACTCTGCCCCCAGGATTTCTCAATGGCCCGCCACAGCTTGGGGTGCTCTGCACTTGGGTTCCTAGTCCCAGAGGACAGACTTCAGAAGCAGCCAGCTGGCTCAGAAGAAGGACCACAGATCAACTGTTTTGAAACTAAAGCAATTATTTGGGAAAGAGCTGCCCCACCCTAAAAATGTTCTTGCTCAGATGCCTGCAAACACAGGACTCTTGGATCTGGGCCTGATGGGGATTCAGGGCCACCGCAGAGCACCGCCCCACTCACGGGACTCAGAAAGGCATCGGTTATGGGGTGGGTGGGGAAGCTTTCCAGGAGGTACCGCCACCTACCAGGGCCTTTGAGCAATTCCACGGGCCCAGGTGAAATGCCCGTGGGCTGGTGCTGCACAGGGATGTGGCACATGCTCGCTGCTGCAGCCCAGCCCTGACCATGGCCCAAAGTCTGAGGATCCCATTGCTGGAGCAGCTACAGGGGAGAACTGTGATGGTGGTGGTGATGGTGAAGTGATGGTGATAATGGTGGTGATGGTGATGGTGATGGTGATGGTGGTGGTGGTGGTGATGATGGTGATGTCTGGGAGAGAAGCCTGGTTGGCTCATGCACCCCACTCTGCCCTGGACCTAGAATGGGTGCTAACACATGGTAATGGGTGCTAATCAAGCCCTAGTTTCTCAAGGGCCTCATCTTGTCCTCTCCCTCCCAGCATGAGACCTGCTGTGAGGTGGCCTGGGTCCAAGCAATAGGGCCCATCTTGGCCCTCACACCTGTGGCCTCTGGGCACTGGCTCTGGGTAGATCCATGGTCTCTGACCCATGGCTCTGGCCCTTGGACCAGGCAGCTTTGGTTCCATCTCAGAAGCACCTGGTTGGGCTGCAAATGGCCTGCCCACTGGGCCAGCCCAGGCGAGCTCCAGTAAGAGGAAGTGGGAACAGGCCCAGGTATGTGAGGGAGGGGGTTACTGGGGTGGGAGACACCAGCCACCTGGCCAGGTGACTGGCAGCTTTCATTCTAGCCATGGGAAGTTCCCATGAGTCTTATCTCATAAGTGAGACAGAATGAGAGAGAACAAAGGCATAATTATGCACCAGTTGAAAGGACAGTGCTGGACAGGGCTCAGCAGGCTCTCCCGTGGCTGCAGGGCCGAGGAGGTGGGCCATGAGAGCTGGGACTTGGAGAGGTTTCCTGAAATACTAGAGGGGTCAGGGCCAGTGAGGCCAGGCTCCTGTGCAGTGAGTCCTGGAGCCCCTCCACGGACCAGCACAGAGGCCAGGACCCTGAGGGGAGGTGGATACAGGTCACCCCCTGCCTAAAGCACTCCTGCTGCCCCTCCTGCTAGCTCATGGTCACCCAACGCAGCACCAGAGGTGGTTCGGGGTGGTCGTCTGTCACCCTCCATGCCACCACCCTGCCCATCTAACCAGTGCTTGGGGCTGGCCAGGCCCAAGGCCAGGTGCTAGGTAGGCCTGGCGGTGGCTTATGGTGCCCACAGCAGGGTGTGAAGGCTTTAGGAGCGAAGTCCAAAGGGCAGGGGAGAGGCTCCTGGCCCTGTTTCCCCTCAGCCTGGGGTCACTCTGCAGCCCCTCCCTAGTCCCATTGGGCAGCCACCCATGGCTCTAGGTTCTGGGAATGTTCTTTCCAGGGACCAGCACACTGTCACTCACGGCCATGCACAGGGCTGGCCCTCGAGGGGGACACTAGAGGAGGGAGCACTGGGTCAGAAAGGAAGGGGCGTATGGGGGTCAGGACCCCTGGGCTGACCAGGTTCCTGCAAAAAAAACCACATCGGCACTTTCATCAGGGGCTCTGGAAGCTCCTATCGCCTTCTTGAAACAAGAGTGGGGTTGGGAGCTAGTAGGGAGCAGGTGGGTGGGCGGGTCTGCCAGGTGGGGCCCCAAACAGCCACCTTTAAACTTCAAATCCACCTGTTGTCCCTTTTAAAGTTTCTACCTTGTGGAGACAGGTTTGTAAAATGGCTTCCAAGTTCACTTAAGAAGTACACAACACAAATGGGGCTGAGGCGGGGCACCCTCACTTGCCCTCCCCCTTCTCAGCTCTGTGTCCCCCAACACTTACCCACTGTCCCATCAGGCTCCCCTCCAGCCTGTCTTCAAATGTATCTGTTGCACCTACCTCCTCCATGAACACCTGGGAGTTACCCAGGAAGCCCCATTCCTCACAACACTGGGTACCATTCAGAGGGTCCCCTTCGGTGCACCCCCCACTTTAGCCCCGTGTCTAGCTGCCCAACCTGTCATGTGGGGCCCCTTCTCCCTCTGGGTGGACGTCTGCTTGCTCAAGCATCACCCCTCCCGGGCACTCTTTCCTGACATCCCCCCTCCCCCATCCACACACAGCTCCCCTGTGCACACATTGACACAGCCCTACCCGTGATCACACCCCTACCTGTGATATCCCCACCAGCCTGGGGCTGACTCAAACCCTGGCTCCCTGGTCCACGGTGCTGTCTGTCCCCAGTGTCCGGGAAGGACAGTGTGCAGCAGGCACCTGGAGGCCCTTGGGTACCTATGCTGAGCTGGTGGCCAGCTTCTGGCCAGTCTCCCTTCCCAGTGCCAGCAGGGGTCCCGGTTCCCTGGCCTTTTTGCTCCGATGTCAGCTCCACCCAGGTGGGAGGGGAGGAGCTGCAAAGGCCTGTGGGTGCAGACAGCAGTCAAGCCCCTCTGGGGGCTGAGCTGTCACAGGGAGGGGTTGGCTGACCATGGAGAGGTGGCGGACTCAGATACCTGAGTCCCTCTGCTCTCCTCCCACACCGGCGCTAGGACCTCTCCTAAGGCTGGACCGACGCTCCTTGGGCCTCATTCTCCAACCCTGTACAATTGGGGGGCGTTGAGGCACTGCGAGGTCCGCGCGGCCTTCTGTGGCTCCGCCCCGGGCTCCTCGAGGACAGCTCTGCGCCCCACGGTCGCCTGAGGGCGAGCACGAGCAGAGCCAGGTGGCCCTAGGGTCCATGGAGGCGCCAGGGGTGGCGGCCATGACGCAGGGCGGGGCCGGGCGGGGCCTGGTGCGGGGCTTGGAGGGGCGGGGTCTGGCGGCGGGCGGCGTCCGGGTCGTCAGGACAACCGGCTGCCGGCCAGTCTCCGCTGCCCAGTCAGGCTCAGCAAGCCCAGCTTAGGGGGCGGGCCGGGTTCCGGGCAAGGTCACTGCAACAGGCTGGGCTCCGAGCGCCAGTGCTCGGGAAAGCCGACAGCTTGAATTGGGCGGAAGGCGCGCAGGAGCAGGACGCAGTTAGGGGTCCGGTGTGCGCTCCGCGCCTCCACCTCCCCACTCCCCATAGCCGGCCGGTTGCGCGCGCTGGGAAGCCCCTCTCCCTCGCAATGTTCCTTCCTACTGTGAAGTGGCCGCGGGGCCCTCCGGCCTCTCGGCCGCGGTGGAGTAGCACGGAACCCAGATTCCGGGCGATCCAGGCGGCAGGGTCGCGACTGAGACTTGCAGACTGGATCACCCTCCCTTAACCTGGTGCGGGCCACCCCGGGCGCACAGGGAACCCAGAGCCCGGGGCACATCCCGTCGTAACCCAGGAGGGTGCCTAGGGCGCGGGAGTCGCCAAATGCCCCCTGTGGAGCCAGGGAGAGACGGCCGCTGCGGCGCTCCTGCTGGTGTCCCTTCGGCGCCCCGCGTCTTCTTGGCCCGCCCGCCCGGCTTCCTGCTCGCTCCGCCGGGACTTCCTCCCCGCAGTGCAGGGTGGCCACTGGGCGCCAGACCCGGAGGCGGGGGACCGGAGAACAGGGATTGGGGGGCGGAAAGGAGAGGAGGAGACCTGGGTCGGGAGGGGAGGTGCCCCGGAAGGCCCCGGGCAGGGGTGGGGGAGGGGCCCTGGAGAAGGGCCGGGGAATGTCCCCCGCCGCCCCTCGGCTCCAGCTCCCGGACCCTTTCGTCGGACGCTCGCGGCCAGCGGACCCCGGGGCCGGGCGCAAACCCTGCCCCATCCCGGGAGCTGCGCAGTGCGTCTTCACGCCCACCCAGCTCCGGAGGCAGCTCGGCCCCGCGTGCGTCTGTGGGAGCCGGGTTCCGGGACCGGGGCGCCGGCGGGTGTCCCGCGCGCCCTCCGCGCCCCCGGCCCGCGCGCGGTGGCCGGCCGAGCGGGGCTTTGTGACGTCAGGCGGTCGGCGGCGTCACGCGCGGGCTGACCCGGCGGCGGCGGCGGCGGCAGCGGCGGCGGCGGGCGGCGGGCGGGCGGGGCGGCCGGGACGCGGGAGCATGGAGCCGCGCGCCGGCTGCCGGCTGCCCGTGCGGGTGGAGCAGGTCGTCAATGGCGCGCTGCTGGTCACCGTGAGCTGCGGTCAGCGCCGCTTCGCCGGGATCCTGCTGGACTGCACGAAAAAGTGAGCGCGGCGGGGGGCGCGGGCCCTGGACACCCCAGGAATTCCCTCGAGACTCCCCACCCTCCGCCCAGAGCCGGACCCGGGTCCGGAGCAGCGCTGGCGCCTGCTTTCGGTTTCCCCAGCCCGGGCTTCGGGCCGCTGTCACTCAGGGGCGAAAGTGGCTCTCAAAGTCCTCGCTACTTTTCGGGCCGGGGGCGGGTGGGGCCGGGGCGTGGGGCGTGGGGCGTGGGGCCGGGGCCGGAACTCCGTGCTTCTGCCGCAATTAACGCACTTTTCTTTGTTAGACGCGCTGTTGAATTCAGCTGTTTGGGGAATTGTCATCCGTTGGGGGTGGGGGTAGTGGGTTCAGATGCGCAGGACTTGCCCTGTCAGTTACTCCCAACTGGTGCTGCCCTGTGATGTCACGGCGCCCGAGGCTCCTCAGAGCGACTGAGGCCGAGGTTTAGATTGGTGACCAGCAGTCAGGTCCAGGGGTGGCATTTGAAAACACCATGGGGGTGGGGAGGGGGAGCCCCCTGCGGTGCAGGAGGGAAGGTACAAGTTGAAGATTCGGTTTCTCCGGAGCAGGGTCCCCCGCAGGCCTGGGGCAGGTCCTTGCGGAGCCGCGCACCTGTGTGCTGCAGGGCCTCCTGCTGCAGGAGTCTCCTGGATACAGTGTCACATGGTGGTGAGCTGTCGGCAGATAAGTGATGAGGCATGCACCCGCCAGGCACTAAGGTCTGGGCACTCCTGCCAGGCCTTCTTATTTTGAGTGTGGGTCGAGGAGCCGCTGCCCTCGCCGATGCCAGACTTTCCCCTGGGTGGAGCCGGGTTTTGTTCCCGTGGGGTGGATGTGACCGGCACTCTTCCACAGTCACCCTGCTGGATTATCTCTCATTAGATGTGCCAGAAGCCATTTATGCACGAGTCACATGACTTAACATAAGGCCTCCCGGTGACTATTGTCTTGCTCGGAGTTGGCTACCACGGAGAGCTCAGTGGAACCAGGTGACACTTGGGGGCTGCAGCCTAGCCACCTGCAAGCTGCCAAGCCTGTGCCCTGGGGTGTCCCCTGCCACGGATGGCCACCACTTCCTCCCTCGGGCAGGGCTGCAGGCCTGGACCCGGCCCTGCTCCCGGGTCTGTGCAGGGCTGCACGGCCTTGCCTCCTTGGAGAGGGGCACTTGCAGCAAAGGTTCCCCCACCCCCTTATCTGGGCTCCCTGACTGGATAAGGACGGCTCTGGGGGCCACCCTGACTCAGAGCTGGGGATGTCTGCAGAGGCGGCAGGCACCCTCCCGGAGGCCCGTGGCTAACTTGGGTTGTAGATCCACACTTCCCCACCCCCTTCCCCACTGACTCTGGGAAGGAAGCAGGCCCTGCTGGGATCTGGCAGCTGTAGGCCATGTGGGCGTCAACCCTCCTGCAGCCACGTTGGGCTGTAACCAGAGCTGCCCACAGAACCAGGAGCTGGGCCTCAGTGGACACAGCTCTGCTCAGCGGGGACGCTTTCTGACTTGAGTTGCCCCCTGCCCCGCCCTGTCCTGGTGGAGGATCTGAAGGTGAACCTGGCCTCCTGGCCCTTCCGCCCTCCGAGGCTTGGTCCTAGACCAGTGCCACTGCTCTGCCTCCTGCCCACCCTGGCCTCCTCTGCTATCTCCCTGGTTCACCTGATTCCACTTCTCTGCCCGTAACATTATGATTGCATGCTCATGTTTACAGCCTCCTGCCGGGCAGGGTCCAGAGGCAGCTAACACCCTGGCCTGGGTGATTCAGACAGTGGGGGTCTGGCCTTGGGCCCTAGCGTCCACAGCACCCACCTGACTTCCCTGGTGCCAGTTTCTTCTCCGTGTCAGTATGTGACGGTGGCAGGGCTGGGTGTGAGCACTGATGAGCAAGCATCCCTGATGACTGCCATGTATTGGCAGCTTCCCGGGTTCCCATGCAGACCTGGGGGCCTGGGAGCCCTGTGCAGTCGCTAACCCGAGTGTCTGCTGGAATGGAGCCGTCCCCTGGCAGGGGCCATTCCCACAGATCCCTGGTCTCCCTCCTGGAGGGGGGGGCCCAGCAGCCAGTGTTAATGGTTGGCGTTTGGGAGGTGGGTCCCTCCCTCAGGGCCCTGGGAGGCTGGTTCTCTTCCCTGAAGGTTGGCAGAGGGGAGAGGAGTGGGCAGGGCAGGTGAGTCTCAGCAGGTGGGCCGCGTGCGGAGCGCCTCCACCTGTCCGTCGTCCATCCGAGTTTGCAACGTGCTGCCCAGCGGCTGTGTGATTTGAACCAAGATCCCAGGGGCTCAGAGTGCCCGCCAGCTCATGGGTTCACGTACATTCATTGTGCACCTGCCGTGTGCCAGGAAGTGGGCTGGCCCAGGCAGACTACCGAGAATGGTCCTCCCAGCGGCTCCGCAGGCACAGTAACGGTGCAGGGGGCCCAGACCTGCCCTGCTCCGACTCTCCAGGCTGGGTGCAGGGTGCCGTGGGCATTTTGTGGGTGGTTTGGGAGCACACCTCTAGTTGAGGATCTCAAGCGGGGTGGCCCAAGGACAGCAGAGGCTCAGAGTGGTGCAGGAATGGTCTCACAGACAGTGGGTTTGAGGGCCAGCTGCTAGCCAGGCCTGGCCAGCCCAGATCCTCCAGCCTTGACCTCCAAGCCGCAAGCCGGTGTTGCTCAAACTTACCCAGGGAGCCATTACCATGCAAGACTCTTGGGCCCTCTGCTGGGAAGGTTGGGGTTCAGGCCTTTGTGACCCACACTCCCACCCTAGGGGGTTGGGACCCAGGTTTCTGGAGACTCAACCAGCCACCAGTCTCTGGGCAGGAAAGCACCCACTCCATGCTGGGCACACCCATTGTCCAGAATGGAGACTTGGCCACTGCTGGCTGCTCCCGAGACAATTCACTGGACAGATACCTGGTCCAGAGCACGCTGCGTGCACCCTCCCTGCCCTGGGAAGCTAGATGGACGGAGAGTGAGGTGTCCAGTGTGTCATAGGGTGGCATGACCTACAGCCAACGGGCAGGTGCCACTCAAGGGGACCTGGCTCGAGTGCTGGTCTCCGGAGCTTATGCCAGAAGGTGGCAAGGGGTGTGGGCTGGGGCCTAGCCTCGTGCTGCTGGGGGAGTCCTCAGGGGCTTAGAGAGGATGTAGTCAGCTGAATTTTCTTGAGATGATGCTGATGGTTATTAAACCTTTTAGTCCAGGACTCTGGGGCCAGCTGTGACCACCTGGTCCTATGGCTGTCCCTGGTGACCCTGGGGGAAGGGTGGGCTCCCCTGTGTGGCCCTGGATGAGGGGCTACTCTGGTGTCCAGTCTGTGACTTCCCCTGCAACCTGTTTTCCCTGATTTCCTGAACAGAGGGGCGCCCAGAGGCCCCCATATTACAGCAGGCCTGGTATCTATCCCCTGTGGGGCACTGCCGGCCTGGCCAGAGCCTCTGTCCCGGGCACAGGACAGTGAGGGCACAGCCCTGAGGGAGGGGGCGGGCCCTGTGGGCGAGCCCTAATCCACAGTGGTGCCATGCCTGGTGCCCCAGGGTGCAGTAAAGGGCTTCCTTCCGGGGCCAGGCTGCTGAGGTCCTTCGGGAGAGGGGCCTGGAGGCAGCAGAGCTGGGCCGTGAGCACAGGCCCGCCTGGCTCTCTGGCCTCTCTGAGCCTCACTCCCCTGTCCATAAACTAGGGTGGCGGTGATGACATGCACCTCGTGGGGCTAGTGAAAGGGTTTGGGAGCTGGAGCCCAGCAGCCCGGGGCACCCACCCTGGGATCCGCTGCCAGGGACGGAGCTGTCTGCCCCACCGGCCAGCCGCTGTTTACCCACCAGGCAGTGGTGGGTGTGGCCTGGGCAGGGCAGCAGCTCCGGGAAGGAAGTATGGCTGCTTGTCATGCCAGAGTCACGGGGCCTTCCCTGTCGGCAGCGGGGCCCTTCCCCAGGGCTGCACTGCTGTCTGGAAGGCGCCCCCCAAGCCCCGGCCACGGCTCTGGGCTGAGGGGTGTGCCCACCAGGGAGGGCAGGGGCACGTTTGTTCCCTGACCCTGGGCTCCATGCACGGAAGCTGCTTCCCAATTTGATGAGCCAGGCAGGGAGGGTTCGGCTGCCACTCTGGCCTGTGCCTGGTGGGTGCAGGCCAGCCCACCCAGGGGCCCACACTGAGGGCTCTGGCTCCGGTCTGGGTCTCTGGCAAAGGGCCCTGTGTCCATGCTAAACATGCAAGGTCCCCCCTGAGGGGCATATACCAAAAATGGGGGGCAAAAACCTCCCTGGACTGAAGCTGTGGAAACTTCAGGAATGGGGCCACTTGCCCTACACCCCACTCCGCAGTCTGTATGTGGAGAGAGATCACCCAGGAGCCTCGCACCCTGGGCCATCCAGCACAGTCTGTGCATGGGTCCTGCCGAGGAGGGCTCTGCTCCAAGCACAGGCAGGTGGTGTGGGGTACAGGCCAAGGGGTTGGGGGCAGGTAGGAAGTGGAGGCCAAGGAGGGGGTGTGGGCTGGGTCTGAGTGGGGTGACAGCACAGGGGCCTGGGAGAGTGGCATAGTGAGGGTGCCGATGAAGAGGAGGGTGTCGGAGTGGACCCCAGTTCATGGTCCATATGCCTGTAAAAGGTGGGCAGGAAGTGGGCTTTGGGGGAGGCGTTGGGAACAACCCTCCAATTCAGAGGTGTGTGGTGGACCCCTGGTCTGTGGGTCCCCCAGACTATGGGCCCCCTGGATTGATAGGAAAAGTAAGAAAATTAAAAGTGTGTTTTGAATCCCAGGCTTTAGCAGTGGTCTTGAATTAGACACAAACTGGGCAGTGTTCAGAGGGCAGACGTGCCCTCCAAGTTCATGTCCTCAGCATCGTGACAGTAAGGACCACGGGGGAGGGGACAGCCCGGGGGTCACGCACGTGGCCTGCTTCATGCGGCCTTGTCATGGCTCTGAGTTCTGTGTTCCCGGTGTAGCCTGCACCTTGCTCCTGGCCTGTTCGTGTCCCCGTCTGAGGGTCGGGTGAGCCACCCGACGTGCAGGAGATGGTGACGTCATGCACGGTCAGCCCCTCTTAGCACCCCTAGATTCGGGAGACCAGTCAGTGGAGAACATCTGCAGGTTGGGAGGCAGCAAAGTCATTTGTCTTTCCTTCTCTCTGATTGGATTCGGAACGGAAGGTAAAGATGCCACGTTCCAAACCGGGTTACTTATAACTCGGCTAAAAGTCTATTTTTGTGCTTAACAGTAACAGCTTTTAGCTAAAGCAGCCTTTAAGTCACATTTGTTTCAAAGTGATGTGTGTTCGGGGGTGAAGGGAGGTGTGGACTATTGGGGCTTGCTTGTCACTGTTTGCAACAGTGTAGGTGTATCCAGGCTGCACCCTAAGTAGCTCTGAATCAGATGCGACTCCTGTCCATCACAGCACTCGGGCCTCCAGAATGGTGTAACAGTCGGGCCTGGGGGTGACCCTGTGCTCTAGAAAGCACACTGCCCCCCCGCCCCCCCCCCCCGCCTGCTTTCAACAGCAAAGCCCCTGAAGCCACTCAAGGTGCCTGGCTCAGCGCTCCTGGGGAGAGAGCAGGCCCGGCAGGTCCTGCCGAGGAGCCTCAGCTGAGGGTCCTCATGGGAGGTGAGCCTCCTGCCTTCTCGGATCCCCTTCCCGCAGGTCATGTGACTTTGTTGGTTCTGGCTGCTCCCTGTGCTGGAGCTGGGGACCCTGATGGAAGGGCCTGTGGGTGCCAGGCAGGAGGGGTCCTTCCAGATGGTTGTGGGCAAGGGTAGCATGGATGATGCCCTCATCTGAGGGCATTGGAAGCAGTTGGGCCCCTCAGCATTCAGGATGGAGTGAATCACTCCCAGGCCCAGGGCTCTGGCTGACTCCTGTCCTCAGAGGCTGTAGCTACGGCCAACACCCCCAGACACACATCAGGCACCTGGGACGGGATCCTATGGGTGTGCTAAGCCCTGGGACTGGGGATCTTCCCCCTGCGTGAAGAGTGAGCAGTCGAGGGCTGTGAGCAAGGAGCCACTGGCTGTGAGCGCTGGCCCCCCACAGGCTGGGCCCGGCTGCGTCCCAGATCCTCAGGCACTGGGTCCTGGGGGATCTCCACATGTTGCCCCTTGTTGCCAGGAACTGAGATGTGGGCACTCGGTGGCCTTGATGCTGGTCTCGTGACGTCATGAGCTCACACCTTCATGTGGGAGGCAGAGGGCCCCCAGCACACTGGTGGGAGTCCCAGGTGAAGGTGTGAGCACCCAACCCTGCAGAGCCTGGGGGTGGGAGGCGGGGGGCCCAGCACCATCCTGATTGTTCTTTCTGTCTCCCCCTGCCAGGTCCGGCCTCTTCGGCCTGCCCCCGTCCACTCCACTGCCCCAGGCCGAGGACACCCCTGTCAATGGCTGCCAGGACCCAGCTGCCACAGAGGGGGACCCAGAGGCAATGCAGCTGGGAACAGGCCCCCCGCCGCCTTCCTGCCCTGAGCCGCCCCCGCCCCTGGTGCCGCCGCTGCCCGCTGGAAGCCTGCCCCCCTTCCCGCCATATTTTGAAGGCGCCCCCTTCCCGCCCCCACTCTGGCTGAGGAACACCTACCAGCAGTGGGTGCCACAGCCACCCCCCCGGACAATCAAGAGGACAAAGAGGCGCCTGTCCCGCAACCGTGACCCTGGCCGGCTGGCCCTGAGCCCCATCTGCCTGCGGCCACGGCGGGTCCTCTGTGAGAAGTGCAAGAGCACCCTGAGCCCCCCGGAGGCTGGCCCCGCGCCCCCGGCCACCCCCCGGCCTCGCAGGAGACTGGGCAGCGGCTCCGACCCAGACAGGGAGCTCCGCAAACACGAGGACCCGGATGGCGGGGGTGACGCCGCGGCCTCGGCCACCACCAGGAGAAGCAAGAGGGAGAGGCGGGAGGAGGACCAGGCTCGGGTCCCACGGAGCCCGGCCATCAAGATCTCCTACAGCACACCGCAGGGCAAGGGCGAGGTGGTGGAGATCCCGTCCCGCGTGCACGGCTCCCTGGAGCCCTTCTGCCCCCCGCAGGCCCTGCACGGTGCCCCGGACCCCGAGGCGGCTCGGGACAGGCCACCTGACGGGCCCTCCGCCTCCATTCCGAAGCTGAAGCTGACACGGCCCGTGCCCCCCAGCGCCGACCCGCCGCCCCCCAAGATCCGCCTGAAGCCCCACCGCCTGGGCGCTGGTGAGCAGGAGCCTGTCTATAGGGCTGAGCTGGTGGAGGAGCTCAGCGGCCGTGGGCAAGGCGCCCAGGCCAGCTCACCTGCCCACCCTGCCTCTGGCTCTGCCCGCAGTGCCCCGGCGGACTTGTCTTCAGGAAGCTCTGGGGAGGACGAGGACTTCAAGACGTGTCCCCAGGGTAAACACGGGCGTGACAGCCTGGCCTTCCTCGCCAGCTGCCCTGGGAGCAGAACAGACTATGCCCGGGAGTCGCTGTGGAGCAGCGACAGCCTGGACGAGTCCAAATCGTCCAGCTCGGAAGTCACGTCGCCAGACACGTGTGACCTTTCCTCCGGCGACGGGGTGTCTGTGCCGTCCACGTCCAAGCGCGCGGGGCAGACGGTCCCGCCCCTGACGGTCAGGCTGCACACGCAGAGCATCTCCAAGTGCGTTACCGAGGATGGAAGGACCGTGGCCGTGGGGGACATCGTGTGGGGTAAGATTCATGGTTTTCCCTGGTGGCCAGCACGTGTCCTTGACATCAATCTTAGCCAGAAGGAGGACGGGGAGCCCTCTTGGCAAGAAGCGAAAGTCTCGTGGTTTGGTTCTCCAACGACATCATTCTTGTCCATTTCCAAACTCTCCCCTTTCTCTGAATTTTTCAAACTGAGATTTAACCGTAAGAAGAAGGGGATGTATCGGAAAGCTATAACCGAGGCCGCCAATGCCGCGGGACACGTGGCCCCGGAGATCAGGGAGCTCTTAACCCAGTTTGAAACGTGACTGGGGCTCCCTGACCAGGTGAGTGTGTGCGCGGAGGGCGGCCTCCTTCCTGGCCATCCCCGGCTGGCATCTGAGCCGCTGTCCCTCTGCTCTGGGCCCTGCGGGGGGCGGGGAGGTCTCCTCCCCATCTGCCTCCCTGCTCCGAGGGGGGCCGTCCGGAAAGCCGCCCTGCGTGCTGGCCACGTCGCCCAGCTTTGCAGAGCACAGAAGACGTGATTTAGAAGTAGCCGGCCGGCCGCGGCTGGTTCAGAGAACGGAGCTCGTTGGTGTTTTGTGACCATTTTTCGAAATGCTCATAAAGGGGTCCCTTCCTCTGCCCGCCTTTGGCAGAACGGGGTGCATTTTTTAAAAATATATATATTTTATTGATTTTTTACAGAGAGGAAGGGAGAGGGATAGAGAGCTAGAAACATCGAGCAGCTGCCTCCTGCACACCTTCCACAGGGGATGTGCCTGCAACCAAGGTACATGCCCTTGACCGGAATTAAACCTGGGACCCTTCAGTCTGCAGGCCGATGCTCTATCCACTGAGGCAAACCGGTTAGGGCATGGGGTGCATTTTTTGAAGGTGATGGTTTTGACTGATTGGGAGAGTGCAGGGAGGGGTTCCTCTTCTGTCACCGTTCGGAAGGAACACGCCTTCCTGTTCCCTCCTGCTCCCACGCAGGTCAGGTGCCATTCTGGGGTCTCCATGTGGCAGGAAGGAGCAAGGTCATCGAGCTGCCTGCCCTCACATGTAGCCCCACCTCTCCACCCGGTGCCAGGGTAGACTCTCCTCCGTCTGCAGGTGGCCGGGTGCTGCAGGCTTCTGGAGTGGCTCTGGGGCCTGTCCCCAGGTGGGCTCCCACCCTCCGTCTCTCCCTTCAGGCTCTCTGGCCACACACCTTAGAGACTCTGTGAGCTGGGGACTGTCACCATGTGGGGGTGGAGGCGTCACCAATGGCATGTCTGTGGTCCTCACGTGGGATTTCGGGACATGCATGGCCAAGGGGCTGAGGCCACCTGCCATGAGCCACCCCTTGGGCCCCGAGATGCTGGGCGTGTCCCCATCTGATGGCTTCCACCAGCTGGTGCCTGGGTGATGGGGTGCGTCCAGGGGCCACTGGCACTGCTGAGGACAAGAGGAGTCCTCTACTTCTTCCTCGGTCTTCGTGACCTTCAGATGACCTTGTCTGGCCTGGCCTGCCTGCTCACCCACCCGTCTATGCTACAGTTTCCCAGGTGATGAGCCATCAGGCCTCAGCAGGGCCAGCTAACATGTGGCTGGGGAAGGAGTTTGTGGGGCACCTGGCAAACCTCCCTGCTGCACCTCGTGCAGCGGGGATCCAGGGTAGAAGCCATGCTGAGGGACTTGTCCCCACCCTGTCTCCCCACCTGCTTCTTGCATCAGGCGTGATTACCACCCTGAATGGCTCTCAGGAGTTTGGGCACAAACCTCTCCTCTCCCGAACCAGGCACATCTCCCGCCAGTTCTGGGCCTTCCCGTTGGGTGTGGGCATGGCCTCAGCCTGGCGACATTGAGCCAGCGAAGGTCTCATGTGAGAGCTCCCCATGGGCAGGGTGGCAGGCTTGACTGAGGAGGAAGGTTGCAGGTAAAGGTCAGCTGCCCTCCAGTCAGCTTCCTAGGACTTCTTCCTGCTGTGGCTTGGCTCCGCGGGGACCCCTGGGCTGCGTCCACATCCTGCTGGCCTGGGGACCACCCCCAGGATCTTGTCTGTCTCTGTGCTCTTTGCCACCCCGACCCACCCCTCTGCTCACACAAGGTCCATCCTGCTTTTGGCCTGGTCTGGAGGCCGGCGCGGAGGGGGGCCCAAGCTGTCATTGAGGGAGTGGTGAGTAGGTCAGTCCTCAAAGTGACCTTCAGGTCCCAGGTCACGGTGAGCAGTTTCAGGGGACGGTGAGTCCACGCAGCATCAGCCCAAGTGCAGCTCTCGGCCCCGGAACCCTGCTCAGGGAGCCCCCATGCTGGGAGAATGCCACCCAGTGGGCTCGGGGCTGGCGGCTAGTCAGGAAGCAGGAGGAAGAATCTTGCCGGGCAGGTTTGCCTGCTGAGGGCCTGTGCCCACAAACAGGCCTCTTCTGAGCCTCATTCTGGGCTCTGGATTCTGGGGCCGTGCCCGTGCCCCCCAGCCGTGTGCACAGCTCTGGGAGCCCGGCCTGCTGGGGTTCTTCCAGCCCCAAAGCACAAAGTGATTTTGCCGGATTGGCTCTTTGGTCTCGTGTCTGAGCATTAGGCTGTGAGTGGAGGTCCCCACCAGGTGGCTGACTTGCTGTCATCCCTGAGCCTCGGTTTCCCTCTCTGCGTGGGGGGTCAGTGGCCTCCTGGTGGGAAGTTTGTTTCGAAGCATCAGCAGTGCTGTTTGTGGGGGCCGCCCCTCTGGCCAGCTCTTGAAGGGGACACTGGGAACCCCTTTTCCTGGGGAAGGCGGGCTTCCATGGGTGAGGCAAAGGCCAGGAGCCCTGGCGCCTCCCTGACCTGGCAGGTGAAATGCCATCCAGTGTCCCAGCCCCTCAGGCCAGTGGGACATTTACAGGTTCCGTGTGAGCTGGGCGGGCCACAGGGCCGCCATCTAGCCTCCCGTGGAACCCAGTGCCCAGTTCCTTCCTTCCCTGCCCCAGCGTCGGGGCTGCTGGCGGGCAGGGGGCTTTCTGGGGCTCTCACAGTAGAGCCTGCCTGGCCTGCCTTCAGGTGGGCAGCTCTGAGCGCTGGATTTTCCACTTCTCTGGCAACAGGTGTCTTTGGGGCTAGCCCTGTGGTCGGCAAACCGCGGCTCGCGAGCCACATGCGGCTCTTTGGCCCCTTGAGTGTGGCTCTTCCACAAAATACCACGGCCTGGGCCAGTCTATTTTGAAGAAGTGGCGTTAGAAGAAGTTTAAGTTTAAAAAATTTGGCTCTCAAAAGAAATTTCAATCATTGTCCTGTTGATATTTGGCTCCGTTGACTAATGAGTTTGCCGACCACTGGGCTAGCCTCATCCTCTGTCTTACCTTCCTGTGGCCAGTCACAAGTGACCACACGCTGGATGTCTAGAAACAGCAGAAATTAATTCTCATGGTTCTGGAGGCCAGAAGCCCCAAATCAATGTGTCGGCTGGACCGTGCTTCCTGCAGAGGCTTGTGGGGGGGGGGCATTCTTCTAGCTCCTGGGGGGCTCCAGGCGTTCCTGGCTGGTGGCCACGTCACCCCAATCCTGGCCTCTCCTCCTCTGCAGGGTTGAAACTCTCTCCTATGAGGACCCTGGGACGGCATTTGTAGGCCCCTGAGTAATCTGGTCATCGCAGAGTCTTTAACACCTGCAGCACCTTCACCGAAGGTCCGCCTTCTGGTTCCAGTTTGGACCTGATGTCTCTGGGCACACACACCTACTGCGCCCTGCCGTCCACCCCGCTCTGTGGGGGGCTGGGGCGCAGCTCAGAGTCTCAGCCTCTTCAGTAGACAGCCGCCTGGGCCCAGGGCGGGAGGGGGGGGCGGGGGGGGTCAGTGGTGGTGAAGTGGACGGGTTGTGTGCTGAGGGAGGGACCCGTTGTTCCGGAAGGATCGGGGGCCCTGCCGGTTGGCTGTGCACTCCAGATGTGGGTCCTCCGGTGTCATAATGGCGCTTCCTGCTGGGAATTGATGATACAGATCAGGAACGTCAGCCGGGAACCGGGCGGTGTGACTGGCGGGGCCGTCACTCCTGACGGGCTGTGACAGAGTCTGTGTGAATGTGGTGCTGCTGGTCAGACGGGGACCAAAGTGCCCAGCTCCTGTCTCCAGGTTTTGAGTTTGTTGGCCTGTTTTTCCCTTGAGCTGCGTGACCGAAACTAGCTCTCCTCTTTCTTCCGACTCTGAATACAAGCGTATTTCTGCTCTGAAGACGGTTTCCAGCTGACATCCACATTGCTTCCAGGGAACCCAGGTCCTCTGGGAGGTTGTAATTATTTTGTTCCAGAAGGAAACCCAAGCCTGTAATTCCGAGCCTGCTGCGGGGGCTCGGGCCCTGTCCCACCTGCGGCTCCCGACACCGTCCTGCCGCCTCCGCCAGCCTCAGGGAGGTCTGGGCGGCCGGTGGGTGCAGCGGGGGCCGCAGGGGCAGGGGCAGGGGCACAGCAACGCCCAGCCAGTCTCCCCGGGGTGTTTGCAGTTGCTCTTCTGGGGACCAGGTCCCTGGGGGAGGGGCTTTGGGCTGTCCTTGCCCCCCAGAGCCTTCCTGCTGTCCTCCTCCTGCTGAGGTGCCTGACCTCACAGAAGAGCGCTTTGCCGGGTCTTCATCGATTCCTGGTCTCCACTACCTGCTTCAGATTCTCATCGCTGGCCCCGCTGGTGTCTGCACCCCCGACGGGGTCAGAGGTCCAAGGGCACTTGCGGGGGGGGGGTCAGCGGTGCTGTGCTGCGCCATCGCGTCCGGTCAGGACCCTTCCACGGGGCAGCAGCACTCTGCTGGGGACCCGTCTCCTTTGGAGCTGCCTGCCTCGGCCACGCTTAGCCGTGCTGCGGGGCAGTGGTCACCCGTTACTTCAGGGACAGAAGTGGGTTCCCGACCCCCTTCCAGGGCGACCAGTGAATCCGGCCTGAGCCTGTGCTCATTTCAGTCCGTGTGGTGCCACCCCACCCTCCGCCGGGTGGAGCGAGGGGCTGTGCCTTCTGTTTCCCAGGGCTGTGTTTGGGGGGCCTTGGGCGGCTCCCTGCGGGCTCTGCACACACCCTCTGCCTGAGGACAGTGGAGCTGGGAGCCGGGCCCCAGCACCTCGCTCTGCTTGTCAGTGAGGCCTGGTGGTTCCCACTTTGGACCATGGCTACTCATGTCTTTGCTCAGAAACCTCCCCGATGTCACCGCTTTCAGAAACGCTGTGGTTTGGGGAAACAGGCCTGGTTAGTTCTGGTCTTCAGCATTGAGAGAAGCAGGCCGGGCACCCTCCCAGGACCCTGTGTACCGCCTGGCCTCGCCCTCCTTCCCACCCAGTGTCCATGCAGCCCAGGCTCCTGTC
Source organism: Eptesicus fuscus (assembly GCF_027574615.1). Taxonomy (NCBI): domain Eukaryota; kingdom Metazoa; phylum Chordata; class Mammalia; order Chiroptera; family Vespertilionidae; genus Eptesicus; species Eptesicus fuscus. The sequence goes on along the minus strand of NC_072489.1, from coordinate 56,423,683 downwards.
GGGGCAGGGGAGCCCCTCCTGTCACCCCCATCTTCTCAACCAGCCCCAGCTGGGGAGCACAGCCTCAGCCAGCTTCGCTGCGGGGGCCCTGGTGGTGGTCTTGGCCCATGGGGGCCCTCCTGGAGGGGGCACTGCTCCTGTGAGGTGGGCTGGGCCACAGGCACAGCAGGGAGAAGGGGCGGTCGGCACTACACGCGGGCGGGGCGGCCTGGCGGGGCCTCGGGCCCTGGGCATGGGAGGCAGGGCCCCGCTGGGAGGCACGGGGAGGGTTGTCCTCCCCAGAGCAGGGGTGGCTGGGGGGCTGTGTAAGGTGTGTGCCTCCCCAGGCCCGGGTAGAGGCTAGATGTGGTGCCATCTCCATGGACATGAGGGTAGGAGGTGCCTCCTGCCAGGACTGGACTGAGCCTTGTAAGGGCGACTGCCGGGGAAGAAAGAACCTTGGGGCCATGGTCACGGAGGGGTCAGAGGGACCCCTGCAGATGGTCGGGGGGGGGGGGGGGGGCCGAGAAAGTGTCACTGGGCAGTTGGGCTGCTTCCTGGCCTGGGGAGCCCCTGAAACAGCAGCTTTTCTCTGAACTGCCCCCAGCACAGCCCTTTCCACCATCTGCAGGTCAGGCGGGGTGGGAGGGACAGCGGGGGCACCCCGGGGGCTGCCCAGGCTGGCCGTGGTCCAGGGACAGGGACCTCCTCTCCCCGAGAGAGGGTCCCCCAGAAATTCCTGTAATTACAAGGGGCGGGGTGCCTGGGCCGGCCAGGGAGGGAGGAGGGAAGTGCGTGGGCAGAGTTTCTGTCCTCTTCTGAGGGACGTTTCCTGGCCCATCAGTTAAGAGAAAAGCACAGGCTGATTCCTGGTTTGTCTCTAGGTTTCTAAGAAGACCGTGTCCTCGGAGGCCCAGCCTCGCCAGAGCGCCCTGCCGGCTGCATCAGGCAGGGCGGGCGGGGCTGACGCCGAGGAAAGGCGGTCCCTCCCAGGGGCTGATCTGGCCAATGTGTATTTTTCTCCTGCTGATGGATGCTTAACGACATCTTCAAAGGCCGCCCTGCGGATGGAGGGGACTTGGCAGTGTAAAGATCGCCCAGGCTGTGTGTGTCCTTGCAGCCAAGCTTGGTCGCCTTTGATCCTGAAACAATGAAAAGTGGGTGGCAGTGGCAGTGGCAGCTTCCCGTGAGGGGGGGAGGGGGAGAGGGCCCACCTGTGCCAGCAGCCCTGACGGTGACCCCATTGCGATCTGTGCAGATGCCCAGTGGCCACTCCTCACCAGATCACAAATGCAGCTCCTGGCCATCCTGGAGGTTCGGGGTGGGGGATCCCCCATCCGGCACGAGGACGCACGGAGATGGGGCTGCCCAGACCCCTGCCCAGTGTGGGTGTCGTCCCCACCTGGGCTCCTGCCTGGGTGTTTGTCACCTGCTGGGGGGACCAGACTGTGCTGTCACAGCTGCTATCCCATTTGAGAGATGAAAAGGCAGCGGGGAGATGGTTTTGCAGGAATGAATTTGCGTGACAGGTTAGGACCCACGCAGACTTTCTTTTAGCCACTTGGAACCTGCTGTCCTCAGACGTGATGGCCGTGGCCTCGTCCACCGAGGGTGGAGGCAGTGGCGGTGAGGATGGGTGGGGCTCCATCCAGTTCCCTGCACCCATGGGGAGTGGTGTCACCCTCTTCCGCTGCCCTGAGGTGCCCCCAGGTGGGTCTCTCTTCTAGAACACACTTCCCAGACCCAGTGCAGTTTCTTCTGGACCCCTGGCCAAGGAAGGGGCTGCCATGCAGGGTCAGGCAGAAACCCTGCCCTCAGGCGCCTGTTGGGGCGATGTTTGCTTCAGCCTCCGGACCGAGCCCCCTCCCTGCTCAGGAGTGTGGTTGGGGCAGAATGTGTGGTTGGGCCTCGGCGAGCCAGGAGACCTGTTGCTATCAGAGGCCGGGCGCCTCAGGGCACCTCACTCCAGGTTGCCAGCCTGCTGTCAGGGTGAGTGCTGTGGTGGGGCCCCCCACCTGCAAGGCCTCAGGCCTCATGGGGTCCCCTCCTCCGGCCTTTTGGAGACAGGCCTTCCCTGTGGTGACACCTGGATCAGACATCTGCCCTCCAGGACTGAGAGAGGGAACATGTCGCCTGAGCTGAGAGCAGCTGACCTTGGTAGGAAATGTCCTCAGCCCCTCCGCCTCGTGCCCAAGGTCATCCTGGGCCCCAGGAGCCAGATGGTGGACTCAGGCCTGGATGGGCAATGACAATGCAAGGAGGGGCCATCACCCATGTCCACCCTGTCCCAATGCCTTGTCCCACCTCCCCCAGGCTTCCCATGTGCCCCCACTTGGGGCCAGGGTGGTCATCCATGGAGGACTGCTCTAGGCTTACACTCCTGCCTCGGTGCTGGGTGGTGCCTGGAGCCTCCGACCAGGCATGGGTGGGCGGGCGGGGTGCACACAGGACTGAGCTGGGGTTCTGGCCTATCTGTGCTGGGCCAGCGCCGGAGAGCCTGGGGCCGCTGCTGAGCCCGTGGGAAGCTGTTTGGGTTTCTCTGCACAGCTCTCCTGGAGTTTATTAGATGTGAAGGGAAAAGGCCTGGATTCCTGCGGCACGTCACACAGCAGGGCAAGATGTTCTCTCACGAATCTCTTCCCACTTAATTCTTGTTTGCATCAGTGTCATATGTGCTCAAATTTTAAAGTAACTAATGAGAGAATGTGTCTCCTTGTTCCCGAAGGATCCACTTATTCTGCTGTCCCTTGTTTCATGGTTTTTCAATGTAGGCATTATTCACAGACTCTTCGGTGGAAGTTGAAACTTTTGCAATCTTATAACTCGTATTCCTTGGCCACACGTGCACACAAGCATAAGGTTTGGCCTCATCAAGATTCAGTGTTAGAGTAAAAATTGCAGCTTATCCATGTGGGTAATTATGAATATATTTTACTTCTGTTCAGCTCTGTTCTCTGCAGAGCTGACTGGCCTCAGTCTGTGGCTGCTTTATATATATATTATATACTAGAGGCCCGATGCACGAAGATTCGTGCAAGAATGGGCCTTCCTTCCCCTGGCTGCTGGCACTGCCTTTGCTCTGGCCCAGAGCCCCCTTTTCGCCTTCCCATGCTGCCCAGAGGCCTGGAGCGGCTGGGACAGTGTGGAACACCTGCGTCGTCGCCATGGCGATGATGCAAGCATCCCGCCCCCCGCCGCTCAGCGCCTGTGTATGCAAATTAACCCGCCATCTTTGTTGGGTTAATTTGCATACTCCTGATTGGCTAGTGGCGTTGCGAAGGTACGGTCAATTTGCATCTTTCTCTTTTATTAGTGTGTGTATGTTTTAATTCTCACCAGAGGATATTTTTCCATTGATTTTTAGGAAGAGTGGAAGAGAGAGGGAAAGACAGAGAGAAACACTGATGTGAGAGAAACACATCAATTGGCTGCCTCCCACACGAGCCCTGACCAGGGTCTGGGCTGGGGAGGAGCCAGCAACCAAGGTACATACCCTTGACCAGAATTGAACCCAGAACCCTTTGGTCCACAGACTGACGCTCTATCCACTGAGCCAAACTGGCCAGGGCAGTTTTTATGTTTTTATCCCTTGTTTGTCCCCAGCCCTCTCAGAGAAATTGAAGTCTCTCATGTCGGCAGACACGTGAGGTATTTGTTTCAGTCTATGATCACCGTGCAAACAACCAAAGCATAGTGGCTTAAGGCTGCTCTGTTATCTCCCATGATCCTTTTCCTTTTCATTGATTTCTGGAAGGAAGGGAGAGGGAGAGAGAGATAGAAACATCATTGATGAGAGGGAATCATGGATGGGCTGCCTCCTGCACTCCCCACACTGGGGATGGAGTCTGCAACCCTGGCATGTGCCCTGGCTGGGAATCCACCTGTGACCTCCTGTTTCCTAGGTCGATGACGCTCAACTGCTGAGCCACACTGGCCGGGCTCTCATGACTGTCTCTTGGCCGGGGCACTGGGACAGGCCAGATAGAGTGCCCATCCCGCCCCCGACAGGCACATACACACACACTGTCACCCTCTCTCACTCACACCCAGGGCCCTCCACCGGGCTGGATGGGCGTCTGCCTGCATGAGGGCCTCAGGACAGCCGGGTGCCGTCATCTTGGGGACGGGCCAGGTCACTTCTGCCTCTTGTGTTGGGGAAGTCAGGGGTGGGCAGGGAGACTCCTCCCCTCCTGGGGGCGGGGCAGCAGGATCTGTGGCCCCTCCTGTTCCTGGAGCCTGACCCTGTGGACTCCAAGCTGCTCTGGCCTGGCCTCTCCCTCCCCCTCTTTCCTGTTTCCTGGGCCCCTGCCCCTCTCTGTCCCTCCAGGCACCTCCTGGGTCACACATGGCATTGCAGACCTGCCATGCCTCCTCCACCGTCTGACTAGTGGGGGTAGGGAATGCTTTTCCCTTTCTGAAGGCCAGGCTGCTTTTCGGGAGGGGACGTGGGGGGTGGGGAGTGGAGGGGTAGTCCCTGAGACAACTGGGCGAAGTGCTTGCCTGTCCCTGTGGCCAGGTCTGCCCGCTCTGGGATGGCCTTCCAGAGGCCAGTGGTCAGATGGGAGGTGAGGACACAGTGACAAGCAGGGTGGAGCCCACAGTCCCCTGGAGAAGGATTTTCTATTTGCGGGTGTGCCCCTCCCCCACCCGGGGAGTTTCCCCAGGCCCGGAGGGTGAGCCTGGAGGGTGGGGCCTGGACTTGGGGGAGTGACTCTATAGGACATGCCAGTCACAATCCCCTGACGGTCACGCACTGGGGTCCTTCGGAGCCATGAACCCGGGCCAAGTGCACAGCCATTAGCTCCCCCAAACCCTGGCCACGAGCAGCCGGAAGGACCTAGAACAGCAGCGTCCCCTCAGCACCCTGTGTGTGTGGCGGGGGCTGCGGGCTTTAGGGCGAGTCCTGAGGTCCGGGCCCTCGAGGCCTCAGCAGCCTGCATCTTCCTCGGACAGTTCGGGGCCCTGGTAGTGGGAGGGCCTCGGGTCCCTGCCCAGGACAGGAGCAGCAGGCACTGTGTGGCCCCACGGCTGAGGGCACCCAGGGAGGCAGGACTCAGAGATGGTGAGGGCCCGTGGGAGCTGGGGGGGGGGGTGGGGGGCTGGGGAGAGGCCGAGAAGATGCCCTATAGATGCTCAGGCCTGGTGCTTGGACCCCAAGGGACCTGTACCCAGTACTTGGCCCCTGGTAACCTCTGCCCCCTTTCTGCTTCTCACAAGGTCACCGACGATGAGGGCATGGCCGTTCTGGAGCTTCCGACTTCGGGGGTGTCCTCCATGCCCCCCATTCCGTCCGAGGGGCCCCGCGTGCCTCCTGGCCGGCTGCGTGCAGAACCACGCCAGGCCCGCGGCGGTCAGCCTGGCGCCGGGCTTCCTGGGAGGAGCAGGTGTGTCTGGCTGAAGGACAGAACTGCAGGAGCGCCGGGTCCTGGCGGCTGAATGTCTTTATTCTCCTGACTCCGACGTTCGCTTTTCTGGCTGTGGAGCAGCGGGAGTCCAGGTCCCCCTCGCCCCCTGCGGCCTCACCCCTCCTGGGCAGGGCTGTCGGCTCAGGGCTGCCCTGCAGGCTCCAGGACACCAATTGCACGTGTGGGTCCTTCCAGCCCTCGCAGGGTCTCTGTGCGCTAGCGGGGCGGACACCCCCCCCCCTCCTGCCCGCTCACCCGGAGCTTGGGTCCCACCCGGCGCCCAGCACAGGCTCCAGGGCCCCCGCCCCCGAGGTGCCAGGAGGTACCCGTATGTGAGGCGATGAGGGCCGTCACTTTGATAACAGACTTGACCGCCGAAAGGACAAAACGTCGCTCTGCTGTTTGTAAGAGTGTGTTCCTTTCCCCCTTTTGTCACTTTGAAGACCAAAAAGAAACAAGAAAGAGAAACTGAGTGTTGCTGTTTCTTTGTTCAGTGTTTTCGAGAACAGAGGGAGCCTGTGTCCACTGACACCTGTGTCCCCCGGGCTCGGCCGCCCGGTGGAAGGGACCCCGCCCAGGCTGAGGTCTGCCCCCCGAAGAGACAGCCACCTGTCCCCAGCGTGGCTGCTCGTGGAGGCGGTGGGCTCCGCCTCCCTCGGGCCCTCTGGGTGGCACCGACGTCCCCAGCGGGGCAGCGTCTCTGCAAATGGGTCAGTTCTGCTGTGGCTTCTCCCAGGGGGACCCTCATCTCCTCTTTCCTCTGGGTCCCCTCCCCGGGGAGCCCCCTTCCTGCCCCTGCCTTGTGGTCTCAGCAGAGCCAAGGCCCCGGTGAGGGCAGGTGGCCTGGCCTCCGAGTGCCAGTGCCCGCCTTGAGGGGAGAAGCGGCTGTCCCTCGGGTGTCGCCTGGGCCTGGGGAAGGACGAGGCAGAGAGACAGGGTGTCCTTCGTACGCTGGGCATTGCCCCCTGGAGAAACACGTCTTCGATGGAGTGACCTCGGCTCAGGTTCCCGGAGACGGTCAGTCACGTGCAGCCCTGGCCTGGACGCTTTTACTCCTGACCACCCAGCCTGGGGCCCCCGAGCTCAGGTGCAAGGACAGAGACCCGTACCGGGGGCTTGGATTCAGCATCATCACCCCAAGCTCCAGGGCTGGGCGAGGCCCTGCCCCGGGCCACCCCCTCCTAAGGCCCAGCAGCTGAAGCCCAGCCCCGAAATGACCCTCCGGCCTGTAGGCTCCTGGTCTCTTGGCTGTCCAGTCCCTGGTGGCCCGATGCTGTCTAGTCCTGCTGGGTGCCCTCCCGCCCTGGCCTGGGTTCTCCGCCGTGCCCACAGCCACCCCCAGCTCAGGTGCCCAGGATGGGGCGCATCTCTCAGGGCTGCCTTTGCTGAAGCCCTCTCAGCCCGTTTGAGGGGCTGGACGGAGCCGAGTCCTGGCTGCTCCCGCTGGAGCTGGCCAGTTCTCCATCCCCACCCCTACCCAGCCAGGGACGCTGGCCCCTGGGTGTGCTGGGACAGACAGCCGTTCTAATTAAAAGGGAAGGCAGCTTTGTGTGTTTTTAAGGCGTTGTGACTGCTTCTTTAGGCAGCAAATTAATCATGTTTTCATGTCAGTTTGATTTCATGGTGCTCACACCCTGCTTGGCTGTGTGGTTGCCATTCATCCCGGGATCTGGGAGGTGAGTGAGACCCCATACCTGGGCTGGTGCCCCCCCTTCCTGGGTGACATCTGGGTGCCGTGGTGACATGGGCACTCTGCCCCTCCTCCTACCCAGCCGCCCCTCCAGAGAGGGCCCAGCACAACCGTGTGGGAAGTGGGTGCGCTCCCCTGGGGGCGAGGGCACCGGGGAAAGCCTCCTCCCTGGGACAGGCTTGGGGGAGGGAAGGCATGCCAGCCTGTGTGGCCTGGCTGGGCCCTGGCTCGGGGACGCTGTCACCAAGGCCGGCCTCCCTCCCCGCCCCGCCCGCCGGAGGAGGCGCCCTGGCAGGCCCGGCCGATTTATTTTTAGCCCTGCCTGGTGCCAAGACTGGCCTTCTCACCTCAGATCAGAAATCGGAGGGTGAGGCCCTCGGGCCTCTGGCTGGCAGGGCAGCCAGTCCGAAGCGCAGGCCTCTGGTCCTGCTGCCTCTCTCACTTCCCTGCCACCCCCTCCCCTCCCCCTCGCCCTCACCCCACTCCCACCTCCAGGACTCCGGCCGCCCCTCCCCACTCCATGGAGCAGCTGAAAGGGCCATCGGCAGGGTGGCCTGCAGAGGCCCAGCACCCCCCGCTCCCGTCGCCCATGCAGTGAGGCCTGAGCCAGGGCCACGGCCCCCAAGTCCTGCAGTCCTTCAGGGCCCCTTTGGCAGTCGGGGGCTATTTTTAAAATAATTAATAAGCTTTAAAACATTAATAGGCTTTCTATTTTAGAGCAGGGGAGCGGGCAGGCCGCAGAGCTCCCCTCCCTGGGGGACGGTGCCCCGCGCACCCTGCACTGTGGGTGCGTGCGCTGCTGTCCGTGAGCCCGGGCTGCTGGGTCGTCACTAAGTAGCGCCTGTAGTTGCCTCAGGTTCCCCCTTCTCGTCGTCGTCGGTTCTGTGGGTTTCGGCAAATGCGCGATGACCGGTCTCCACCCGGACGCCCCAGACACCGCTCACTGATGTTCTAAGTGAGCAAAGCCGCGGGGGACTGCGAGGGACACCAGTTACTTTGGAATAATTACCCAAGTGTCACGAAGCACGTGTGTGACGGGGTGATGGTGGGCTCCGCCCCACGCCCGTGGTGGGAGGCGGGGCGAGTGGACGTCGGGGAAGTCCCCGGTGGCACCTGCGCTGCCCAAGGGAGGAAATGCCACGCGGCCCCGGTGGGTCAGCTTCTCTCTGGAAGGGGCCCTTGTTTCCGTGCAGGTTCCCAGACTCCCTGGGTAGGGACCCCCCATTCGAGGAAACAGGCCAAAAGCTGGTGAATCCAAAGAGCGAACCAATAGGAGTAGGAAGTGGGGTTCCCAAACCAAAGGTGCCGTGGAACCCTCCACGGCGCAGGCAGCCAGGCGGCTCTCAGATACTCTGCGTGCTCAGCCCGCCTCGGCGAATGCACTGCTCAGCGGCAGGAAGCGGGTGCGCGGGGTCAATGCCCATCCACGCGACAGCACCAGGCTGGCATTCCGGTGACTCCCTGTGACCCTGAGAGCCGGGCGAGGCTGCAGACAGAGCTGCCAGCGGCCAGGTCCCCGTGTCCAGGGTGTCGCCAGCATGTTCCTCATCACGGGCAGCGCAGCTCACGGCTCCTCGAGCGCCCTGGTGCGGCGTGCACAGTGCTGTGACCGGCAAGTGTGCAGAGCACGTGTGGGCTGGGCCTGGCCCGGCTGTCCCAGACCAGGCCCCTCTGGGAACCCCTCTCCCCCTCCCCCACCCCTCCCCCTACAGGCGCTGTGCCCAGCCTCTGGCTCCCCCTCCCCTGCCTGGTGCACTCATCCCATTTTCTGCCCCACTTGTTCTGACCTCCTTCCTCCAGGCCCACAGATGCCCTCCCTGCCCCCTGGGTCCCCGAGCTCCCAGCAGGCACCCTGTCCCCAGCAGTCCCTCCCGGAGCTCCTCCTCCAAGTGGGACACAGGGTCTCCAGGCCAGCCCGTCTCACAGGGGCAGGGAGGCTCAGAGGGCCACACGGAGTCTACGCCGAAGTCCCCCTGCAGCCCTGAGCCCGCCGCCCAGATGGCTGGGTCCAGAACGATGTCGGGCATCGGGGGCAGCGACTCAGAGGATTAATTTGCTGCAGACGCTGTTCTGTGCTGGCCTCTGGCACTTCGATGGAGAGTGATTAAGGTAGACGGGCTCGGACCTCGGGCCCACAGCCCACCTGGAGGCCAGGAGTGTGCCGTGGCAGGCGTGGCAGCCCTGCAGGCGCTCCAAGGCGGAGCACTCGCCTTCACCCCTCCAGCCAGTGTCCGGAACGGCGTGAACCATCGCTTCCCTCTGCACCTTCAGGGCATGGCCTGGCCTCTCTCACCCTCCAGGCCCTGCCTGGCCTCCGTCAGCATGTGGACACCTGGGTCCACACCCAAGGGTGCTTGGGGCAGAGGGGGACTGGCTGCCAACGCAGGGTCTTGGACGTGGTCCCTCCTGTGGCCCTCGCAGAGGCTCAGGTCTTGACCCCGAAGTCCCTGTCCCCACGCTTGTGCCAGGCGGGCAAGCAGGACTCCAGCCCTGCCCTCGTCCTCTCCTCTCTCAGCTCTGACTGCAGGACAGCAGGCATCTCAGGAAGGGGCACTGCTGACCTGTCCTGTCCCCTGAAGCCGGCCCCCTCGGCGCACCGGGCACCTCTGCATCCAGCTGTGCCCACCTGCAGCCTCAGTCCCGCTCTGGGGGCTTGTCCGCACGTGCCGGAGGCCCCTGAGACTCCAATGCCAGGATGGTGGAGTCGTTTCCTAGGAAACCCCAGCCAGCTGCCAGCAGCCTGTCTGTGTGGGGGGTGGGGTGGGGCTGTAGCTGGCGCGGGCAGGAGACACCCGGGGGAAGGTGTGTGTCGCTGTCTGTGCCTGTGTGGGCAGTGGGGGATGTGCCAGTGGTGTGTGTCTGTGAGGGGTCTGTGTGTGTGTGTGTGTGTGGGTGGTGTGGGTGTGTGGGGGGTTCAGCATGAGCGGTTCCAGCACCAATCCTACAGTGTCAGTCGGTGGGCAGGGCTGGCTCACCACTCCCCGCCACCCCCCTCCCCGCCACCCCCCGCCACCCCCCTCCCCCGGCAGAGGCCCTGAGCCTTCCTGCAAACTCCCGATGGCAAACAACAGTGGGCCAGCCTGCAGCGGTCACTGGGGCGAGCAGGCCTGGGCCAGAGGGCGAGGCCGCAGTGGGCTCCCAGCAGGAAGTGGAGGCTGCCTCCACTTGGGGTGTCCTTGAGGCCCACTGCCCTCAGCTTCCTGTGAGGGTCCCTGCCCAGCCTACCCTGGTGAAGCAGGAGGGAGCCGGCTTGGTGACCCCGTGGGGGACCACGCCCGCCCCCCCCGCCCCCCCCCCCCTCACCGGCTGAGGAGGATCGGGCTCCCATCCAAACATTTCCTGGCTTTCGTCCTGCAGATCTGGGAGATGAAGTGCTCTGGGTCACGGCGGGGTCACCGGCTGAACTGTGGCTGGGTGGGGGTGCAGGTTGCACTGGAGACCCCTGCGGCCCCTCCTCCACCTCCCCTCCATCTGTGTGTAAATTACTGGGCGGCAGAAGGTGCCCCTCACTGCCCGGAAGCTTGAGACCCAGCGAGGAGAGACCGGAGCGACCTGCCCCCTGGGCCTGCTCGGATCCTGGACCACCTGCTCTGTGGTCTGTGGGTGTGCAGGGCTGGGCTGGGAGACCCTGGAGCTCTGGGGGCCCCTCCCCCGGCCCCCGCTTCTGGCGAGGCCACAGGCTCAGGTGGGGTCTGGACCTAGCAGGGTCATGGGGGTGCCCGACTTCCCTGAGGCATCAAGGACAGAATCATCCTCAGCGCATGCCCTTTCCAGTCCTGGGACCATCCGTGGAGGCTCAGCAACCTCCAGCCTGCCTACCTCTTGGGGCCTCGGCAGAGGGGCCGGCACTGCTTGTGGGGAGTCCGTTGTCTCTCCTGGGGGGCTATGCAGCCCAAGGCAGGGCACAGTCTCACGTTGCCTGGGAACCTGGGAGACAATGAGCACCCCCCAAGCCTACCCTCCCTCCCTCCTTTCCTCCCTCCCTTCTTCCCTCCCTCCCTTCCTTCCATGTGGAGCCTGTGGACGAGTCAGTCCTGGATGGAGAGATGCTCGTGGGGTCCCATGTCTAGGCTCCCGTCTTTGCTGATTGGAACGTGTCTGCCCTAGAGGCAAATAAAAGAATTCCAGCTTGCAGAACTCACAGTTAACATTTTAAGTAAGCGCGTTTTCTCCTTTAAGTAACATTGGATAAAGACAAACAAGATGGCAACCCCACGCCGAGGAGAAGGAATAAGGAAGGTGGTGACTTCACTAGCAGAGCCTCCACCTGGGGAGAGAGGGAGGCAGCTGGGCCTGGTGGCCAAGTGGTGGGGGAGGGGTCCTCGCTTCTGCAGGCCTGGGGGCAGGGAGGCTGTGCCGCTGGGCCTGAGCTGACCGAGCCACAAGGGGGGCCCAGGGTGGGGTGTGGCAGCCCTGAGGATGGGCCCTGGGCCCTGGGAGGTGTGGCCAGAGGGTCTAGCAGCCCCCCACCCCCCCCCACAAAGGCCCCAGGTGGAGATACTAGATAAGCTGCAGTGACTGGTCTGGCCCGGCCAGGCCTCTAGCGGATAGACAGCCCACAGCTCTGGGCAGCCATGCGTCCCCTCCTTCCCTCCGTTCCTCAGGGGCAGGGCCCTGGGACTCTCAGCAGGGCCCCCCTCCTTCTCTCACTGCCACCCTTCCTGCCACCCAGCCCCCACTGGAATGGACTCACAAGTGGGGGTGGCAAGGCCCTGGTCCTGGTCAGCCTGGGGGCAAGGCAGGCAGGGGGAGGTGGGACCCCCAGGGTCAGCTCTCTGGCTTCTTGGTCCTGACCCCCTCCCCAGGAAGGAGGCTGGCTGGGGTGGGGGTGGGGGTGGGGCTGGCAGTGGGCAGGGCCCCACACTTGGCCAAATGCTGAGAAGCCTGGGATGCAGAGCCTTCTGGAAATAAGGAGGCCTGGGGAGGGCCCCCGACTGGCAGGCTGGGGTGGCCTGAGCTCCTGCTGACTCACAGGGGAGAGAGACAGGCAGACTGGAGGGGTGCAGAGGAAGTGCAGGGAGGAGCTGGGGGCAGGGGAGGGGAAGGAGGGGCAGCGGGGCGTGCCGAGGCAGGGGGAGGGGAGGAGGAGAGGAGGGGCCTGAGGCCAGGGGAGGGCCCACGCTGGCGTCCAGAGCCTCCGTGAGCCAGGCCTCTGCGGCTCTCCCAGGTCCTGGGTGCTGGCCAGTCGTGGTCACAGGAGCCAGCAGGCAGGGAGGGCCCTGCGGGAGGATGGGCTGAGGAGCATCTGGGGAGGGGACAGTGGGTGGGGTGGGGTCCTGGGGAGAGTCACAGGGAGCCCCCACCACCCAGCGCCCTGTCCTGTTAGGGAAGCTGAGGAGAGGCCTTCCTCCGTGGGATTTGGGATTTGGAGCAGCGGGTTAGCCCGGGTCCTGGGCGTGCCAGCTGGCCGGGGGCCTGAGGCACTGGGCAGTGGGGGTCCCGTCTGCAGAGTGCTATCTGGGCAGAGTGCTGTCTGGCGGTGCTGTGGGCGAGGGGCCCTCGGACAGCAGGGGGCACCCAGAGGGCGCTGAGGAAACTGAGCGGGCCCCCTACCTCCTGGGGCGGGAGGAGGAGGCTGGCAGGGCCTGGGTGGGTGGAGAGCAGGAGTGGGGAACGGGGAGGGGGTGTGTGGTCATGTAGTGAGTGAGTGAGTGTGCCTGGTGTGAGCTGGGGAGCACAGGGCGGGAGCACTCTGTCCCTCCTCCCCACCCCCTCCTCCCGGACCCCCTGGGACCCAGGTCACCAGGGTAACCGGCACCTATTCTGAGGCTCCGGCCCTTACACAGACTCAGGCAAGAACCTCGACCAGGAGAAACCTTCTCTTCTCCTTGGGGGCCCCACCTTCTTCCCCCTCCTCCCGCACCCCGCACCCCTGGGCGAGGCCGGTGATGTGGGGCGGCTGGAAAAGCCGGTTCTGTGGGGCCCTGTCCCTGGCTGGCCTGTGCTAACAGGTGGATCTTAGGGTTCAGGAATGCGGAGATGAGAGTCTGCCCTGCCCCTGCCCCTGGGGAAGCCTCTGCATCCCAGGCTTCTCAGCATTTGGCCAAGTGTTCTGGGCTCGGGGAGGGGCAGCTAGGAGGAGCTGGGGGAGGCTGGTGGCTGGGACTCGAGGGAGGTGTTCCCCAGCCTGGACCCTCCTCAGCAACTCACAGAGGCCTCCTGTCAGGCCTGCAGCCCCTGGGGAGGCCGGGAGCCGATGAGCTGCCCCCTGTGTCTGGAAGGCTAATGGCCACCGGCAGCAGAGGCAGGAAACATATTGCCTGTCAGATTCCTTAATTAAAATACAACGCAGTGACAGCCCTCTGCTCGGACGCAGGGACAGCCTGCTAGCACCAGCCCAGCCGAGTGGCAGGGCATTCGCTGGCCGTAGGGGCACGCAGAGAGCCGAGTTCATCGTGCTGGGAAGTGGGAGCTGTCTGACCACAGGAAGGAAGGAGAACTGCTGAGAAGCAGAGTGAGGACGGTATCCCAGGTTCAGCTCCTGCAGGGGCGCCCTCTGCCGGCCCTGCCCGCCTGCCCTGCCCCAAAGGGCCTCCCCCACCCCCACCCCCGCCTCCTGCAGCCCTGAGCTCTTCTGGGAGACTGTGGCTTTGTCTTGCGCTGCCAGTTTTAAACATAAATTACACATTTTGCCCGGCCGGTGTGGGACAGCGGTTGAGCATTGACCTATGAACCAGGAGATCACGGTTCAATTCCTGGTCAGGGCACAGTCCTGGGTTGTGGGCTCAGTCCCTGGTAGGGGGCGTGCAGGGGGGCAGCAGATCCATGATTCTCTCTCCTCACTGATGTTTCTATCTCTTTCTCCCTCTCCCTTCCTCTCTGAAATCAATAAAAAAATATATTTAAAAAATAAATGAAATAAAAACGAAGTACACATTTTAATGAAATGGAGTATTATAAAAGCTGCCCACACCAGAAAAATGAAAATACAAAGTGGAGTTTCCCCCTGGGGAGAAATGGAGACGAACGCAGGGACGGAGGGACGGGATGGACGGCCAAGGGAACCTTCCGCTTGCCCTCCAGGAGTTCCCTTCTCCCGCAGAGCACCCGGGAGGCCCCCAAAGGCAGTGCGGGAGGGTGCCTGTGAGGGGGGCGCCTGCCCAGTGTTGCCTGGAGGACCTGCCTCCACACAGGACGGGTCAGCACCCGAAGGCTCCAAATCCTATGAAGACCCAGATGTGGGGCGACATGGGTGCAGGCGAGGACAGGTGGGATCAGCCAGGGCGAAGGTGGGGGTGCTGGGACTGCAGCCGGGGGCACAGACTCCGCCATGGGACACACCCCACACTTGTGTGTAACAGTGGGCCAGGGGGGCTGTCAGCCCCACGGCACGAATCCTCTTCAAGCTGGGCTGGGCCTCGGCCCCTAAACTAGTCTTTCTAAATGCATTATTTTTGGAGCTGCCCATGAAGCATCCTGTGTGAGCTGTACTGACCCAGCCAGGTGAGTGGGCCGCAGGCTGGCCTTGCCCAGGTGCCAGGAGGGTGCTGGGGCAGGGGCAGGTGTGTTCAGGAGGCAAGGAGGAGGGTCCCGACGCAGGGACCTTTCCCATAGGCTGTTCCTCAATTGTCCCGTCCCAACCGACGTCCACCTTGGTGCCCCGAGGTCTGCGATGTGGGCAAACGACGCCCAGCCTCTCCCCCATGACCCGGCTGGGGCCGTTGGAGAGGGGCATGGCCTGTACCTTCCTCAGGTCCCTCCCTGCACCCAGAGGCACCCCCCCACCACCAGGGGACCCTGGACAGAGGGAAGGCTCTGGCCGTTAGGGGCCACGGGAAGGGGTGTGGCCCCCCCAGAGCGGCACGTTGGCCATCCTGCGGACGTCCAGGCAAGGTCTTTGGTGAAGGGACAGTGGGGACCAGGGCCGGTCACCCTGGTGCCACTGAGATAGTTACCCCGTGTCACCCGGGATCTGGAGTGCAGACCCACTGCTCTTCCGTCCCCCACCCCCCTTTTCCCTGAACCTCCTCGGCCCCCTCCCCTGTGGCTGTGAGGCTGATTGGCCGCCAGGGCCCAGGAGGCAGAGCTGAGCATGTCCAGCTGAGCCCAGCCGTAGGGCTCATTGGCCACTGGGCCAAGGCCCACCCCTACTCCTGAGCCCCTCACCGGCCTGCCAGCCCCTACAAGGCCAGGGAAAGGAGCTCACAATGCCTTTAGAAGGAACGTTGTTCCTGGAGACGGTCCTGAGGGACCTCCAGTGCCCAGTGGAGGGCTGGACGCATGCTTCGCTCAGGGCCAGTGCAGGGACGGGGTGTGAGAAGGAGGGGAGGGGGGGGGCTGCGAAAAATAGGGCTCCAGTCTTGCCCCAGGGTGTGCTGGGACCCCATGGAGCTGGTGTCACAGCATGGGGGGCATGGTGAGTTGCAGCCATTGGCAGAAACCCATGAGCCCAGAGGGTCAGCATCGAGAGGCGGGCCTGAAGGCTCTCCAGGCAGCAGCAGTGTCCTGGTGGCCCTCAGAGTGGCCACCAGAGTGCCTGGTCCCTGGAAGAGGTTATGAGCCATCACCAGAGCCCGGCTGAAAGAGCACCCGACAGGCCAGCCCACGCTGGGGCCCTCTGCGGCCCGCCCAGCACTCAGCACCTGGCCCTGCAGTCTCTGGGTGGTTCACATAGCCAGGGAGGGGCGTGGGCGCCCTCTGCTGGCTGCCTTGCAGAAGACAGACAAAGCCAAGCTACAGCCTCTCAGGCCCATGCTGCACCCAGAGCACCCACGCTATCCCCAGGTCCACACCTTTTCACAGTCCCCTGCAAAGCACTCTACCAGCTCCCGACCCCATTAGGCTTGGTCCCCAAGACCGAGGCCTGACCCTCCGTCCTTGGGGAGTTGGCTTAGGCCTTGTCAGGCCTCTGCTCTGGAGGCTGGGCTTGATCTAAGACCCTTACTGTTTCCAGCACCCCCAGGACTGGGGCCCCCAAGGCATAGCTGCCCAGAGCTCAAGTGCCACCTGTGGGATGGTCCTCCTGAGCTCAGGAGCCAGAGGGGTCCCAGGAAGGAGGGGGCCTGAAATGCCAGACTCCATTGGCCACTTCCGAGCAGCTAGTCCTGGGCCGAGTGATGATGTACGGCCCCTTGCCTCAGTTTCCCCTTCTGAACCCAGGGAGCATATGAGCCCCTCCTAGAGTGTGTGGAGAGTCCAGCTGTACCAGGTCCTGCAGACAGCAGAGCCCTGTGTGCATCTCAAAGGCCACCTGGGTCCCTGCTCTCACACTGTACCCCTTTAGGGACAAGTTAGCGAGACCCAGCCATAAACCGCACAGGGACTTCTGAGGGCAGGGTCTCTGGCTGGGGCAAGTAGACAGATCCGCCCCTCCCCCCCCCTGCCCCCAAGTTTGCCTTTGAAGGGTCACCACGGTGTCACCTGACAGGGTAGGGCCCCAGGGGAAGGACTACAGGCCCAGGTAGGACTTACACGACAGGTCCAGAGGTTCCCAGGGACACAGACACAATTCGTCCTAAGTAAGGGTTCAAAAACTGAATAGCATCCATTTACCTGCACAAACATTTGCTAAATCAAGGCCGGGGAGGTAGCGCAGGGCAGGCTGGGTGGGATGCAAAGGACAGGCCTGTTTTGGGGCCTGAGCAACCAGAGTTGGAGTTGGAGGCCCTCCAGGTGGGGAAGGCCAGGCAGGGACCAGGGTGGGCGTTTCGAGACAAATGCCAGGCCCTCTACACTGGGGGCTCGGACAGGAGGCTGGTGGCTGAGCCCCCTGTGACGTTTCCCGTTCCCTCTACTGCCTCTGGCCTGAGGTCCCCTGGCCTGAGGGCACAGTGGCCACAGCTGGCCTCCAGAGCCCGGGATGGGGTCCCCGACTCAGGGAAGTTCTGGTGCCGAATGCTGGCTCCCCAGCCCGCCCTCACTGGCGTCAGGGAACAAAGCGGGCCTGTGCGCCGAGTTGGGAAGGACTGGGCTCTCGGGGCTTGGAGGGGAGGCAAGGTGGAGTTCACTGAGACCCGAGGCTTGGTTGAAGGAGCGTCCTTCTGTGCAGGAGGCGGGATGGATCTGGACACCTCGGACAGGGCAGCTGGAAAGAACAGGCAGGGCGCTCAGGGGAGAGATGCATAGAAGCTGAGGGTGTCTTTCACCGGGGGGTTGGTGGTCTTTTGGGAAGTCCCTGCCACCGACAGCAGGGCCATGGGATGGAGGTCCTCAGAAGCCAGTCCTGCTAAGAAGACAGCCCGTCCGCACAGGCGAGTGTGTGCATGGTGAGGGCTGCTGGGTGCCCAGGGCCCTGGCTGATGAAGTGGGATCTTGGCTTCCTCCAGCCACTGGCCAGGCTGCACCCCCAGAGAGTCCGGGGAGGGTCTTTAGAATGAGGGTGGGCTGGGGGGTTGGGGAGGCTCAAGTCTCTCCTTCTCTGCAGAGAGCTTACCCCATCGGGAAGGGTGCTCCTTGGCTCAGTCTGAGGGGCCGGCCCTGCCCCAGGCCACGGCACACACCATAATGGGGCGGCGTGGCTGAGGCCCAGCACCGTGGACACGCTTGTTCCCAGCTTTCCTGGGAAGCCCTGGAGGTGGGGCCCAAGGACCCCAGACTGTGGCTCACCCAGCGGCTGCCATGGCCTTGGGCCACCTCAAGGCTGTGCACAGTTGTCGGCCATCACCCCGGCTTCCAGATAGCAAGGCCCCCATCGGAGCAGGAACGTGAGCATGCTCCATCCCAGGCGTCCCCGAGGCTCACGGCCGGGGCTCATTCACCTTCAGACGGAGTGTCCCGTGCAGCCCAGGGCCGGGGAGGGACGGGGAACCCTGTGGAAGGAGCCGAGATGCAGCAAGGACGGCAGCGTGGCCTCTGTGCCTGAGTCCCACTCAGGCCTCTTCACCGGGGCCTCGCCGGGCCGGCTCAACCTCCCTGGCCCTGGCAGACATGCGGGGGGATTCGGCCTTCTCAGCCTGTCCTGGTCTCAGAGCTCTGATAACGTGGCCTGTCCTGTGGGGCCTGTCAGGGGACCCCCCCCCCCCACCTCTCCAGTTCTCAGAGCTCTCTCCCCACACCGATGCTAGAGGTGAGCTGGAAACCAAGGTGGGCTCCTTCCGACGACAGAAGGGGAAACCGAGGCAGGGCAGCTCGTCCAAGGTGACACCTGGATTCCCCAGCCAGGCTCATCTCCCGTTGGGACACGCTTCCCTGCCGCAGCCTGAGCCACCCCACCCCCAGCACACAGGGCATCCCTGGCACGGTCTCCCCAAAGCTGGAAGCGGGGTGGGCCAGGGAGGCCCATGGCCAGGAGGTGCTGCCCCTTACCGGCCCCAGGCCTCTCAGCCGGGTTCTTTCTGTGTCCTCAGAAAGCGCCCTTGCCAGCGGGGCAGCAGAGGGGCGTGTGGGACCTCGGCCCAGGCGGCCTCCCAGGTGTGGCTGTGTTCACAGACAGCGCTGCAGGTGGGGTCTGGGGAGCTTCGAGGCAGCCCCTAACCCAGGCCACCTGTGCGTGTCTAGGAAGCTCAGTCAGGGCGCCTTCCTCCTGCCTGCCACTGGGGGAGCCGTGGGGCCCAGGAGCCCATGGGCTTCCGGTGAGAGCCCCACCCCAGCCTCGTCCAGCAGGAAATGCCCGCGGGCCACAGGTAGGCATGTTCCACCCTGACTGGGGCCTGGTGAGCTCACCACAAGGCCCACGGTTGAGCCACGCTCAGACGTCAAGCGCGCACTGAAATACCACGCCTGCTCCGGCAGAGGGGAGTCACGGGAGGCCTTTGCAGCGGGCACTGTGGGCCCGTCTATTATTAGAAGCGCTAAAAACTCCTCACCTCATATAGCACAGAGACGGACTCCGTCCACCCTTAACCTCAGCCCAGGGAACCCCACCCATTACCAACTCTGAAAAGGGCCATTGTGGTGGCCTCAGCGCCTGGTGGGTGGACGGGAATGTGGCTCCGATCCTGCTCACTTCCCAGGAATGGCACTGGAGGGGGGCCCTGCCAGACAGCACCCCCCTTCTTCCCTCCCCCAACCCCAGTGGGTCACCTGGTGCAGGCCAGGGAAGAGGGGGTCTGTCCCACCAAGTCTGCTGCAGTTCCCACCTCCGCCAGCAGAGGGCTCCCTCCAAGCACAAGAAGGCACGCAGCACAGCACCTCCGGTGACACCGTGAACCCCACCTGACCCTGGCCTTCCTCACACCGCCCACAAACGCCCCAGAACCCACAGCACCGAGGAATCCCAAAGACCGCCTGGCCACAGCCCCGAGGTGCTGCCGCAGAAGGCTGGAGTGTGAAGAAGAAAGCAAGTGTCCTACCCAGAGACAGGCCCCTGGGTTTGTCTTCCCCAATCACTCGAGTTCCTTATGTTGTACCTCCATTTCAGGGCCCAACTCTGCGTGCTGAGGCCACCAGCACGCTGTTCACAGGAAGGCTGCGATGACATGTCAGCACATGGCCCGTCCAGGTGAGCTGCCATTGTCATGGTCACATCACCATCTTCTTCTTCTTCTTCTTCATCATCATCATCATCATCATCATGGTCCCCACCATCAGCCCTTTCCACACTGAGTGGGGGCTTGTCCTCCCGACCTGGGCTCTCAGCTCTGAACTCAGAATGGGCCCCAGTGCAGGGGTGGGAGGGGTGTCGGTCGCTCTGCTTCTCTGTCCCCAGCAGGGCTCCCCATGTGACCATGACTGCAGACAGGCCCCCTCCTATAAGGCGAGGCCTGGTCACATGGTGTCTGAGGCCTCGCAGGCTGACGGTTTGATGCTCGACCGGCCGGGAGGGTGGGGCTCCGGGGACCAGGGGCTGTACTGGCCACACCTGTGACCACAGATGCCGAGACCGTGGGCTCAGGGACTGGGGCCACGCTTCAGGGAGCGGGTGTTCGGAGTTTCCGGTGGCCACTCTAACAAATGAGCACAGCTTAGTGGCTCCAAAGATACAGTTCAGCCCCTTGCAGTCCTGGAGGTCAGAGGCCCCACCGTCTCCGGGGCTAACCCAGGTGTGTGTGTGTGTGGGCGGGCTCCAGGGGATGCCTGTTCCAGCATCTAGAGGTGCCGTATCCCTTCTCTTCCAGCCTGGGGGCGCCTCTCTCTGACCCTGCCTCTGTGGTCACCTTGCCCTCTGAACTCTCCCACCTCCCTCCTCCCCTGTAAGGACCCCTGTGAAGACCTTGGGCTCAGCTGGACCATCTTACAATTGGCTGGTTTCAACCTCATTCCACCTATGAGCTTACTTCGCCTTAGTCATGCAGTCATGTGCTCACAGGTCCTGGGGCTGCGAGTGGACCGCGTGGAGGCCTTATTTCCCTTCCATGAGGGGTCTCTGCCCTCCTCACCAAATGCATATCGGGGGCCAGTCACAGGGACTCAGAGTGGGCCCCGCCTCCCGCAGCGCCTGGGTCCTCAGTGGGGCCATCCCACCCCCAGGGGGCGAGGTGGGTGGGCGGCAGGCCCGGGGAAGAAGATTTGGGTCAATCCTGCTCGCAGGTGAGAACATTCTCAGGGGGAGTTCAGTGAGCACCCAGTAGGGCTGCAGCCCCACTCAGCCCCTCAGCTGCCTCTCTGCCTCCTCTCCTCCCTCTTCTTCCCCCTGCTGCCCCCTCCCCCCGCCCAGGCCCCCTTCTCCTCAGCCCCTCCCCACCCCCAACAGCAGGGCCTTCCCTGAGAAGTGCGGCCGGCCCAGGGGGGACCGGGACAGGGTGCCACGTCGCAGAAGTCCCAGGCTCAGCGGTTTTGGCGCCAGGGTAGGTTTGGAGCCGGTTCAAAGGCTTCGGCGGCTGCGTGGCGAGGGACAGAGCAGAGGGATTGTTTGCACTGTGGCTCAGGAAAACCATTACGCCGCAGGTTGCCCAACCGTGGGGCTGGTCCAGGGCGCTGTCTGCGTCTGCCACCGGCCGTCGGATGGGCCTGCGGCAGGGCCCCTGTGGGGAGCGATGGCCCGGCCTGGCCTGTCCGGTGTGCAGAGGTGGACAGAGCAGACATGGTAAGCCCGGGCACCCCCACCGGATCGGAGAGGGCCGTCACACTGGCATAGGTGTGGGCAGCACCCCTTTCTCTCCTGCCTGCACCTGACCAGAGTTTGTGGCGGGGCCTGGCTGGGCCAGATCCTGACCTGTCCGCATCCTCGGAACCTGGGGGCCCCCCGGGAGTGGACTCTGGCGGCAGGAGGGTCGCTGCCAGAGCCCTCGCTGGCCAGCACCAGCCAGGCCCCGCCTGCCCCTTGCCACTCTCCTCTGAGACCCTGTGTGTCTCCTCCAGCCCCGCCCCCATGCTCTCCAGCTCAGGCCTCACCTCCTCCCCGCAGCCCTCCTGACCTCTCCCTCCCCTTCCCCCTGGGCCCAGGCCTCTCTCTATCCATGCTGTCCTGAGGGCACCGCAGAAGAGGGGTCTGGGAGGGACCTCTCAGAGCCACTTCCTTGGCCAGGCAGAGAGTCTGTGTGTCACCTCCCATCCCTGGTGAACCGGGGAAAGAAGAGGTGCAGCCCGGGGCAGGGCCAGGCCCCTGTGGGCACCCCATGGGCCGCCTGCGCAGTCACCATCCTGGGCCCACTGCCGGCTGCCCCTCACCTGCCTCGGGTGGTGGGTAAACCAGGTCACCTCGGCTTCTCCTCGAGGGACAGGAGACAGCCTGAAACCAGGGCAGGTGGCAGAGCTTCTCTGGGGGAGCTGACTCATTAGTCGTTTCTAAATTAGACAGAGGGATGGGGAATCACAGGGCCCGGGAGCCAGTCACAGCCCAGCCCGAGCAGGTCTGCAGCTTCTAGGGCCTGGCCGCCGTGGGAAATGATGGTGGGGGTTTGTGGGACAGACTGACGGGGGGAGGGGGGTGCCTTCAGCCAGGGAAGGCAGGGCTGTGTGTGTGTGTGTGTGTGTGTGTGTGTGTGTGCGCGCACGCACACGCGTGCCTGTGTGAGATGGGGAGGGAAGGCAGGGCAGGAGTGTGGGAAGGCTGCCGCCATCTAGGCCTGGTCCCCTGGTGACATGCTGTCCAGCGGCCTGCAGCCCTCCCCGTGAGGCCCCCGGAGGAAGGCTGTTTATGGGAGCGACCTGACAGGAAGCAGCCTGCCTCTGCAGCCCCGAGGCCCCTCCTGGAACGAGGTTCCGGAAGGCTGCTGACGGGCGGCCCTGGCCACTGTGAAAAGCCAGGCAGGCCCACATTCCTGATCCCTTGTGCCCGCCGGACGCTGGTGTCCACATGGTGGCGGTGGGGGCATCACGCTGTCGTCTGCCCCTTCCTCCCCCCTTCCCTCCATTATCCTCCCTACAGACCTTAGCAGCTTCCAGAAATGTCTGGGGGAGCCGAGCCTGCCTGCAGGGGGTGGGAGGGTGGTGGCTGAGGGGTGATGGTGGGGGGCATCACGCTGATCCGAGGCAGCCCCCAGAGTGCCTAGCTGGAGCTGAGTGGGAACAGGACCCCCAGATGGGGGGGGGGCCTCTCTTTCATGGCTTAGGGCTACTCTGAACCTCCTCATAAGGGCAGAGGGAGGTGGGGACAGGCAGAGCTGCAGCTGGACCAGCCAGAGCGGGCAGAGCACTCGGGGGCCTCTCTGTATGCTCGGACCTCAGGATCTGACCCGCTTGCAGGCGGGGACCCCGAGAAGGACCCTGTGCAGCATGAGGTCTGATGAGAGAGTCAGCCAGCATGGCCAGGGCCCAGCACGAAGCCCAGGTGGTTTGCCTCCTCAGAGACACCCTTCCCTGCACCCCCAAAACAGACAGGCCTTCCTCACTCCCCTGATTTGTATCCTCTGGGTCTCTCCTCCACGGGACTCTGTGCTCCCCGAGGGCAGGGGCCTCCTCAGCCCCAAGGCTTGGCCCAGACACGAGCAGGTGGCCAGTGAGCAGCCATGGAAAGAGGGAGGTGGCCAGTGGTCAGGGTAGGAAATGCAAACCCAGCCGTCGCCCCGAGAAGTAAGTGGGGGGTACAGGGCTGACCCAGAGAGTCACCAGCACCCGTGCCCCATCCCCAGGAGGCACGCGCAGGGCCGAGTCTGGGTTGCCGAGCTCCCGGCAGGGTGGCTCATGCTGCATCGCGGAGACTTTTATTACACCCATGTCACAGATGGGGAGAGTGAGGCCAAGAGGGCTGAGTCACTCCCCAGGTCACCAGTCCTAAGCGACTGCGCTGGCTCAAGTCTGCCATCGGGGCCTTGACTCTGAGCCACCTGCAGCTCCCAAGCCGGGTCCCTCAGGCTTTCTGGGTCAGACCCAGGCCGCAGACCCCGCGTTGGGTGCCCTCCTGCAGAGACAGCTCCCCTGCACGTGTGTGCCCTGGCAGGGTGACGAGGAGCCTGCGTGGAGGCCGCCAGCCCGCCCACACACCCTGGACGGGCTGCCGCGCACCCGGCCAGCTCCTCATGTTCTCTGGCTGCAGAGAAAACCCTTTTCTGTCCAAGCCTGGCGCTGGCCCAGCTTCTGGGAGGGACTGAGGAGAGCCTGAGCCTCCTGGCGGCCCAGGGAAGGCCCTTCCCCTCACGATTGCAGAGGTCCTCCCTGCCTCTGCTCTGCCCTCGGGGTGCAGACAGCTCTCAGAGAAGGCGCACCCCCCCCCCGCCCCCAAGCAGGAGAAAGGGCATTGAATCGGCCAGCCCCTGGCCTGCGGGCCGCGCTGCGTCAGACATGCCCATGCTGTGTCCCAATCCTGTCCGTGAGCCTGGGGTTTGTCCCCCAGAGGACAGGAGAGACCAGAGCGGGGAGGGGCTCTCCGTGGGGTCCCTCCCGCCCAGGCCCGCCCAGGGCGCCAGGACTCCGGGAGGCGGGATGGTGGCTCTTCCTTCCCTGAGAGCAGTGCCCACACTGGCCCCGTGCGGAAAAGGCAGCGTGGGCCTGGCTCTGAGCACGCCTGTCTGGTTTTCTTCTCTGGCGAGTTTCCTGGGAGCCAGCTGCCCAGCCCTGAAGCTTCCAGAATGCCCTGCAGGCCGAGCCAGGCCCTGCCCAGCGGCACGGCACGGCCGGAGGAGGGCCCTGACTCAGGCCTGGGACTCGGCCCTTGTTGGCCAGGAGCTGGGGGCTCGGGGCTGACCTCTGGGCCTTGATTCTTTCCTGTGAGATGTGACAACATCCTGGCACCACCATGCCAGGTGAGGCACAGGGGCAGTGTAGGCATCGCCCCAGCCAGGGCGGGCACACCTGGACAGGCTGCCCACAGGCTGAGCTGGGCTGGTGCCGCCACCAGGGTCAGAGGCCACCTGGCTGGGCCAGAGGCCGTGGTCCACGCTGGGCTTCCTGGCTGGCCAGCCCTGCCCGGCTTGCACTTGCCACACGTTCTGCTCTGTGTGTGCCTGATTCGACCCTCGCCGGCCCTTGCCTGGGGCCTGGGTCTCTGCGTCCCTCTTGGGCTCCATGCCAGGATCTAACCGATCCTCTAAGGTGCCCGGCACCGGCGGATTAGGGTTCCCCCAAGACTAACGCGAAGTGGAAACCGCTCCGCGGCAGCTACGTGAGCGGAGGTCGGAGCTGTGGTCTTCCCGCAGTGTTGCTCGCGTGCCTGTTTTGAAAGAATAAATATCAATCCTTTCTAAAGCAGTCACCCGTGGCCGCCCGGCTGGTGCACAAGGGTGTGCGGGCCCCCGACGGGCAACCTGAAGGCCCTGCCCTGCCCCCTCCTCCAGGCCTCGGGAGGCCTCTGACCCGGTCAGGAGGGGAAGCGTGTCGCCATGCGCCTAGGCAGCTCCGCTCTCTGGGGGCCCACGGGCTCGGCCCAGCTGCCAGGGGCTTGGCCTCCTTCCAGGACCTTCCCCGGGTGGCGGAGACACCCCCAAAAGGTCCCACCCTGTTCTGGCTGGAAATCCAAGAGGAAGAGGTCTCCCCAGGTGCCCAGTGTGGCTGCATCCCACCCCGTGCTGGGAAAAGCCGGGGAGTCGGGTCCACCTGGAATGGGTCCCCCATGAAAGAGGGTCACTCTCCCTGCTGGGCCTGCAGGAGCAGCAGCTGAGTCACCAAGGAAGCCATCAGCCTCGGCGGGGAGGGGGGGAGGCCGCCGGTCCCCCAACACTGGCTGGTCCCGGAGATGAAGGTAAGTTTCACCGTGTGGCTGCCCACACGTGTGGCCAGTCCTTCCCACCACTTGAACAGCAGGCCATGGGCCCGTGCAGACAACACGGTCACCACAGCGCCCAGTAATTGGCCTAATGAAAGAACAATCCAGAAGAATGATGGCCGACCGGGAGGGGAGGAGGGGCAGCTGCCTCCTGGGTTTGGGAGGTGACTCTGGGAGAGGCAAGCTTTCCACGTGGGGGGCCTGTGCACCTGCCCCCCTCCCCCCATCAGCCTCGGAGTATCCGGCCTGAGCTGGCCCTCCTCCCTCCCAGAACTGCAGCCCAGGTGCCAGGTTAGGAGAAGCGGGCTGGCAGTCGAGAGGCAGGGACCCTGGCCCCCTCCCCACAGCCCAGCCCTCCCTACAGACCCACTGCCATCACCGTGCCCCAGATTCTGCTTCTGGAAATACACTTGCAATTAAATCCGAAGGCCCAGAACGCTGCCCGGAGGGAAAGGCGGCGTTACACAACCTCATTAGCACGGCTCCCAGCGGCAGCCACCCAGGCCCCAGCCCCCAGCCCACACGGGCACAGCTCTGAGAGGTGGGGGCTCCATCCCAAGCAGCGTCCTGGCTGGAAGGGCAGGGAGGGCGGGGTGGCCCCTCAAGTCTTCATATGGGGTAACAGCCCCTCCTGGGCACAGGTGACCTGACATACCGACACCGTCCCCGCGGCTTATCCAAAGGGAGGGAGGAGTTTTGCTGGGTGAAGCGCCCCTCCCTGAGGGTCCAGCCAGGGGGCAGCCAGGCTGAGGTCTGGATCCCCAGGATTGGGAGAAGAGGGAGCACCCCCTGGGAGGGCCTCCGGGGGGAGGAGCAGGGATGCCTGGACGGCAACGGAGGGCAGGACGAGGCCCAGACACAGGTGCAGCGAGGGGACAGAGCCTCTGCTGGGAGGGGCTGAGAGTTGGCCAGCCCTGCGTGGGGGATCACGTCCCCCTTCTCCCCCATCCAGGTTAGGACGCTGAGGTTCTTTGTGGCCAATGCTGAACCAGAAAGGAGGGAGGGAGGTGAGAAGGGGAGGAGGGAGGGAGGGAAGTGGAGGAGGGAGGCGAGAAAGGCAGGCATCTAGAGAACGGTACCCTGGGACTCTCTGGGCCCGGGGCAGGACTCCGTGGGTCTGCTGACCCTCACGCTGCTCCTGCTGATACCTCGTCCTGCTTCCTGGGCAGCAGCTGGGTGAGGCTGGGCAGGTGCGGCTGTCAGCACACCACGTCACGGCCTGGGACGTCCTGGCAGAGCCGAGCACTTGGCCCCCAGCCATGGGCAACCGGACACTTCTGTGCAGAAGGTGTTTATGGCCCCGCGTCCAGGAGGAGCCATGCCAGGCCCTGTCCTGGGCAGTGCCAGCCCCTCCTCCTGCCCTGCACACAGTCCCCTTTGCTAAGTGTCTGCTCCATGGAAACTCAGAGGGCCCCCCACCCCCCGCCCCCGGCGTCTGCTTCCCCTGCACAGAGTGGGCCCTGCCTTCTTCAGGGACAGAGCTGTTCCTCAGCCCTGCAGAGCATCTGCGAACTGGATGCCACGTCCCTCATGCATCCAGAGCCACAGCCATGGTGACCGCTTAGCTGTGTCCCCAGGACTCCTTGTTGCTAGGTCTGTGCCTGCCCTGGGAGCAGACAGCGTCCCCGCCACCTGATGCCCCTGCCCTGTGAACAGGTGAGATTGGGCACGACAGGGACGAGAGGAGCGTGGCCGAGGGTGCCGGGGACAGGAGTCCACCCCCGCACGCTGGCTGTTGGCGCCGGGGCAGGGCCCAGCAAAGAGGGCACCTTTGAATAAGACCTGATTGTTCAAGGGAGGTGGCAGGAGGATGTGAGAGACTGTTCTGGGCAGAGCGCAAAGCACGTGCAAAGGCCTGAGGCAGGAGCAGAGGGGGCAGCAGGGGCAGCAACCATGGGATGTCGGCGGGGGCGGGGAGGGGGGGGCGGGGGGAGGGCTGCAGACCACAGAGGCAAGGGCGGAAGGGAGTATGGGGCCAGCAGGTGGGGGATCGGGACCAGCAGGGGCTGCGGGTGGGGATGGGGGCAGCTGAGTTTTGTGGCTGAACTCTCAGTCCTACCCGCACCGGCTGGGCTGCCAAGCTGGCCCCCGGGGAACACGGCAAAGTGGTTCAGGAAAATATGACAAGGGTCCTTTTGATTCTAGAGGGCAGTCCCAGGGCACAGTCTGGACTAAGAGGTGCCCACTGTGGCCTGAGGGAGGGCGGGGGGAGGCTGGGCAGTGGGTCTGAGATAAACGACATCTGGTGTTAGTTTGCTTTCTCTGACGACCAGAGAAGCTGAGCATTTCACGTCAGACGGTCGCTTTCTTTTATTCACATGGTTTTATCCTATCTTTGCCCTTTTTTCCACTGGAATTTTTGTCTTTTTAAATAGTTTGGAGCTCTTCATCTGTTGCAAATATTTTTTCCTGGTTTTCACTTGGCTCTTAACGTATTGAAGGTATTTGTACATATGAAACTGTTAAAATTGCCGGGGTCTGCTGGCCGGCGGTCTGACCTCCCGGAGGGAGGGCATCTCTGCAACGTGTAGGATCCTGGAGCTCCCACTGCGATCGATAAGCCATTTACAGCGGCAGGAGGGGGGCCCGTGTGGCATTTCGGTGGAGAGGTGTAATCAGCGGCAACCTTTGCGTCTGTCAGCCGCCTGGCTCGACCGCGTGTCCGAAAGCCTGGCCCCCGCGTGGCACTCGACAGCCTTCATGGCAGCTTCAATCCTCACCCACCGGGAGGGGCTCGGGGGCTGCTGTCTGAGTCCTCCCGTCACCCACCAATGGGCTCCCCACCGGCCCTGCTCAGAGCCACAAGAGCAGACCTGGGTGGTCACTCACAGCCCCTGAGGAGCTGGTGGCGCTGGGAGCCCCTTACCCCCACGCCTCAGCCCCCAGACACCTGAGCCAGGAAGGAGAGTCCTCAATGCCCACCTTCATGCTGGCAGCGACCTGTTCCTTATCCCTCTCTCCACCTGCCCGGGGTCTCAGTCCATCTGCCCTGAGCTCTAACAGGCCCCACCCTCCATCCCACCCCGACCTTCTTCCCCATAGCACATGCCTCTGACCATGTGGTCCCAGTGTCCTCAAGTCCTTCGGGAAAACCCAGGCTCCCAGGCGGCAGGCTACTCCAGACCCCATCAGCCAGCCCCCTTCACCCTGCCTGCTCTCCACTCTGCCCCGCCCTGCAGCTCCAGGTTCCCGGGTCTCGGCCTCACCTCCTCCCCTGGTACTCCGGGCCTGGCATGCAGCAGGGGGCAGTCGGTGCAGCTCAGTAAACTGACAGGTGCCCTCCTGGGTCCAGCGTCCAGTGACCTGAGCTGAGCTGGACAACTGAGGCGTCCCTTCCCACACCCCTGCTCACCTCAGGCAGTTGACTTCAAAGGAGGGGTGCTAAAGGAAGCCACTTCTGGGCGTTTGTGGGCCAGGAGGCTGACCATGTCCATCAGAGGCCGGGAAAAGAGGGCCGGCCACGCCAGTGTGGACTCGTCACTCTAGGGTCACCACTCAAATGTTGCTTCTTTAAAAAGGCCACCTGGACCCCCAACGGGGTCACATCACCCTCCTGAGTGTCCAGCACACCCACGGCCTCGGCATTTATCGCCGCTGCTCCTTTATACCACGTGTCGTGCCTCTGCCCCTGGGGACACCGAGCCCCCAGGGTGGGCATGTGTCTGTCGGCTCCCCATTCCGTGGCGGCCCAAGGATGCTCTGTGCTTGTCAGGAAGCTTGTGGGAAGGGGGGCGGGAAGGCATGTTCTTTGTTATGTCTTGGTTGCAACTGGGGCGTCCCACCCAGTGCTGGTGGGGAGCCCAGAGTCTTGCCTCCATAGGGTGACTGGGGGCTCAGATGGCGCCTAGACACCTTGGGGAGCGAGCTGACGCCGTGTGGCCATTCAGGGAGCAAAACCCTGGAAATTTTCCTGGAACCAAACCTGTAAATCCTGAAGACGCCCGGCAGCTGTGTGGCCAGGCCGGAAGCAGGCAGTGAGAAGCCAGGAGCCCACGCGAGGAAGTGCGGCGGCTCTGGAGGCTGCAGGTCCCGGAGGGAAGCTCAGGAACCCTGGGGGGCAGACGGGTGGGGCGGGCGCGAGGCCGGCCAGCGGCCCAATGGGCCGCCTGCTCTCTCTGGCAGGAACTGGGTCGTGGCTCGTGGTGGCTCTCTGACAGCCGGTTTTAAATCCTTCCTCATAGAAATTCTGAGAAATGCTTCACAGGAAAGAACAGGGACATTGAAGCTGGCTTTAGACCTGAAATGAACAGCTCCAGCTGGGCCAAAGGTTGTTTCATCCAAGTGACAGCCTCTGCTTTGAACCAGAGAGAGGGCAGGGGAAGGGGGGCAAGCCTAAGGTTTGCACAGCCTCCTGAGAGCTCCACCCCAGCCAGAGGAGCCACCGTGCCCCAGCCCCAAGCACAGGGGCCCCCACCGTCCTCAGAGGCTTGAGTGGACCCCACGTGCTGGGTGGGCTCAGCACCACCAACCAGGCAGGGAGGGGGACACCGCCCCCCGCAGCCTGTCCCTGGTGCAGTGGCCCTGTGAGCAGGGCTCCCTGGGCAGGCCCTGCAGTGGGGACACGCCCTGCAGTAGCAGGTCGGGGGCATGCCCTGAAGCAGGGCTAACAGGTTGGTTTGGCTTCTTCAATGAACTTGGAAGGATTTAAGCCCTGGAAGATGGGCGTGTCCGAGACAGAGGGGCGGGAGGCAGGCTGTCAGTCAAGCAGCACAAACCAGAGGCTGCATCCCGTCCAGGGTCTCTCCTCCAGGACTGATGGCCCACAGGCTGGTGGCTCAGGGGTCAGGACACTGAGAGGAGCAACCCGGGGTGGTTAGGAGCCATGCATCCACCCAGGGCCTGCATTCCCTCTGTTTTCTCCTAGGTCACTGTCAGTGCGCTGGGCAGGCCACCCTGGCCACTGAAGAGCTGGCTCAGCCACGGACATTGTGGGTCACACGAGAGAGAGCCACCAGCTTGGTCCCTCTGCAGGAGTGGAGAGCCTGCCCAGCAGCCCCCAGCAGACCACACCTCGTGCATCCTTGAGAACATGAGCCTCCTCTACCCCCGGCCACACCTCCCTCCCCCCGACCCCCCAACACACACATCAGGGCCGGGCCAGGCCAGGGCCTGGCGGAACAGGGACAGACTAAAGTAGGGTGAGCCACCTCGCCCTGTGCCCGCTGTCTGGCAGAACAATCGGAAGCCTCTGAATTATTGTCGATGCCTTTTTAATTTTTAAACAGTGAAGGAAGAACCCCGCCTGACCCCACCCCTCAGAGCCGGGGTCCTGACACCAGGTGGCATCAGAGACAGACTCTGAGTGGAAGTCAGCTGGGCGGACAGGGGCCAGCCATGTCCAGAGAGAAAGTCAAAGAGCGTGTCCAACTGCACATTATGTGACTGTTTCTGATCCCGTGACATGCCCGGCAGGGGTGGCACAGAAAGACAGAGTGGATTCGTGGGCACTGGGTGGAGGGGAGCATAGCGGGCGAGGGCAAAGCTAGGGGTTCCTTTCTCAAGTGACGAAAACCTCACAAAGTTGACTGTGGAGGGGGTTGCACGTATTTGTGAACCAAAACCACCGAGTTGTCCACTTGAAATGGGCGGATTGTAGGGTATGTGAACTATATCTCAGGAAAGCTGCTTCTAAAAACAGAAAGAGCGTTTCTCTCCTGGCTGTCGAGGTTCAGTGGTTGAGCGTCGACCTATGAGCCAGGAGATCACCGTTCAACTCCAGGCCAGGCACTTGCCTGGGTTTGAGGGCTCGATCACCATGTGGGGTGTGCAGGAGGCAGCTGATCAATGATTCTTTCTCATCATTGATGTTTCTATCTCTCTCTCCTTCTCCCTTCCTCTCTGAAATCAATAATCAAAAAAATATATATTTTTAAAAAGAGCGTTTTCTCAGAAGACATTTCTCAAGGCCGCCATGAACCCAGGCGGGATCCCACGTCAGGACCACGTGTTCACGGGGAGCCTGTTCCCCACCCCTCGCGTCCTCGCCGGCCACCCCGGCCTGACCGTGTCCTTGAGAAGGGCCGTGGCTACACGTGGACACTGGTTGAGCTCTGGTCTCACTGGGGCACGGCCTCGGCTGGTCTCCCTTCTCCCCGTGTCCTCGTCTCCGTGTCAGCGTGAGCCACGGACACGCGGCGTGTCCGATGTGAGGAGTCATGGAAACTTCCCACGATATTTAGGCCAGGATGAGTCAACGACAAAGGGAGTCTTTTTTTAGATTTCTCCCTGGTAATTGACTTAAAAGGTCACGTATTAAGGGTAATGATTCTACAAGCCTTTCGATCCGAGGGAGCTGCTCTGGGTATCGGGACCCCGGCTCTAACGGGGTGGGGGTGGGGCAGGGTTATTCCTTCACTGTTTAAAAATTAAAAAGGCATCGAGGAGAATTCCGAGGCTACCGATTTTTCTGGCAGGAATGTCATTGGCCCCGCACTCCTCAGTCACCGGGAAGTTTCCAGAAAGCAGCCCCAGGAACAGCAGCGCTTTCCGGTACTCAGGGCTGTCTGTCTGTCAGCCGGACTCCAGGGCGGAGGGCACAGGGGCTCCAAGACCCGGGCACCCCACTGCTGGGCTCCTGCAGCATTTCCGCCAGCCCCCGCGAGGGTCCTTGCCAGGCCCAGGGACACGTGCGGCTCCCACAGCAGGTGCCCAGCGTGGGTCAGTCTTGGCCAGGTGAGATGACTCCTGGAGGAGATTTAAAAGTCCTGACGTCCAGGCCACCCCCGGGCCACCCCCCAGGTCCTGGGGGGCTGGGCCCAGGCATTAAGGTTCCTATGAAGCGACTGGTCCAGGAGCAGCCAGGGACCACCGCAGGCCCACTGCACCCGGAGCACCTGCCCGGGCCGCGCCCGGAGCCCCAGGGCCTCTGGGAGCCAGAGGCAGCTTTGCAGGTGCAAGGCCGACGAGCAGGGGCAGAAGGGCCAGGGCAGCGCATCACGAAGCCCAGCCCCCGCTCAGGCCTCACCAACATTGGATTCTCCACGGCCAAGTTCCTGGCCCCAGGCAGGGTGGGGTGTTGCCTGGAGGGGGGCCCTCGAAAACAGCACCGCTGCCTCGGAAAGCGGCCCCCACGGCCGAGAGGGCCACTCGGGTTTACGATGGGCATCGACGCCCAGGAAGCAGAGAGAGGGCTGGCAGGGGGCCCCCCTCCTTCCTGGGCGCAGGTCCCTCGGCTGTGGAGAGACAGCAGAGGGGCTGCCATCGAACCCCCGTCCATTTCTGCCAGGCCGGCAGCTGGCGGACATTCCTGCCGGGTCCCCATGGAAGAGTGTGAGCCCGGCTTCCCAGGTGTGGAGGGTTTTTGAGTTTCTCTGTCTTGAAGGGGGTTTAGCGGGAGGCTTAAGGAAAAGTCCGCGGCAGGCGCAGCCAGCCAGGTATTTCAAATGGAAACCTTTTCCTAAGTGATTTTGAAGTTAATGGGAAACAGCATAATGCTTTCCATTCTAGAAAATGGCTTTTATAAATCACTTTATTTTCCCTACTTCGTAACAGTCAGTTTTGAGGATGAAAAAACGATGCAGGATCAACAAGGTATAATTTACTGCTATTACCCATCTTTAGGAAGCAATTTCTTCCCTAAATAGAGCAGCATCCTAGCACTTGAAGCTGACAAAACAAGCAAGGGACACCCCAGAGGCCGAGGATCCAAGGTTAGCACCCGCCGAGCTGCTTCTCCGAATGACTCACACTCGGTGGGGGGTGCCTGGGCGGAGGAAGGGCAGCGACAGACTGGGGTGCAAGGTGTGGGAGGCGGGGCACTCCAGGCAGCTTCGCTCTTCTGCGTCTGCTTCTCGTGTTTGCCCGGCCACGGCTGCCCACAGTCACAGGGACCAGCCAGGAAAAGGGGGCCAGGGCTTATGAGAACTGCCCTTCCAGCAGGATCCTGGGGTCTTGGACCTGCTCCCCAAGTCCACCCATACCCCCAGCTCCAGGTACTCACTTCCGTCTCCACTCACTGCAGGGTCTCCTGGCTTCGGGAGGACTCCCAATGCCCCTCCCCACTGCAGACACCAGTGACCCACGGAGCCACCGTGCCTGCCGGGGGCCGGCCTGGCTGGCTGTCTTCCTCCTGCCCTCTCAGCTCCAACCACACGGAGAGCTGGGGACATTCAGGACCCGGGGACAGTCAGGGTCCTGGACATTCAGGACCCGGCTGGAGGCCCATCCAAACCTCCCACTGGGCAGGAAGGTGCCTGGTCGGGAGAGGGGACATGGCTCAGGGTGCTTCCACTTGAGAAAATGCTAAAGACAGCAGTTTACTCCCAAGGGGCCAAAGCTCCTACATATGCATGTGTGCGTGCATACATGTGCACATGTGTGAACACACACGATCCAGGATATCACATAACATGTGTGTGCGTGTATGTGTGTATGCCCATACACACACACAGGCATACACAACCTCATTCACACACACATGTACACACAGCAACATATGCCTGTACACAGCGCTCTTGCTGATCCCACTGCCCGTCCCGCCCCTTCCTGGAAGCAGAGGGGATCCGGGCCCTCCTCACTGCCCAGGCGGCCCGGGACAGGGATCTGGGACAGGGCTCCACCTCCCTGCTCCACCCACCCTGAAGCCCTGACGACCTGCTCCAGAAACCCTGCCAGGAACTAATGGCCTGGAGGCTGCACACACCAAACAGGTTGCTGGGGGCAGGACTAGCCGGGGACTCACTGGGTGGCATCTTCAGGCACATAGTGCCAGGCAGGGACTGCCAGAACCAGTGGGGTCAGGGCTGCACTGGGGGCTGGGGAAGGGAGAAGGGAGATGGCCCCCAGGGGGCCTGGAAGCTTGCAGGGAGGGGGAGACCTGAGCCAGCCCCCTTGGACCTCCGTGCAGCTCAGGGAGGTGAAGGTCAGGCCACATTCTTTGTGGACGCTGGAATTCTGACATCAGATTTTCCATGCTCGGCTTGGGGGCGGAGCCCCGCGCAGCGAGCATGGGCGGGCAGAGAGCCCAGGCTGCCCTGTCCCAGGAT
Organism: Eptesicus fuscus; assembly: GCF_027574615.1. NCBI lineage: Eukaryota > Metazoa > Chordata > Mammalia > Chiroptera > Vespertilionidae > Eptesicus > Eptesicus fuscus. The sequence continues at coordinate 56,389,666 of NC_072489.1, read as the reverse complement.
GCCGGCGGCCAGAGGCCCAAGGCGGGAGGGCTCCACTGGCCTGGCCTGGCCATGCCCCTGGGCCCAGGCTGCCGGAGCTTGGATGTCAGCCATCTGTCCTACAACTTTCTCATCCCAGCTCTGGGCCCTGCTGAGTCACGTGGGTGCTGGGTTAGGGACTCTAAAAATAGCCAGCGGCTGAGGCCGGAGTTATTATTAGGCTGGGACAGAGCCCCTCCTCCGGGACACCCCCCCTCTCCAAGCCCCAGGAAGAACAAGGAACTTGGCCGGGGCGGAGGGGCTGTCGGCGCCCAACCTGATCACTTAAGCAGATCCCTCCCTCCTGGGGCCCCCGGGGCTGGAGTCCCTCTGCCTGACTTCCTCCCACCATGCCCTCTTCTTCCGCTGCTTCCCACGGAGCCTACGGGTGCTCCTGGCCCCGCACGCCAGTGTCCCCTGGAGAACCTGCCATGTGGGTGCGAAATGGAAACGTGGCCGCTCGTTCAAAAATGATTAAGAAATTTCAAGATAAGCACGGTGTCCGGTGTGACTGCCCAGGCCACACCCAGGAAGCCAGCCCTGCACCCTGTCCCCACAGGTCATTTTTGTTACCCAAGGAGAGAAAGCACAGCCACAGGGCCTGCAGGAGCTGGAGCTGCATCCGGGTGCAGGGGTCCCCAAGCACCCACGCCCGTCTGTTTCCATGGGGAAAGCAACCGCAGGCCAGCACCTCTCTGGGTCATCCGGAGCCATTCCAGCCATTCCCATGATGTCATGGGCCTCGGATGGTCCTCAGTGAAGGAGCACGTGGGCCCCCGATGCAGCTCTTCCAGAGCCAGACCCCAATAAAGGTGTGCGCTCTGAGGCCCCAGGAAGGGTGAGCCCGAAACACCTGGGGACACACAGACATGACGTGGCAGATCAGAGGGGCTGGGACACTGGTCGGTCATTGCCAAGAACAAGTCCATCCAGCGTTCTGAGCTGCCGTGACGGGGCGTGCTGCTGACGCCACGTGCTGGTGGCAGCCACGTGCTAACGTCCCACTTGCCCCCTACGTGCTAAGAGGTGATGGGCCACTGTGTCCCTGGAGCAGATGACATTTAGGCCTCTGTGGGTGCTCTGGTTGGGGGAGGTTGGGGCTCTGACAAAGGGCCCACTCCCCATGGGAGGCCACAGGCCAACAGTCAGGCCCAAACTGGAGGAAACCGGTGCCTAAGGTGGGAAGGTCCCCGGCCTGGGAGCAAGTGACCAGCTGATGGAGGAGCCATCGAGGACCCTGCCTGCTCCGTGAGCCCAGTCCAGTGCGATTGTTTGGACCTGCACCTGCAGGAGCCCTTCGGAAACCAGAGAGGGACCCTCGGCATTGCGAACACCCTGCCCTGCTTGTCAGCAGGAGCTGCGAGAAGCCTCAGTCTTATTGAAGGGCTGTCATCAGGGTGGCATTCTGGGGGACCCAGCTGTGGACACAGGGTCAGGAGGATCCTGTGATGTGGTGTTTTAAGGACACTTGCCAAGGTCTCCCCGAGGGGAGGGGGTGGCGGGGGGGAGGCCCCACCCTCAGCCCTTGGTCTGTGTCTAGGTGTCCAGCCTGGGGGCCCTGCAGACCCAGGGTGGGGGCACAGAGACGAAGAGAGGCTCAGGATGCAGACCGTGAGGTGGGTGCCGAGTTCATGACCCCTCTGCCGGCCCCTTCCCAGCCTGGGGCTGAGGGGATAAGAACGGGCCCAACCCAGCGGCAACAGCGGGCCCTGAGCGGTTGGCCAGGTGGGAGGGCAGGCAGGTGTGGGACCCTTCGTGGCTGCCTGGCACTGGGTAGTCCCCTCCCCTCGTGCTGGAGCCTGGGATGGGGAGATGGAGGCTGCGTGCAGGGTGCTCATTAAAGGGCCCACACCCCGCCCTGCTTGGCAGCAGGAGCTGGAAGAAGCCTAATCGAAGGGCTGTCATCAGGGGTGGCCTTCTGACATAAACCCCTCGGGGTGACCCTTTGGATCAGCAGCCTGGGTGGGGGTGATTGAGAGCCGGGGCACGGTCTGCCCGTGGTGGGGTAATTTCACTTCGTCCTCGCCACTGCCAGACACCCCCAGGCAGGCAGTTCGGTGGCAGAGAAATGCGAGGGTGTCCGGGCCCCCACGAGGCCTGGGCCCTAGAGGCGGAAGATAGGGCCACGTGGGCAGGCAGACTAGGATGGCCAGGGCAGGGCTGTCCTCACCTCTCCGAGTCCCAGGCCCATGGTGGGGCCCTGCTGGACACCCCTACTCAGCCTGTACACCCCCGGCCAGACCGACTAGCTGCCTGAGGCCTGGGTGCGGGCTCTGCCGGCCGAGGATTCCGGCTGCTCGGCCCGATGGCCAGCTTCTCCATTCCATCACTCCAAGAAATGGCATGTTCCTAAAACTTTTCACTTTACAGCTGTTTTTACTTTTTAAGTCCGTGCCTAAAATAGCCTGGAGCGGGGCCTTCTGGTTTGCTTTTCCGAGGTCAGGAGCGGTTGGCTCTGCACCATCAGCCCGGGCGCTGGGAGGAGGGCAGCTCAGCCAGAAAGCACGGCTTTTATGTAATGCGTCACGATGCTTATATTTTGAAAGTCAAGTAAATGCTGGGCTGGTTCCATCAAGTTACTTTCTTTTCCGTGTGCCTGGGAGGATGCAGCATGAAGACGCTGAGGTCTCCCTGTGCCTTGACCGTTTCTCTCTCAACCTTTTTACCACAACAGTACAACTCAGCCTGGGATTGCACCCAGCACACACGGGGGGCCCCACCAGGAACCGGCTGTCCTCAGAACAGTCCTGGGGGCCCAATCCACTATGGTGGCCCGCTTCACAGATGGGGAAACTGAGGCTGGGAGGTGCAGTGGTTTGGGAAAGGCCTGGAATCCACCCAGTCTTGGGGAGTGGAGGGGGGGGGCAGCATGAGGTACCTTGCCTCCAGAACCCCAAAGGGGAGGGCAGCAGGTCTTCCCATCAGTCCACAGAGTCAGGCTGCCCCTGGGTGCCTCCCGTGTCCCCCTCCACCCCCAGGGCTCACTTTCCTGAGGGCAGTGTCCTGGGCTAGAGGGTTCAGAAGGGAGCCCAGCAGAGTCCGGGGTGCCCCTTAGGACACACCCCAACCTGACCAGCCCTGGAAGAGGGCCCCTGGGCTCTGCAGGTGCAGGCGACAGGTGAGGTGGTCCCTCAGGATAATGGAGAGCACCAGCCCCTACTGAGCTGGTGACAAGTAGCCCCTAGATGCCAAGGAGCCTGACTCCCCAGGCTGCCTGGGAGCAAGTGACAGCCAAGGTCCAGTTTAGAGCAGGAGGAACGGGTCAGACCCAAGGCCAGCTGGGGGCCTGGGGGCACCTGGGGTCTGTACAGGCCTGACCAGATGCCCTCATGCCACCAACTACGAGAGGCTAAGAGAGTTTTGCCAGGATGGCCGAGCGTCTGCAGGCTCATGGCTCATAGGGTCCCGGGTCCTGGGCCTGGCCTCCCTCTCCTCCTCACCCCCCACAGCTAGAGGCAGGAGGCTGAGGCCCTCTGTCTGCCAGGGGGATTCTGGGACCCTCCCTGCTCTATCCAGCTCTGGTCCTTCCCAACCCATTCAGTGGTGATGGGGCCAACTACATGGAGGCCCTTCCAGGGACCTTGTTTTCCTGAGCTCCAGTGCTCCCTCCCTCTCTCAGCCTTTTTACCAGAGCAGAACTCAGCCTGGGACTGCACCTAGCATACACCAGGGCCCCACCAGGAACTGCTGTCCTCAGACCGACCAGTCCTGCGGGCCCAAGCCACTATGGTGCCCCCTTCACAGATGGGAAACTGTCCTCCACATCCAACTGTTTGCTCCCCGCATCTGGCTAGCGTCATGGTGCGGTGGCCTCCTCTCCCGCGTCCTTGACAAGCAAGGCGGTGAGTTGAGAAAGTGCTAGATGGGGGTCAGGGGTGCTGGTTCTATATCTCCCTTGAAATGTCAGGGACTCCTGTCTGGTTTGTTTCCTGGGTTTTGGCTGGAAAAGGCGGAATCTGCAGTTTCTAAGCAGGCTTTGAGTTTTACATGAATCTTTTCATTCACCCAACTGTTCCACTAAACGGATCCTAGACTCGTTTTAAGGCTGAAAGGTGAGGGTACCAGCTGCTGAGTGAGTAATTGTGCCATCTGCGATTCTGCTGCTAAATGTTGGGCAATTTACGCCTGCCAGCCTACGTCAGCGTCGGCAGAAGGACACTGGGCGATTCAAGCAAAGCAAAAGCTAGGGGAAATGGGGCAAGTGAGGTGCCGGCTCCTGCAGCCTTCCTCACGCGGCTGCAGGCCTGCCAGGTGGGCTTTTTCCCTTAAAGAATTGCTTGAGCCCGGCTGGCATGGCTCAGTGGTTGAGCATTGACCTATGAACCAGGAGGTCGAGGTTCTGTTCCTAGTCAGGGCACATGCCCGGGTTGTAGCCTTGGTTCCCTGTGTGGGGCGTGCAGGAGGCAGCCAATCAATGATTCTCGTTCATCGTTGATGTTTCTATCTCTCTCTCCCTCTCCCTTCCTCTCTCAAATCAATAAAAAATTGCTTGAAATGGTTTATTCCTGAAAATACATCTTTTAAAAAATTATGATAGGTCATGTTGTGAAGTAAATATTTTACTTGATTCATACTTCAAATAGTAGTTAATTAAATCTATTTGTGGTTTGGAAAAAAACAACTGTCATTATTTTCCATTCTCTGGCATATCTTAATTTAGCTTTAAATAGCATTAAAATTGCCATTTCAAACCTGTTCATGTGATTGCCCGCCTGAAAAATCCAAGGGAATGTCTAATAAGTCAATAGATGGAGAAAACTACAAGTAGTAGCTTTCAAATGTTAAATATACATGTAGATTAGTAGCATTTCTATTCACAAACCACACTAGTTTAAATATGTAGATGATCCTAATGACAGTACAAAAGATTAAAAATACCCAAGAATAATTTAAGAAGTGTGACTGAGATTTTTTAAAAAGGCAATTGTACTGAATACACAGAAGAATTCTTGCATTCATAAAAAGGCCTGTTTTTTGATATTAACATGTTTTAACTTTATAATTGAAAGGATAATGAAAACTTCCTACCAAATGAAATAATGCTTCGTATAATATCAGAATACTCTTAATAGGACTAACAATGTATTTCTGGTTCATTGAAGAGACAAAAAAAAAAAAAAAAAAAAAAAAAACCAACAACCAACCCACATAAATACCTATAAGAGGAAAATGAAATAATTGGTTTTTTTTAATGGATATTTCTTATTAGACTTGACTTTTCCTTAGTCGAGAACCAATGCTGAGTTAAAGTAGCTGGTGTGAGGAAGGTGGTGCCCTGCAGGTCTAAATTAGAATTATGCCCGAGACATTCCTGTTTTTAGGAATTGAACCTATTTCAATAAGGCATTACCAGCTAGAAATACGTAAATATTTTAAATAGAAAGATATTTTAAAACACGTTGCCTTTGTAATAAAGGTAAGACCCAGTGTCTCCATTTTCTCTAAAAGGATGACCCACATCTGGGATGAAGCCAGCATGACATTTGGCCACAAGTATATAGAGCTCAAGTAGCAATTTCATAATTGCCCTCAAATGTATGAAATACCATCTCAGAGGTCATAGCAATCACCAGTTGGTCTTCCCTTTCTCTCTCTCTCTCTCCTTTACTTTCTTTTCTTTCCCCCTCTGTCTCCTTTTCTTTTCTTTTCTTTTCTTTCTCTTTCTTCATTTCTCTCATTCTCTTTCTTCTTTTTCTCAGAAAAGCCAGTTTCAAAATATAGTCAGAGTTACCTTAGCCTATACACAGGACACATTTTCGGACTGGTACCATCCACCGTGAACATGATGAGATAAATATAGAGGAAAGAGCCAGGTGTCCTGCATGAGCGTGAACTTCCCAGGATCCATCAGGGCCGGCAGGGCGTGGCTGACTCGTGTGCTGCCAAGTCCCCCCCAAGGCCAAAGGCTTCTTCTCTGGCCGTGAGTGACTCTTGCTCCTTGACACCAGACTGAGTGCTGCTGCCACTTGTGACTGGTGGGGCCACCAGCTCCCTGCTGCTCTCATGCCCTCCCTGCTCCCTGGTGCTTGCTTTCAGCTAATGGGAATGATGTTCCTGGTCTTGGGGGAAGGCCAGCCGTGCCTCCGCTCCCCCAGCCAGCCAGCCCGCCCATGCCTCGCGCCCCCTACGACACAGTGTCTTCCTGTTCCTCTCTGGCGGCTTTCCGTCCCCCTCCTTGCAGTTCCCAAGTGGAAAGTCTCAGGGAAGCATCCTGCCCTCAGCGCCCGCCTCCCCTCCCCCGAGCGGTGGCTGAAACTGCTCTCAGTGGACAGAGAAACCGACCCTCAGCTGCTAAAGCCAAGTCTGAAACTCAGCCCAGGGCCACCGGCTTCTTTCCAGCCCTCGGCGTACTGGCCATCAGCGACCGCAACGCGCCATCACTTCTACCACTTTCCTTAAGACAAAGGAAACCACGCGCTGACAGTACGTGATGAGCGTGGCCCACCAAATCAGACTGTAGTTAGTTGCTCAAACCAAATCACTGAAAAACAGGTTCTAATAGAGAGAAATATGTAATGTATAGACCAGTGGTCGGCAAACTCATTAGCCAACAGAGCCAAATATCAACAGTACAACGATTGACATTTCTTTTGAGAGCCAAATTTTTTAAACTTAAACTTCTTCTAATGCCACTTCTTCAAAATAGACTCGCCCAGGCTGTGGTATTTTGTGGAAGAGCCACACTCAAGGGGCCAAAGAGCCACATGTGGCTCGCGAGCCGCGGTTTGCCGACCACTGGTATATATATACCAAGTAGTGAGATTTAATTTTGAACAGGCCACTGCTCAAAAGAACGTAAACATTTAATAGAAGGGTATCTTCTCATTGCAACTCAGTGAGATCATTTATTCTGAGTTCACTCCTCTCACTGCCACCGAGTCTCCCTGCGGGTCACATGCACTTCCAGTTTGGTTCCCACCAACAAGCAAACCCGCTGCACGGTGGCCTGGGAGCAAAGACACGCGTGGCACACACTGCTGTTGATCAAGGGCCTAGATACTTGTGGGCTTGTTTGTTTGTTTGTTTGTTTCTTTAAAAATAATGCCAGGATATGTTTGAAGTCTCCAAGATTTGAACAATGGACAATGGAGATGAATCGTTATAAGAGCTGATCTCATTAACACAAAGTTGCAAAATAGAAATGACAGCTGAGTGGAGAAGCCTTGAAAAACGTAGGCTGTTGATTGCCAACACGAGCAGCGCTGATCGTTGGAGCAAGAGTTGGCACTTCCACCGTGGGCATCCGGAGAAAGCCGCGGCGTTCCCGATTTCCCTCCGAGACCGGGAGCTTTAGCAGCTGGAAAGGGCGTGGCCAACTCAGAGACAGATTTCCCGCCTGGGACTTTCCTGATTTTGTCTTCGTTATTATTTGGGACTCAAGTGATTCTGGAACCCACTTTCCCTTTGACATGAAGGGTTTGCCCCTGGCTGGGACGTGTTCCTGAGCAGGGGGGCGTCACCCCAGCAGGTGTCCCGTGAACAGCCCCTGCTCACCTGAATCCCGGGGCATGCACCAGTTCCTGCCTGCATAATTTCATGTCAGTAAATTGGGCCCTGCCAACAGTCTGTTTCTGCCAGAGAGGAGTTCATTGCTTCACCCCAAAGACAGGCCCCACGTGCTCCCACGCACACCGGATTGCAGAGGCAACCAAGATGTCACCGAGAGAATCCAGAAATCACTCTGACTAACTGCACAGCCAGTGGATGGCGGGATTGGGGACGCTGACAGTGCAAGTGGCAGAGGAGTCCAGGGTTCGAGGCCCCACCGGACGGGGACCTCAAACCTGTAGGGAACAATTATGGGCTACGTGGGCTATACGGATCTGATTAACGATAGGAGCTGATTAACGATAGGAGCTGATTAAGGACCAACCCAAAGGAGGAGCTCGGAGGGCCGGTGAGAGCAGAGTGGGAGTCTTGTGGACTGAGCGCCAACATGGTGTCCCTCTCCGTTTCTTTAGCTCTTTAAATGTCAATCCACCTTGTTTTGTAGTCTTTATTGCAGAAGTCTTGTACCTATTTGTTACATGTATTCCTACACAGTTTCATTTGGAAATGATTTAATGTTTTTTGTCCAAGGTTCATTTTTGATACATAGCAATACAATTAATCTTTGAGCATTGATTTGTATTCCCTGACCTTGTTAAATTCACTTATTTAGTAGCATTTTCTGTAGATTACTTAGCATTTTCTTTAAAAAATTTTTTTTAATTGATTTCAGAGAGGAAGGAGAAAGAGAGAGAAATAGAAACATCAATGATGGGAGAGAATCATCGATCAGCTGCTTCCTGCACACCCCACACTGGGGATCGAGCCCACAACCTGGGCAAGTGCCCTGACCGGGAATCCAACTGTGACCTTTTGGTTCCTAGGTCAACCCTCAGCCACTGAGCCACACCGGCCGGGCAGATGCCTTAGGATTTCCTGTGCAGATGATCGTGTTGCTTGAAACCAAAGGCTGTTCTGGTTCTTTCTTTCCAAGCTGCACGCCTTTCATTTCTTTTTCTTGCTTGATTGTACAGACAGACCTTTCAGTTCAGTGCTGACTAGGCTCGTGAGTGAGCGCTTTGTCTGTCAGCACCGAACGTGATGTGAGCTGGGAAGCCGTTATCAGATTCAGGAAGTTCCCTTTATATTCAGTTTTCGGAGAGGTTTGTATTGTCTTTTTTTTTTAATCACAAAAAGGACGTTAAATTTTTGTCAAATGCCTTTTCTGAACCAATCGACCTGCTCATGCAAAGTTGGGAGCATCCTAAGTGACAGGGCCAGGGAGTCACCCGCGAGGTGAATGCGAATGTAGCTGTGGGGTGGCTGCTACCCGGGCATCCGACCACCTCGGGAGAGTTTTCAGTTGTACCCGAACGCACTTGCATGATGATGCTGGCTTTACAAGAAGGGGACAGCGCGTGATCAGAGGGCCCAGCGTGGACTGAGTATAAGCAACACTCGACAGACGTACCATCCGAACAGTCACAGCGTGGCTTATGTGGGGTGACATGATAAGTGACCGCTCCTCCTTGTCCTGCTCTGTGTGCAGCTCTCTAGTTTTCAAACGTTCTCTGATGAGCACGTGACTTTTATGAGGAAATGCCCAGTAAGTGGGCGCAATGCCACCTCATCAGAGTGACCCTCACGCCTGTTCTCTTGCTGGAATCTCAGCTTCCTGAGGACACTTACCATCCACCCTGGTGTTGAGAACAGTGCACAGCTCAGAGAGGCTGCTCGAGAATGAATGAATGAGTAAATGAATGACTGGATGGATGGATGTTTAAGCTGTACGGTGCTGTTGATGACCAGTGGGCTTGGAAGCTGGCTGGGTTCTGTTCTTGGCTGTGTACCTACTGGCTGTGGAAAGCCGGCCAGCTTTTAAATCCTGAACCTTGGTTTTCTTATCTATAAAACACACATACCTCCTCCGACTGCTGTGAGGCCTAGGAATGACTATTGTGAAGCAACTCACACATGGTTGGGTCCTGCAAAGGGATAACCTAATACTAAGCAGGGACCAGGGAAGCAACCTGCAACCCTGGTATGTGCCCCTGACTGGGAATCAAACCTGAGACCCTTTGGAATGTGGACCGACCCTCCAATCACTGAGAAACACTGGCCAGGACAATTGGTTACTATCTGAAACTAAGCAATGACGTGCGGTCCCTTTAAAATGATTTACAGCATATTGTTGTTTAATAAAAGCCTTGGGCCAATCGCCCTCCTGGGAGCCCAGAGAGTACTGGCTGAGCAGGCTGGGTTGGAGCTGGCTGGCTCCTTCTGAGGAATCCGTGTCACAGCTCTGGCTGCCTCCACCTCCCCTCCTCTGCCCTCCCACACTGAGGGGTTGGGTCCAGATGCCAGCGGGGGCAGGCCCGGCCTGCAGCCGGGTAGCAGGGCTTTGCAAAACCTATTATTGTTATTATTTTGGCAAAGGTAATGCACCAACACGGGGCCACATCCCAAAGGTGAAGAAGGGCAGAGAGGACAAGGAAGCCACCTTACCCAGGACTGTGTGAACGTGGCTTTTACCATGGGCGATGCGGCGCTCAGTATCGCTCTGAAAGTCCGGTAGCCCAGCCCGACATGGTGATGGTTGCATGTGTCACTGGTTCATGGGATGCATATTGATTGTCTCTTCGTGGCGGGCTCCATCAGACTGCAGAGGCCCAGCTCTCAGGCTGCCCGTGTTTCCATAGTGAGACGTGAGGGGAGCTCATGGGGTGCAGTGGTGGGCATGGAAGTCTGATGGAGGAAGGGCAATTGAGAGGCCCATGGCCCTGAGCTGGCCACAGCTCCCACCGACAGCTAGCGGGAGTATGGGAGGAAGGGGCGGGTCTGGAACCTGTTCCTGCCTGCTGGGTTTGACATGCTCTTCCCAGGGGAGCTGCCAGGCAGGCGCCCGGAGAAAGTCTTGGGGTGGGCCCAGTGAAGTTGTCCAGTGAGAAGTGCACATATAGAAGGAGGAACCAGGATCACCTAGGCACCCAGGACTCGGGGTGGGGCGCCAACAGGAGCCAGAAAAAGAGACGGAGTGGGGTGGGCAGTGAGGGGGAAGACCAAGGGTGCAAGTGTCATGCTCTCCAGGGCAGACACCCCATTTCCTGCAGGGAGTCAGGTGTGTCAGCCATGTTGAAAGTCAGGGGAGATTGGGTGTGGGAATGGGGGGCTGAATCAAGGGCCAGTGATAACGGTGAGGATGGCCTCAGTGGGGTGTGGGTTGGAGAGCCTGGAGGTGGCCTGCTGGGCAAAGACGGGTTGACTTTTAGGAGAGAGTTTACAACAAAGGGAGTGAAGAGAGGGGTGTAGGGCAAAGGAGGATTTTATAGGATCCGAGACACGGCAGCATGCGTGTGAGCTGAGGACAGGACCCAGGAGGCGATGGCAGGACCGAGGAGGTGCAGAGTAGCTCTCAGATGCTGGTGGGCCTGCCGACTCAGCAGGTAGACGTCAGGCTATTTTAGGCGCAGTCTCAGAGTAATCGAGTCAGTGCGTGTGCAGACATGCGTGTGCAGGTGTGCATGTTTCTGGCCAGGGAATGCTAGGGTGTGAGGGAGAAAACAGCCCGAGGGGAGGGGAGGTGGCAACGCTACTACTTAGGAAACAGGTTCCAGGCGTTCTCGATGCCCCTACATTTGGTTTCTACTCAGGGTATCCTTGGCATGTGCTGACTTTGTAAGAAAGTAAAATAAGAGATGCAGTATTAGTCAGCTCCAGCAGCCATAATACCACAGACTGGGCAGCCTAAACAACAGAAATGTATCTCTCAGTGTTCTGGAGGCCAGAAGTCAAAGGTCAAGTTCCCACAGAGTTTGGTTTCAGGTGAGGGCTCTCTCTTCCTGGCTTGCAGACCATGCCTCTCATTGTGTGTTCACATGACCTCTTCTTTGTCTTCTGTTCAGGGGTGGGGAGGAGTGGGGGGCCAGTGAGTGCTCCGGGGTCTCTCATAAGGACACTAATGCTATTGGAAAAGGGCCTCATCCTCATGACCCCACTTAACCTTAATTGCCTCCTTATATGCCCCATCATCATGTATAGCCACACTGGGAGTTGGGGCTTCAATCTAACCTATGAATTTGGGGGGACACCATTCAGTCTGAAGCCCACATTCACTGAAATTAATTAGACATTGGTTTCTAAGTCAAATGAGTTTTAGTAATTAGGCTGAGTGCCACTGTAAGCAGGGTCCTCAGATGCATTGACAAGGAGAGGTGGTGACTTCCCTAATGAGGGAAGGGGGCCCCACAGAGCCTGCCCAGTGGGGTCCCCAGCCTTGGCAGGTGATGTCTGTCTGTCTGCTTTAATAGAACAGCACTCACATCTCCTGATGCCGTTGGGCACTGCCATTTACTTGGAAGCGGAAGGCTGGCTTTGCTGGAGCCCAGTGCCAGGGGCTCTGCTTCTTCTCCGTGACACTCTCCATCCCTAAATTGTGCCCACATAACTCTGGAAACCACCCTGTCCAGCTGGGCAGCTGGCACACATGGCTGTGAGCATTGGAATCAGCCCTGTGGGAACTGAGACGGATGTTAGTGTCTCATAAGGATTCAGCAACTCAATTTGGAAAGCGGGCTGATGATGTTTAAGTATTGATTACAAATGAATTGATATCGATGGGTAGAATAAAGTGTATCATTAACGTTACTTTTGGCAGCAGTTACTTGTTACATTTTGTAAGTGTAGCTGTCAGGACATTTAGCTTTACAAATGTGGGGCCCCCTCCTTTCTAGGGGCGGTGCCCCAGCACTGGGACTTGCCCGCCTCACCAGCAGGGCACACAGTGCCTCACCCAGCCACTGCTGGCCTCCTAGCATCACCTGGGTCCCCAGCTGCACCTTTCGCCCACCCAGGCCAGGCCTTTACCCCCACTCCACGTCCCCATCTCCCACCCCCGCATGGCCTCTTGTTCTTCCACTTCTGAGGGTCCTGACCAGCAGATGCGAAGCCACGTGCTCCGGCTCCCGGGACGCGCAGAGCTGGGCAGGCACTGCACAGGAGTAACCTGCGGGACACAGGGCAGGGCCTGAGACTCATCAGAGCTGGGGAACCGCGCGCGGTCCCTTTAAGGAGCACCCGCTAAGCCGGGCCGTGACGTCAGAGCAGGGCGGAGGGCGGAGTCAGCGCGCGGCCCAGGCGCGGGCGAGGGGCCTGAGTGGGTTGGGCGGCCGCTGACTGACAGGAGCACTGGCCCATGCAGCCCAGGCCGACGCTGGGGCGCCCCTCGTAGGCCCCGCCCCCGCAAGACCCCGCCCCGCCCGCGCAGGCCTTCGCAACGCCCCGCCCCCAAGGTCCCGCCCCTCCCTAGGCCCTGCCCTCTGCGCATGCCCCGCCCCGCACACAGCCCCGCCCCTGAACGCCCCGCCCCCGCCCCGGAGCGGGCCTCGCCTCAGTGCTCGGCGGCGGCGGCTCTGCGGGACTCTGGTGGCGGCGCTCCTAATGGCTGCGCACGGGCCGCGGTGAGGCGCCGGCGGAGAGCGACGGGCGCGGGCCGCGGAGCAGCCAGAGCGAGCGTGCGCGCAGCCGGACCCCGGCCAGGCCCGGCCCGACCCGCCGAGCCCGCGATGCACCCCGGGGCCGCCCCCCGGCGCAGCTGACGCGCGCTCCGTGGACACCGGCCGGCCGGCCAGGCCACGATGGCGGGGAAGGCGGCCGCCCCGGGCACCGCGGTGCTGCTGGTCACGGCCAACGTGGGCTCGCTCTTCGACGACGTAAGTGCTTTGGCGGCGTTGGACCCGGCCGTGAGCCCCGGACCCCGGGACCCGGATCTGAGTCTTGGGATCTAGACCCAGAACCCTGGCCCTGGGACCCTGGGACCCGGACCCGGACACTAAGCCCTGGGACTCGAGCCCTGAATCCCGCCGGTACCATCCTGCGACCCTCAACCCCAGACCCTAAGTGCCCTGAGCTCTGCCTGGAACCCTGGAATCCTAGTCCCGCAGACCCAGCCTCCAAACTCCACAGGCTGAGCCCCAACCCCTGAACCCAGGTCCCTGAACCCCGGTCTTCATCCTTGTCCAAGGTCCCCAAACCCTGACCCTAGAACCCTCTTCCAGGAACCTCAAACCCCTAACCTGGCGCCAACCCCTGGTCCCAGAATCTTGACCCCAAAACCTTAACTCTGGTCCCCAAACCGCAGCCCCTGACTTGTGGCCTCTGACGGCTGACCCTCCAGGGCCCTGGCCCCTGGCCAGCCTGCCTGTCTCCCTGTCTGTCACGGACAGCCCCCGGGTGCCCGCACCTCATCTTACCCCGTAACTTAGTGTCTCTCTAGTTCCCAGACAAGGGGCTGCTTGTTGAAAGCCCTGGCCGACTTGGCTGCTGCTTTAAGGAGAAAGATGCTGAGAAGCTCTCCGTGGCTAGAAAGGGATGCTGCCTGCACAGGGCCTTCACCTTCTAGGGGCCTCCCTCCCAGGCCCCGGGCCGCCCCTGGGGATGAGGGAGCGAGGCGGGGGCCCGGAGCTTGGAGGCAGGCCAGGGCTGACCTAGTTCGGTGTCTCAGCTGTTGGTACTTAAACTGCCAACCCAAATAAAGCAGAATGCAGCTCCGAAGGGGTGAGCTTGTTTAAGAAAAAAAGGTGATGGCACCGATGGGCCTGTGGCGTCCTCCCCGCCCCTCCCTAGGTGAGCAGTAGGTGCCAGTCCGTAGGTGGTGTGGACCCCCGACACCAGTGTGACTTAGACTCGGGGGGAAGGCTCTTGTCCTTTCCCCGCCGGTAACCGTGGGTGAGGTGTTTCAGTGAGCTAAGCCATGCTCTGGGGAGGTTTGATTTTTATTAATAAAAGGTAGGCGCTATTTTTGTGTATTTCTCATTTTAACTTCCAGGAGCCCAAGCATTATACTTCCCTGCTGGAGATGAACTGCTTTCCCTCTGACTTTGTCACAGACAACTTTATCTCGTTTCGTGTTTGATAAATTTCTTCAAAAGTGCCCGGTATGGGTGTGTGTCTGTATATTTAGCATTCTATTCTCGGCTTTCCAGTAACATGCCACTGTAACATGGTTTTGCTCAGATGATTCAGATCCGTTAGCTGTGGCTTCAAAGCCTCAGAAATGTCAGGAAAATTAAGCATGGTGGGGCATTTCGGTCTCAGAGAGAAAAGAATTTTGCTGCGCAAACATTCTTCCCTGTAATCTTTGATTCTGACTTCTAGCATTTTTGTTGTGTTTCAACTGTATACACACACTTCTCTCTGTTGACATTAAAATAGGTAACTTAATTTACTTAGGTTTAGCAACATGTTGTCTTTGAATTTTCATTTTCTTAAATGCTATAAGGAGTTTTGCATTATGTTTACATTGGGAAGGAACATTTGTTTTTGAAAACAGTGCATAGGTTAATTCTGCAAGGTGTCTTTGAATTGAAGGGCTAGTAAAGACGTATCTGTAATACAGGTTTCTTTTTTAATTTAAATATACTTTTATTGATTCAGAGAGGAAGGGAGAGGGAGAGAGAGATAGAAACATCAATGATGAGAGAGAATCACTGATCAGCTGCCTCCCGCAGGCCCCACACTGGGGACCAAGCCGTCAACCCAGGCATGCGCCCTCGACCAGGAACCGAACTGTGACCTCCCAGTTCACAGGTTCACAGGTCGACCACTGAGCCACGCCAGCCAGGCTGTAACACAGGTTTCTTACTGTGTGGAGCACCCGAGGGAGGGAGCGTCCCCAGGCAGTGGCAGCAGGGTGGGCATTAAATAGTCTCCTCCATGTGCCATGTGGTGCTTGTGGGAGAGGTACCGGGACATGAAAGAGGCCAATTCTTGAAGGAGATTGTGATTCCTTGTTTTATGTAGTAGGTTTCAGGAGATCTGCTTGGTGACCGTGTCTTTGCATAACATGTGCCCATACTGACCAACACACTCTAGACCAGTGGTTCTCAACCTTCCTAATGCCGCGACCCTTTAATACAGTTCCTCATGTTGTGGTGACCCCCAACCATAAAATTATTTTCGTTGCTACTTCATAACTGTAATTTTACTACTGTTAATGAATCGTAATGTAAATATCTGTTTTCCGATGGGCTTAGGCTCTACAGCAGCGGTTCTTAACCTGTGGGTCTCGACCCACAGGTTGAGAACCGCTAGCAGGGTCGCCTAAGGTTGAGAACCACTGCTGTAGACAGTGCTGAGGCCTGGGAGGGAATCTTTCTTGATAGTTTCGGCATCTGGGAAGCCGAGCTCCAGGTGGTGGCCAGAGCATTGCCTCGTCCCGGAGGGTAATGGATCGAGGAGGAAGGTGTCTGAGTTAGAAACACACGTGCCCTGCTGTGAAGGACAGTTTTCCTTTTGTGCACAGTGCTAGGTGATGTGTTTTTGCTTTTGTGGTTTTATTGTCTTCCCTTGTTACCCCCATCCTCACCCCGCCCCCCCTTCCCCAGAGGTGACCACTGTTAAAGTCTGGATGTAGACTTTAACCATGTCTTGCCCCTAACACCCTACTCTCATCTCGTCAGCACTCCTGGCTCTGTTATGTCTCCACAGAGGGCCCTCAGGTTGCTCCTCACCCTGTGATGACAGACGAAGGTGTGATAAATACCTACAATGGACTGGTTCTCAAATGTTTGCCTCTTGCTTTCTTAAAAATTATGGAGGACCCCAAAGAGTTATTAGTTATGTAGGTTACAACTACCAATATTTACCATATATCAATAGGTAGGAACAGGAAAGCTGAAGCTGAGAAAGTTGCATTAGCTGTGTGGACGTCATTGCACCTCAGACACCCCCTGGAAAGCCACGGTTCACACAGGAGACAGTGGGAGGGGAACGGGAAGTCATTGCATTGTATTATTACGAACATAGCCGTGACCAGTTAACTACTTACTGAGTCTCCTGGGCCTTCCTTCCGGTGACCTCTGCCCTAGCTGTGGCCCTTCCCAAACCTGCATGGCCATCTCCCTGCCTGGGGTTCTAGACATGGCTGGGGGTGCCTGGGACTTTTCCAGGTTCACAGAGAGCCCTGGGGCTGTTCTGTAACCCCAGTGGGACTCCCACTTGCCTGGAAGGTGGTGGCAGGGCTACATACCTAATTGTTTTCCTTGGGGTGGTTGGATTTTGACAAGTGAGGTGTCTAGCTTTAGGCTCTTTACATTTTGGCTAGGAGTGAACTGAGAGGGGAAGTTTCACAGCCGAGGTTTCAGAGCTGTCCCCCCCTTACATGGTAAGGCTGTTTCTTGGGAAGGAGACCTAGCCAGGCAGAATTTTGAGAGCACAGCTTGCTTTCGGGTGTCTGCCTGTAAGGACTTTGTCTTGCTACTTACTCGGGGCGAAATGTCAGCTTTGAGCTGATTTCCCTTTTTGCTTGGTCAACCCCTGGGCAGCCCTCTACCCAGGGGTTGCAGACCGGTTGTGCAACTGGGCTCTGCTGAGGATCGCCAGCGAGGCTGCAGGCCTCCCAGGACCTTAGAGACAGCAGGTGTCTGTGAGCTGCTCCCCTGGGCGGAGCAGGGTGGGTGGCACCTGGGGCACGGTCCCTCTCTTCCCTCCACCATCAGTTTTGCCCTTCTTGCCCTCGTTGTAGCCCCACCCCGAAAACTCCCTGAATGCTTCGGCCTCTCCTGCTGCTGTGGGGCTTTCTCACTTCCACTGCTCGCTGCCCTCAGCCTTCTCCCAGCTCTGCCCAGCACAGCAGGCTTGGTGGGGTGCACCGGGATGTGTGCCAGTGGGCTTCTGATGGCTAGGTCCCTGCTTCTTCAAGGACTTTTGTTTGGTGATGGCTTCACTGACATGGCCGTCACACGCCATACACTTCAGCATGTCCGTGTTCGACCAGTGGTTTCCTGTACCCACAGAGTTGTGCACCTCTCACTAGCCAATTTTAGGACATTTCTTGTACCTGAAAAAGAAACTCAGTAGCCTTAGCTGTCCCCCTCCCCATTCTCTCCATCTCCCTGAACCCCAGACCCTGGCAACCACCATCTCCTGTCCATCTCTAGGACATTTCCCACATGGAGTCACTCATGTGGCCTTTTGCATCTGATTTCTCTCACCAGCCTGTTCTCAGTGCTGGCGTATGTCAGAGCCACATTCCTGTTCAGGATGAGCGCTCATCTCCTCTGGGACACACCAGTCTGTTATCTCCCATCCAGGGTGGGCACCTGGCCTGCTCCACCTTGGCCATTAGCAATAGTGCTGCCCTGAGCATTCGTGCCCAGGTTTCTGCATGGATGTGCGTTTTCTTTCTCCTGGGCATGTGCCTGGAGGGGCGCTGCGGCTGCTCGGTGACTCCTTGTAGAGCCTGCCGAGGAGCTGCCCACTGTTTCCAGGGTGCCGCCCCATTGTCAGCACACCTGCCCGTCCCAGAGCTGCAGTTGCCCCACATCCTGCCAGCACTCCTAATTATGTCTTTTTTCAAAGACTCCTTCCCTGGCTGCTTGGACACCCATCATTTGGCTCTTGTTCTCACCCCCACCTCCCAGCATTGCCACCTTTTTCCAGCCATACTCACCTCCTGGGAGCTCAGCTAGACTCAGGCCTCTCTATGTGGACACCCAGGAGGTAGGGAGAGGACCCAGACCTGAGCCCAGCATACAGTGCTGTCGCCTGGGGAAGCCCAGTGCACAGGCCAGTGCCTAGTCTTCCAAGAGATGGGGGAAGCAGCAGTCCTTGTCCACGCAGCCCAAAGCAGGCTCTGGTGTGCCGGGCAGGCGGGGGCTGATCAGCCAGCCTCCTCACAGTCTCCCTCCCTGCTTTCCCGGGCCCCTGGTCCCATGGGTGTGGCCTGTGGCATTACTGCCTGTGACCTGAGATCTGAGTGTACTTTCTGTTTGCCCAAGTCTGGGACTCTGTTTGTAGATGGGGTCCCGCCCATCCCCACGGTGGTAGGATCAGATATACGGTGATCCCAAGTTTGGTACAGTTATGGGCTGCTTTCTCTGCTGCACACCTCGCCCTCCACAGCACCGTGCCATGCCTGCCTTAGATGTGGTTCTCATTGGAAGTCAACATGGCGAAGGTCTGTGTGCAGCCACACTCGCCTCCTGGTCCTCCTGCCCGACGTCCTGGATCTCACAGGCAGAGCTGTGAGCTGTCGGCCAGCCTCCGAGAGCTCACACTGTCATCTGTGGGGTTTCCTGTTTTTATCGGCTCTCCAGTCGCTGAGGGAGGGTTTAGATCACTGGGTGGGGGAGCCACTTCTTCGATGTAAAGTATTAAATGTTTTTCTTGTTTGAATCCAGTGAAGTGAGCACTGCAGGTCGGCCTGCTGGACAGCCCTGGAGGACAGGGACACGTCCGCTGCCTCTCAGCCTGGGATCTGGCAGGGCGTCCTGAGAAAGGTCTCTCCACTTGAGTTTGGGGCTTGCATGCCCTCATGGCACACACCATCAGCATGGGGCCTGCATGTCCTTCCTGGAGCTGGGCAGGAGGGGCCACGCAGCCCTGGGGTCTGTCTCCGGTGGGCGATGGCCGGGTTTCTGGGAGAGAGGCCTGTTCTAGGGTGACTCAGAAGTACAAAAATCAGACCCAGCCTGCCTCCAGCAAATTGCCCCTTTAGAGCCCAATGACTGGAAGGGGAGATGATGGGGGTCAGTGCTGCCTGCGGGGAGGTCCCACAAGGGACTACAGGGTGATGGCTTTAAAAAAGCACTTTATTGTTGAAAGTATTGCATATGTCCCCTATCCCCCCATTGATCCCTGTAGCCTGCCTCGCCCCCTGCCCCAGGCCTTCACCACCCCACTGTCTGTGTCCATGGGTTATGCATATATGCATACAAGTTCTTTGGTTGATCTCTTCCCACGGTGATAGCTTTTTAAATGTTGACTACCTCAGTGTCTGCCTGGGCGGCTGGTGGCAGGGTCTCCTGTTGGGAGGTGGGCTCGATCCAGGATGGGTTCCAGTAGCGGGGTCAGCACAGGGCCTGGTGGCTAGTCAGAAAGGCAGCAGAAGGTCTGAGCAGCATCTCGGTCACACACCTGCACTGCTTTATAAAGTTTAACATTTGGTTTGGGAGATGGAAACGGCACTGAAGCAGAGTGTCCACTGGGAGGGGTTGCACGGGAGGGGCCCACGGCTCCGTCCATCACAGCGAGGAGGCGAGCAGACCGTGCAGGGTGGAGCGGCAGTGTCCCATCCTGACCTCACTTCATGTGGGGTGTGCATGTGACCAGGGATGATGTGGGAAGTGGCTCAGGTCCCCAGATGTCAGTCAGGATTGAGAGGATCTGGAGCAGGTTGGGAGTGAGTGACAGGTCCTACACCGAAGCTGGTCTTGGTGCTGCACAGATGTGGAGTTTCGTGGGCTGACGAGCTGCCCTGGCTTCAGGGAAACACACTGGTGCCTCCCACGCTGGAGGAAACGCTGCCTCCGGTTTTGGTTTTCCCTTCAGTGAATAAGAATAAGTTCCCCTTCTCTCCAGGAGCAGGGCCTTGGGGTCAGCCTCTTACTGGTGGGCCACTGTGACCTTGGGTTTGCCTTCTTGGGCCATCAAGGTCCCGGTGAGGGGTTGGGGATGCCACGCAAGCTGTAAGCTGCAGTCCCCTCCCCTGTCTGAGCAGAATGCCCTGTGGTTGGGGTGGCTCGCCCTGCACTGCCCTGGCACCAAGAAGCCTATGCCTAACCTGCCCCTTCTTCCATCTGCAGCCTGGCCCTGCTTACTTTTTGCCCACCGGGCCTCCCTGGCTCATCTTGCTCTGGCCTGGGAGCATGGGAACTGGTGTCTGGGCCTGTGTCTTGGAGGTTTCCAGGTTCACTGGTGTGGGCTCGGACTAGCCTCCTTCCTGCCCTACCTCTCAGGGCCTCTGAGTGGCCAGCAGTTATTCTGGGAACCGAAGGGGATTTAAAAGCAGAAGGCATAGCTTGGGCCAGGTCTTGGTGGAGGGGAAATCCGCCCTAATGCCCTGTGGAGGCCACACTCCAGTGTCAGTGAGGACATGCAGTGGCACAGGGAAGTGTGGATGTCTCTGCCTTTCATCACATGTAACTGTGGGCATGTGACTTCTTTCCGCCCACGTGTGTGTCAGGAAGGTAGGAAGGAATCCCAGCACGGTGGCTGCAGCAGGTACGGGAGGGAAGGGAGGCCCTGACAGGTGTGTGGCATTGGTGTTGTCAGGTGTCCCTGGGTGCCTCCTTGGCAGGTCTCTGTCCTCTCCTTCCTGGCAAGGGCCTCCTGTGTCCAGGGCTGAGCAGTGCTCGGGCTGCCTGGTTGATCCATCCGCTGTCCCTGATTGTGCCAAAGGGACGGCCTGTGTGCCCACCCGCACCTGTAGCGATGCTGGATGGTCCTCTGTGGCCTGGACAGGCTCCTTTCCCGAGGAGCCCCTTTGCCCTCCTGCCACCAGCTCTGTGCAGCACTTCCCTGCCCCACCCTGAGTTGGTTCCAGGTTTGTGTTTCGGTCCCTTCAGTCTTCCCTGTTGATATAGATCTCATCACATGACATTCTGCTCAGGTGTGCTGGCCTCTGACCCGCACTGGGCAGTGGCAGGGGCGCGATTCGGGGTTCTATGTATATGATTGTGGGGGCAGAGCAGACACAGCTATGGGGAATCAAAAGAGCTGCGAGGCCGCTGGGTTCCTGGACCCTGCTGTGCTCAGGCCCACCAACGCCCCTGTCAGAGCATGGGTGGCGCTGGGCAGTCAGTCCTCCAGGCAGTTGGAAAGGCTGGATCCCTCTGATAGTATTAGTCCTTAGGAGCAGGCAGTGGCAGGCAGGGCTCCCTGGGAGGGACATGGCTGTCCATAGCCTCCCCTCCCACTGCCCATGGACCAGGTGGACACCGACCCAGATTGGGGCAGAGAGTGCCTCGCGCAGGTGAATTCTCTGCTCTCAGCCTCTGGGTGTGATGGACCATTCAGAGGGCTGTCCTCACCCTCTCTCACTGCCTCCCGAGCATCTCTGATAGTCCTGCTTCCTGGGGGGTTTTGTTCCGTGGTGCACCCACCTGGTCATCGGGTGGAGAATTTCTGTGAATTGGCAGCTGTGTTCCTGAAATTGCATGGATGAGAGGTTCAGCCCTGCAGGGCAGAGGGTCTGTCACCTTCCTGATGGGCACGTGGCTGTCCTGGCCTGGGCTCGTCACCTAGTGAGCACAGTACCATCACAGGACAACGGGGGCAGGTGTCAGATCCGATGTTTCCAGCTACTCCCTATTAGAAGAACAAGAGGAAACACTACTTGGGTCCCCTTTCTGCATTTAGGGAAAACCTTTCCCTCTTGTGATGGAGGTGAGGGCACTCAGGCTCTGAGGCGTGCTTGCTAGCCTGGCCTCCTGCTGTCCCCATCACATGAGGCATCGTAGGGACTGTTCCCGCTGGCCCCGTGGCAGGTGGCCTTCTGGGAGGCCTCAGGCGTGCGGCCTTCCTCTCTGAGCCTTGCTGTCCTTGGGTGGGGGCGTGTGCTCAGGGCCCTGCGGCCCACCTGGAAGGGGATTGCATCGGGGTCCTTTGGGGCCAGCAGTTTTGTTAGCCACAAGGCTCATTAGTCCCAGGGTCCACAGAGCAGATGGAGGACAGGGTCCTAAGGACAACTGGGGGGCAGCTGCCCCCATCCCAGCATGGACCCAGCTCTGAGCACTCTACCTTGCCTACTTAGGCTTTTGGGGAACCGTTGGCTCTGTAAGACGTGAGTGTAGACTCCGGTCAGGGAGCTCTAGCCACATGGGTGAGCCTGCTTGTGTGGACTGAGAGCTGGTTGAGTGGTCAGTGCTTTCAAAACTCTAATGAGGCCTCCTCTGCAGGACCCTTGGGAACCCGAGAGGCAGGCATGGAAGGGCTGGGGAATGAACAAACCCACTCATCCTAGTTTGCCCAAAGCTGCCCTCCAGGACACTCAGAGTCCTGTACCTGTTTGGGGTCCCAGGATTGATTGGGGTGCATCAGTGGGCACTGGCTTTATCTGGGGCAGCAAATGTTTACCCAGCACCTGAGTGCAGGGCATCCTCTGCATTTGCTGCATTGTAATTTGGGATGATGTGGAACTTCCTTTCAGACAGATTCATTTTGTTAAGAATGACATCTGTCCAAGTCACAAATGTGTGGGGACATATGTTTTGCTTTTCTTTTCTCCTTCACTGTTACGGTTTTCAGATCTGTTGCAACTTCCTGTTTTCGCTGTACCACCGTCACTACCCTCGCCCTGCATCCAGGCAGCACATACTGTGCGGAGTCCAGGTGGGAGGTGGGCGGCTGGGCTGTGTGCAGGGACAGGAGGGTCGTGGTTATTAATGCTGCAAACAGAATCTGGGTGAGCAGTGGAGACTGACCAACCAGGAAACAAAAGTAACACCCCGGTGGCCAATTTGATAACTCCAAGGCTGTCACCAGAGCCAGGTAGAGTCTCCTCTAACTCTCTGAACCCTCAGGGCTCTGTCCTTGCATCCATGGCCCAGGGGCACTTGGTGTTCTTAGAGGGGGCGCTCTTCGGGCAGGAGGTCTGGGCTCCATGTAGGTCAGCCTGGGGTCCTCCCATTTTCAGCCTCCAGGTTTCGGGTGGTTCTGCTGTGCTGCCCAGGTTCAACTTTGACTGAGTTTGCAGGTGTGTGGGTGACGGGGCATCTAGGAGAGCTAATTTTTAGGGATTGTTAATAGCTGGTCCCAGCCCTGGCCGGTTGCTCCGTGGTTAGAGTGTCAGCCTGTGCACCAAAAGGTCTCGGGTTTGATTCCAGGTCAGTGGCAAAATGGCACATACCTGGGTTGTGGGTTTACTCCCTGCCCCCAAGCCCCCAATAGGGGCATGTGTGGGAGGCAACCAGTTGATGTGTCTGTCTCACATCAATGCTTTTATTTCTCTCTCTCCCCCTCCCTCCTGCCCTTCTAGTCTCTCTGAAAAGCAATGGAAAAAGTATCCTCATGTGAAGATTAAAAAATAAATTAAAAAAAGTTAAAAAAAAAAATAGCTGGTCCCAGCGGCCTTTCATTCACTCTTATTTAGTGACCTCCTCCTTGAAGTTGGGCCCCCTTTCAGGTGCTGGAGGCGCAGCAGGGGCCACCCCTGAGGCCCCCCCATAGCGATGCTCCCATCGGCACACTGCCTCTGTGGGCATCCTCTGAATTGGCTGGGCAGAGTGGCCTAGTGCTGGGAGCAGCCCGTGGGCCCCTTGGGGGAGGCCCCCAGAGCCCCTGTGTGCTGCCTTCCCTGCTTCACCTCTTCCCCCCCCCGCCCCAATTTTCTACACCTACCCCACCAGTCCTAATCTAAGACAGGAGCGGTCTGTAGGGTAAAGTCTGGAGAGCAGGTGATATCACGGAGCATGAGGCGACAGAGGTGAGGACAGGAGGGGGCCTGAGAGGGGCGTTCTGGGAGTTTGGGAGGGATGTTTCAAGAAGGCCTTGCTGTGGGTGAGAGGAGTGGGGCCCAGGCAGATCCAGGAGCCAGCAGGTTGAGCCTTGGTTTGACTGCACAGCGTTGAGAAGCCTGGCATGTTGTCAGGACTGTCGCCCTCTGAGGCAGGGGTTCCGCTCTTCTCGTCTTATAGGGATGAGGCACAGCCGACCGTTAGGACAGAGGGGGCCTTGCACGGGGCAGCCTGGCTCTGGTCCCTGGGTTGCCCCAGCTGCCAAGCACAGCAAGAGATGGACTTTAGGGTGACTCAGGATGCAAGAGATGCCCTGGGTGTGGAGACCACAGGTGGCCTCCTGGGGCAAGTGGCCAGGGTTGGGGCGAAGGCTTCGGAGCATGGGAGCTGCCCCAGGGAAGTAAGGAAGGGGTGCCCATTGGGGCCACTTCGGGGCCGAAGCAGAGGCTTGAAACGGGGAGCAGGCCTGCATGGGAAGTTCGGGGCTGACGTGGGTGGTGAGTGAAGGAAGCTGCAGGCTAAGAGGCAGCATGTGTCTGATTGGTTCGAGCCCCAGTGTCTTTCGTGCACGGGGGACTGCAGCTGATGACCCCACTTCTAGGAAGATGTGGTTAGTGCCGGCGCCTCTGCCTTGGCCCCGCTCTTGTCCTCCCCAGGGCGGGGCCTTCAGTGTGGACGTCAGCTCCTCCTGCACGCACTCGGGCCAGCTGAGCTGCCTGTGCTCTATCGGTATTTTTAAAGCTACTGATAAGTGAGTCAGTCCGGAAAGGGAAGAAGGGGGGCTCAGGCTAGGCTGGAGGGTGAGGAGCTCAGAGCAACTCAGGGAAGTGTAGCCCGGGAGCATCGGTGTCCTTGGAGGGAGGGGTCCACCCCAGGCGAGGCGCACAGGAGTGGCCCTCAAGGAGGGTCCGCTGTGGACTGCCTGCTGAGGAACCATGGACGACAAACGCAAAAGCACCAACACATGTACTTTCCATTTCTATCGTTTAATGGAACAAATTCCACATGGGGAGAAAGTTAAAAATTTATCCCAGTTTCTAGGAGAAAATTGATGTCTGTGACCCTAACCTTGCTAATTTTAGTTTTCTATAATGAGAAAAGCCTGTAGAGTCACTCAAAAAGCCCGAAACTCCTCGTGTATATTCCGTGTGGCATTCAAACTGTTTTCAGCACAGCCAGTGGGCAGACCTTGAGTGACTTCAGTGCTTGTGGCAACTGCTGCATCAGGAACCTGTACTGTGGGTGAAGGACTTTTGTAAGAGAATAAACAGGCACTTCCCTACTGGAATTTAACTTGACTCTAGCTGCGTGTTGCTTTTCACGGAGAAAGTCAAGATCCCAAGCTGAGTGGCGTTGACTTGGGGTCTGCACGTGCCCCTGGTGTCTGGTGGGGCTGCCAGGCCCGGGCGCATGTGCTGGGTCTGCTCCCTTCCATATGGGAAGCAGCGCCCTGAGCCCAGACATCTGCCCGGTGTCCTGTAGTGCAGAGCATGGAGCAGAGGGACCCCAGGCCAGCCCTTCCTTGTCACAGATGGGCCTCAAGTCCCTGTACTGAAGGTACTAAACACATGGCTCTCCTCCCCTCAGCAGCATGCTTGTGGGACAGACACCCTGCCCCTGTCCTGTGCCTGGCATGTCCTAGCACCATGAGGTTTACCTGGCATTCTAGCTGCTTTGGAGTTCACCCTCTGAGTGAATATGCCAAATGCCTTCACGGACACCGATGGGCAGTGAGAGGGCCTCCCCTTTCTTACTGTCATGGTGCTGAGCACCGAGCCCTCCACTTGCCTTCTCTCGTGGGCCAACCCCTGGGTGCCTGGCCAGTGTTCCCAGACAGGGTTACGTATATGTGTGGGTGTACATGTGTGGCCATCACACACGTATACACTCACATCATACAGTGTCCATATGTGGCCATCACACACGTATACACTCACACCTGCTAGTCCACATCTTAACAACTTTTGGTGTCACCAGTCCTTTGGACCACCCAGGAGGCTGTAACATGCATCTGTTATCCTTGGGTTTGCATTTCCCCAGTTATTTGTAGAATCATTTGAGACTTTTTCCTTGGGTTTTCAAGGATCTTTATTTTAGATTGTGCAGCTTTTACAGATCTTGTATCTAATTAGTGATAGAGTTATTTTGATAAGGAATGTCCGGATTATGGGCTCGATCCTCTAGTGTGGGGCATGCAGGAGGCAGCTGATCAATGATTCTCTCTCATCATTGATGTTTTTCTCTCTTTTTCCCTCTCCCTTCCTCTCAGAAATCAATATATATACATATATATGTATATGTATATATATGTGTTTGTATACAAAACATACATACATGTATATGTGTGTGTACACACACACACACACACACACACATATGTAAAGAAAAATAAATGAAAGTTTGTAGTAGGTTGATAGTAATGCTCTCTCTTTTATTCCCAATTTCAGTAAGTTGAGTCTTCTGTTTTTAGTCAGTCTAGCTAACGGTTTGTCAATTTTGTTCATATTTTCCAAGGACTAACTTTTGTTTCATTGATTTTTCTCTGTTGTTTTTCAAGTCTTTGTGGTGGCTGCATTTAAATGAAGTCAGACAGGAGGCGTTATTGACAGTCCCACTGCTGCTGTAACTGCTGGTGAGAGAACTTCGTTCTCTGCCTTTTGCCTTGCTTTTCCTTGTTTTGGTCGATACTGAGCCTTTCTCCCACTTGTTTCTCAGTGGAGGCTGCATTTCTGGGGCAGGCCGATGTGGCTGCTCTACTCCTCGGTCTCTGAGGTGGAAACAGTGGCCTGTGGCCCTGATCTTGGGTCCCCTTTCCTGCATGATTAAGCTTTGGGTAGTGTTTGGGCACCACTGAGGTCCCCTCACTGCAGATCTGTCGATTTTGTTGCTGAAATAAATGCAAAGCAGGCAGTAGCCAGCTTCCAGCCAGATGCTCCTCTGAGCGCTCTGCTGTCTCTGAGCACCGCTGGCAGCTCTAAGAATCTGCAGGGACCTGGCCAGCAGCGCCCGGAGCCTGTGGTGCCCGCCACAGACTCCACTCGCTGAAGCGGCTGTCTCCTCCCTGACCTCCTGCAACTGACAGTAGGAGGAGCAGCAAGCACCTGGACTAGTCTCCGGAATGGAGCAGGCAAAGAATGCCTTGTAACAGCTTCCACTGAGCCACCTTCTGAAGGCTGCCCAGGTCGTCTGCTTTGCAGGTCGGCCCTGGGTTACCCCACACAGCGTGGGCTCAGCTCACCTGTCTGATTCCAGAGACCACCCATCAGTCGGTTCTGTACCTCAGGGTGTGATATTTCCTGACTTTGGGGTAGTTTGCCTAAAGCCCCATAGACTGAGCTCTGTCCTGTGCACATGGGGCGTGCACTGTGGTGCTGCCCCCCTCAAGGGTGTGGCACGTGCTCCCAGGGAGTGACAAGCTCCTTATTTAACCAGGGAGAGCCGGGGGTGAACCCTGCCCCCGAGAGCTTGTAGCGGGGTTATTTTATAGCCGTATCCTAGCTCTTGGTCTGCTACAGGCCTCTAGTTACAGTAGACAGAACAACTCTTGCTAGTTTAAGCAGAAAAGGAAGTTTTGAGCATAGGTGGCTCCTAGGAAGGGCCAACAGTCAGGCTTGGAGGGCCCAGGAAGGGGTGGCTGAGTCCATCTAGCGTCTGGGGCCCTGGTGCTGCTGTTGGGCAGAGGACCCGCCTGGCAGCTGCTGACAACTATACCCCTTTGCCCACCCCTGCCCTTGCTGAGATGGGTGCCCAGTGGCTTCCAGGGTCAGGGCTGGAGCCCAGGGAACTTGCAGTGACAGAATGATGGTGACACGGGTCCTGCTCTCAGAGGAGCATGCTGGGAGGACCCGAGCCACCTTCCACCAGACCGCCACCAGCGCCTGTCGGTGCCTCCACCTTGCGGAGTTGTAGGTTCTGGTTACTATACACGACGATAATACTTTTGCTTAAAATAAATTTTGCCAACAGCTTATATTGGCAGTGAAAATAGAAACTTGAGGCCAATATGTAAGAAAAGAAAATTAGAGCGTGAAAACTCATTTTCGTGGCTTCTGTCTGGTTAGGTGTTCTCTGCCCTAGCTGAGCCTGGGAGCGCGTCATCTGTGCGGTGTTGGGGCGCAGTCCATGACTGCAGCTCACCTGCCTCCTCGACCCCGGTGTTTGGCAATGGTTTGTAAAGGAATACTTTCTAAGTAGCATTTGTTGGAATTTTTATAGCTCCAAGAAGGAGACCAAATGAGCATTTGTGTATGTTTGTGCATTGGTTTGTATATTTAACATATTTTTATTGTTTTAATTCAAACCACCTTCTTTCCATTTATCGCTCTTTAGTATACATTGGTCTTTAAAATACATAAAGTCATAGTCTGTGAGTTGCATTTCAGGGTAATAAAGGACCCAGAGCAAAATGTTGATTTAGAAGAGGGTGTTGTTCTGATGCGCTGAGGACCGGTATCTTCTCTGCGCCTGCGCCACAGAAAGGAGTGGGTAGCTGCCGGCCTCGCAGGGATCATTGCTTCTGGCTCAGGCCCAGTGTGGGGACTATCGCCAAGTGGCGAGCTCTGGACTTTCTGCCCAGACTCTTGCCCCGAGGAAGGAAGCACGCAGGCCACCAGCTCCTGGGCCTCAGTGTGGAGTTCCACAGGGTCTTGCTGGGAGCCCTCTAGCAAGAGCTGAGGCCACCCCTTGGTACCCCACTCTTTTCTTGTTTCTGGGCTCCTCCCAGAGGCTGCCACAGTGCATGGCACCCATGCCCACCTCCCCTGCTGCCCCACATTGTGTCTTCTGTGCCCTCCTGTTTGCACAACAGGAGACCTTTCCCAATGGTCCCACCTGACTCTTCCCAACCCATCCACAGCAAGGGGCCCAGGATGACCATACTGGCTTGGATATGTGGAAGCCCGCTTTGCCTGTGGGGATCCTATGCCCATCCTAGAACCAGATGCGGGCCCAGAGGACAGTCCACTCCTCACCCTTGAAGAAAGGGTGGCAAGGGGGTATGAGGGCCACTCCCCCATGAGCTGGTCCCCACCCAGACTGCTCCCCAAGCTCCTGCCTCCATCTCTCCCAGTCACACCTGAGCTCTTGTCCAAACAGCACCCATCTGCTCTGTTTTTTGCTACCCATTCCTCGGCTTATGAGCCCCTCAATGTCCTGGCTGGTGGTGTGTCTGAAGGGGAGCGTCCTTTCTAGGGTTCCCACCCAGTGGCCCCCAACAGGGACCCTAGGGATTCTCATTTCTGTCTGGCACTCCGAGGCCCACTGTCCTGCCCTCCTGCTCAGTCTGGGCTAATCTCGTCCTCACACACATGCTGCCCTCTGCCCATTGAGAGCAAAGTAGAACCTTCTGGAAAGCTTTTATAGAAGCAGTTGTCAAACTTGAACAACACTCTGTGTTGAGGTTGTTTGTGTGGTGTAAGTATATAATGTGGGCCCAGTCTCCTGAGCTGATCCTGGGGGACACAGCAAACACGGGACTGGTTCCAGAGTCACAGTCCTGTGGGGTTGGAGAGCTACTGGGAGGCTGTGCCAGGTGAGGACCTGGGGAAACCTCCCCACCAGGCAGAGGGGCTGAGAGAGTGGGGAGCAGGAGGCGTGCAGAGGAGGCTGGTGGGGGACAGACAGAGTCAGGATGGAGGGTGTTGGCCCTGCCCATCTGCAGGGCAGAGCCAGCTTTGGGTTTAGTCTGATTCTGAAGGCAGCTCATTCAGGTGGTCACGAGAAGAAGCACCTGCCCCTGCACAGCCTGGTGTAGGGAAGGGGATTCTGGAAGGTGGGGTCTCTGTGTCCCTACTGGGACTGAGGTGTCCTTGTTCTTGGGGCTGGGGCTCTGGCTGGGTTTGGGGAGCATGGTGCTTCTAGGACACCAGACCATAATGGGGGAGTGCAAAGGGCCACCGGATGTTTGTCCTCATTTATATATACTTTTTCTACCTAAAGCATTAGCCAGACCCCCACTTTGGGGTCAAAGTGTAGGATGGTAATAATCTGAATTAGGAGTTGGCAGGCCTGGAAAGCAACTTGATGTTTTGTTCAGAATTGGCTGTGAGGCCATAGGGCCCTGAAGCAGCCACAACTGGCACCTGAGAGCCGGCCAAGCGTCACACGTGGCTCCCGGGTCTCCTCGCCACCCCACTGCACTCTGCACAGCCCATGGCCCTGGGGAGACGGCGGTGGGAGCTGGCCTGGGACAGCCGGTGGAGTGGCAGTCCTGCGTCTGCTGCGGTGCCCTCCTCCACGGTAATCAGGTGTCTCAAAGCTGAGCGTGGGCCCCATATTTACATCAAGGACGCTAGACAGGAGCATATACATGTTCACAAGTTTACCAAAATGCTGATACTCTGTGTTTCGTAAGTGAATGCAGAGCATACGCAGGGCAGGAAAAGCCACGGATAATAAATTGGAGATACCAGTATGTCTGAAAGTCCTTAATTACGGGTTCCTGAGCTGAAGAACTAAAAGCTGAAGGAGCTGTCTCTCAGGACTGCTGTTGGAAAATGAAGAGTGCATGGGCATCCCACAGAGAAGTTAAGCCCAAAAGGGAGAAGGAAGGAAGGACAGGGACCCGGACTGTCCCTGCTATGGCTATGCTCATTTTCACTGGGCTGGTTGGCTGGGCTAAGAGGGAGGGCTTCAGTAACTGGTACTCGATGACTCAGTTGTCAAGGAGGTGTGTCCACTGGATGGTGGCCATATCCCCCTCTGCCAAACAAAATTCAGTTTGGAGACACCCGTCTGAACAGAAGAAACCCCTTGTGATCATCAGATACATGGACATGAACTTGGGAAACATGATCTATATCATATGATGCAGCTGAACCCCGTGAAAGGTTGAAGAGAGGATGGAGGGATGAAGGCACAGGCAGCTTATGCAGAATTAGTAACTTTTGGGGGATAGGTGCTCAATAAATGGCATTTATTTTTAATTCAGGCAATTGCTGTCCAACTTATCCAGATTGTCACTCATATTCTGCCTTGTCATTTTACTGAAATCTCTTAGTGTGTGTGTGTATTGATTTGGGCTTTGCGTTTTTTGAAGACAGATTCTGTTATGGCATCTAAAGTTTTCATGATTAGAATAATTTTGTGTAATGTGTGGTATAATTCAGGTTGGCGAGAGTAGCCCTCTGAATTAAAAAAAAATTAAAAACCTGATTACATTATTCAACAGTCATTCATTCACTCATTCATTCGTTTGGCAGATTACATGTGAATGTTATTTATTTTTAAGATGAGACCCGAGACATGAGAAGAGCAGTTCAGTTTGGATGTTAACGTAACTATTCTCTGGGACCTTTTTCTCTGTTTAGTTTGAGAGCAGGCATCGTCCTGTTCACCTACAACCGCCAAAACAGGAAGTGTACACAGAGTGGTGAACAATTTTGTTTCTAGATGTAAACACCTATTTCAATTGGGAACAATTACTAAAAACTTCATGGTGTAAACAACTGACTGCAGCTTTATGGACTGGTGACCAGAACTTTTGTTCATCTTTAAATCTGACAGGTCTCCCAGGAAACACAGTGTCAGGATGCAAGTAACAGAATCTCTATTCACATTGGCTTAAATCGCCACTTAACCCTATATACAGTGGAAGGTTTGGAGGGGGAGGCTGCTGGTGGGCTGGTGGCTCGGAGTGTTACCGGGGCTCCAGCTCTCTCATCCCCCCATCCTGCTATTCTCTGTGCCCATGGAAGTCCCTCTTGGATCAAGGTTGGATGCCCCCATCAGATCCTCACACCACACTCTGCAAAAGCAGGAAGGAAATGCATGGAGCACCATTCAAAAACCCAAACAAGAAATCCCACCTTTTTCTCAAAAGAAGAAACTTTTATAAAACTCTTTAGTTTGGGAAAATTTTAGGTTTGTAGCCAGGTTGCAAATAGCTCAGAGTCCCTGTACCTCCCTCCCATGAACATCAGACACAACAGTGGTACCTTTGTCAGAGCTGAGAAATTAACATCAATTCAACAGTATTGACTAAACAACAGTCTTTATTTGGGTCATACCAGGTTTCCACTGAAGCCCCTTTTCTGTCCCAGGGTCCCGTCCAGGGACTTGCATTAAGTCGCCGTGTCTCCTTGGTCTCCTCTGGCAGTGGCATTCCTCAGTCTTGCCTCCACGTGTACAGGACACTCACCATGAATGGAGCTTATAGGACAGAATGTGTTCTGGCTTAGTCAAGGAGTGAGGGTGAGTGAGTGTGAAAGTCAGAACACAACTAGACACGACTGTAGACTTTATAACAATGCATACTTAGGCTACACTAAATTTATAAAACAACCTGCGATTCAATCAGGCTCAAGAGAAAATTATGCATCAAGACACACTGTAAACATGGGGTGTACGAGGCTACTGCCAACGTAACACGGCTCCTGCCCATACCAAACTTTTTCTGTAAGTAAAATATTACACTCTAAAATAATGATGGAAAGTGTAGTGAATGCATAAACATGTAACATGGTTGTTTATTACCATCATCTAGTCTCACTTTCTGTACGTAAGTCTAGGGGCTGCACTTTACACGATGGGCAGCATCACCACACAAGTGAGGAGTGTTGTGCTGGGACCATGTGATCACAGCTATGATGGCACTGAGCCGACGGGTTTTTCAGCTCCATTATAATCTAGGGCAGTGGTCGGCAAACTGTGGCTCGCGAGCCACGGTTTGCCACTCTGTTGACTAATGAGTTTGCCGACCACGGATCTAGGGGACCACCGTCGTCTGTGCTGCCCGTCGTTGACCAAACATCGTTATGTAGCTGTGACTGTATGTACGTGTATCAAATCCTCGCGTTGTACACTTTGAGCTTAGACAATGTTATATGTCAATTATACTGCAGTGAAAGGGGGGAAAAAGAGAAAGGTCAGTGAGACATGTTATAGAACCTAGAAAGAGACTTGAACACACACGAGAACTCAGCATGCGATGAGGGTGGCATTTCTGTCGGAGAAGATGGGTTATTTAGTGTGTTCTGACACAGTGTGGTAAAAACATCCAAATCCACTCCTCAGCCCTTACACAAGGTAATTCTAAATGGGACAGAGATATACCGAATTTCATCAAATTTAAGAGTGTCAAAATAGAATGCGCCATTATTTTCTACTAGCGTTCCCGTTGCAGGAAAAATCCTGCAATAGGGTTTCCTGCTGCACTCTACCCCGCCCCGCCTGCTCTCCTCCCTTGTCCCCCGGCCCGCCTTCTCCGCCAGCGCGCCCCGCTCTCCTTCCTTCTCCCCCGGCCCCGCCTCCGCTCCTCCCTTCTCCTCCCCCCAGCTTGCTTGCTTCTCCGCAGCTTTGCTCCCTTCAGCATCTCTTGGCTTCTTTCTAAACTGTCTTGATATGCAAATTAGCCACCATCTTTGTTGGGATAATTTGCATACTCGTCCTGATTGGTTAGTGGGTGTGGCTTGGCTGGTGGGCGTGGCTCAGGCGTAGCGAAGGTGCGGTCAGTTTGCATATTTGTCTATTATTAGGTAGGATACTTTTCAGGAAGGAAAAAGAAAACCAGTGCTAGACTATAAGAAAAATATCAAAAGAATTAAAAGCCCAGCCAACATGGCTCAGTGGTTGAGTGTTGACCTATGAATCAGGAGGTCATGCTTTGATTCCCAGTCAGGGCACATGCACGGGTTGTGGGCTCAGTCCCCAGTGCAGGAGGCAGCCAATCAGTGGTCCTCTCTAATCATTGATGTTTCTGTCTGTCTCTTCCTCTCCCTTCCTTTCTGAAATCAATAAAAATATTAAAAAAAAATAAAATTCATTATTTAATTTTCTTTAAATACAACGTTTATTGAGAAAAGATATTGTGGCCCTAGCCAGTTTTGCTCAGTGGATAGAGCGTCGGCCTGTGGACTGAAGGGTCCCGGGTTCAGTTCCGGTCAAGGGTACATGCCTGGGTTGTGGGCTCAATCCTCAGTAGGGGCCATATAGGAGGCAGCCAACCAATGATTGATTCTCATCATTGATATTTTTTTCTTTCTCCCTCTCCCTTCCTCTCTGAAATAAAAAAGAAAAAAGAGAAAAGACATTGTGACTTATACTCCCACTTTTTTTTTAATCATCATGTGATAACTTAGTGCTCAATTACAACATCTAGAAACATTTTTTACGTGCTGGCTGAGACCTCAGCGGTCCTTCTGGTGTTCATCTGGTTCCGTCTCCGCAAGAGCCAGTTAGTTTCATCTGCGTGTTTCTCACGGAAACCCTTTCATGAGTATTGGCAGTTAAGTTCTAATATTTCCAGAATGATTCCTAGCAGCTCCATGAGATCAACACAATTGTTAAGCTATCTTTAATGAAAGCCTTGAGTTTTCCATTTCAATCAAATTATTAAACACTTTTGTGAAAAAATGAGTATTGAAATGTTATTGCCCCAAACGTGTAAATTTGCTGCATATATTTGCAAAAAGTGAGGCCATAAATCAAGATTGCAATGATATGTTCTTATTCATAGTCTCTTTTTTAAATTCTTGTAAACATTGGACATCTGAGAACATCTGGTTAATTCTGGCCACAGTAGATGTGAAATTCAGATACTTTCTATATCTTTTCCTTTTGGATTGTCATCAATTCTCTCTGGTTAAAAACAACTGAAGTTTTATTTAAAATGGTTTATTCTATGAGGCTGACCATGTCCTCAATGACGAGCACACATTGTGGTGAGCCTTCGAGGGCCTGGACCCCCCACTTGGACCCAGTGGTGGTGGGAGCCCTCTGGGTATAGGGGCATGTCATGTGAGCCAGTGAGGATGGCTATCTTTTGGTTTATGGATGGACTGAGGCTGGCCCTGGCAAGTGAGCTGTGGCTTAGGGAGCCTGGGTTTCCCCTTTAATTTATAGTCATCTGTGGAATGCCACCCAAAACTCTGGGGGGAGGGAAACCCTGGTGAATGGGTGCAGGAGGCTGGCGAGCGGGCTCCGGTCAGGGAGCCTTATAGCTGAGCAGACAATACAAAGGGTGGAGTGTGGCTGAAATGACAGTAAGTCTGCAATTTGACAAATGAAGTTTCTCTCGAGCCCACGCCTGGAATTGCAAAAGCCCATGAAGATATTTGAATGTTAACTGAGGGCCCAGATGAGGGGTGAGCTCTGGCGCGCCGGGTCCTGGGCTCATTGCCGCTGGGGGCATTCTTCTGAGCATCGGGTCCATGTCTGGGCTGGTGTTGGCCCATCTCTGGGGGGACTGCCCGGCCCTGCCAATCGGAGGCGTTTAGACCACCCCTGTTTCCCGCCTGAGTACTGGTCCTTTTCACCTGCCCGTGGGCCCCTGGAGAGGCCTGTGGAGGCCCGGCAGCTACCAGTGGACTGGCATCATCCCAGGCGGGCTTTAGGAGGAGATGGGCACTCACCCCATGGGCTCACTCAGGCCAGAGTGGGTGGGGAGGGTTTGCATAAGCTGGGGCACCTGCAGAACCCACAGGAAGGACACCTGTCAGCTGTGGGCACTGAATGGACAGTATCCACCTGGCTCGAAATCGTAAAATTAGTAACCAAAGCAATCTAACCACATCCACAATCATTTGGAAACTAGTGAAAAGGGGAAAAGATCAGAATGATCCCACTTCCCCAAGCAGACCACAACCATCTGAGTGTATTTACTTCTAGGCTTTTCCCCGCAGAAGTCGTTTATTTGAAATTCTGTGAGCAGTGTTTACGTTGATGAGGAGTCAAGTATGAACTCAGACAGCTGCTCCTTGGCGCCGCCCTCAGGGCTGCCTTTCCATCCAGCTCTGCTCATGCCCAGGGGGCCTTGACCTTCTGTGCAGTTGAGTTGCTAGGGTCCTGGCTGGGCAGGGGTGTGGGGGACCCTGAAGTGTTGCCTGCCTGCTTTCCTTCTTACTCGTACAATAGCTTGCCTCTCACACTTGCTGCCCAAGGGCCTGTCTGACTTAATAATGTGGACCTGTTTGCTCCTGTACCATGCACGGCACTTTGGGGACAGGATTTCTCTGGGTGGCTCCAGGACAGATCTCCCTGCACCCCAGGGGCCACCTCACCCACGGTGGCTCCTGAGCAGCTGCCCAGGCCCCTCTCGCCAGCAGCCTGCTTCCTCCCTGTCTCTGTGGCCACGTTGGTGGAGCTGTGAAGACCAGCCAGGGTCAGGCTGCGGGCCGAGGCGGGTGCCCTGCTCCAGTCTCCTCCCCCTGAGGTCCGGCACCTCTCCTGTGCTGGTTAAATGTGCTTTTCCGGGTCACAGGGGAAGAGTTGTGGCTATCTTTGCAGGTTGAAGGTAGGGTTCAGAATGAGGCCATGGGTTAGTGTTGGGCATTGCCCTGGCTTCTAGGACCCAGTTCCTGGGGAGTTGGGGGTCCCAGCCCTGGATGGAAAGGGGCAAGAACCCTCGTCTTGGCTTCTGGCTGTGGGTGGCTGTCCAAGGCCTTGGTAGCTGGAGAGGGTTCAGGCTAGGATGTTGTCCTCCCTGCTCCTCTGTCCCTCTCCCTCCTGGCACTCTGCCCGCTCTGGGGCCTAACCTGCACACAACACAGATGCCCTTCCACTTGGCTGGCTAGCGGTGTGCATCTTGGAATATTCTAGGTTGTCTTTGAATACAAGCTTGTCTGCATTACTTTAAGCATTAGGCATTTACCTTCTATATTAAGCACACGTCTCAGTGGACTCGTGTCTCGCCTGTGCCGACTTGAACTCATGCTTTCTGAGAGTTGGGGTTCTGTGCCCAGAGCACATGGGCCAGCTGTCCTCCCACAGCCAGACCTGAGTTCCAGAACAGACCTCTGTGTGCTGCTGGGGTGGGCGCTGCTGGTGTCTACCCTCTTCTCCCTCTTTCCCAAAAATGCTGGTCACAGTCAACCACATTGGCGTGAGCCCACTGAAGGGCCGAGAGCTGCAGCTATAAGGGCCCGTTCTCAGGGGCTCGGGAAACTTTGTGGGGGGGACCTGGGAAGGGGGACTTTGAGGAGTGTTGGGGGACTCTGAGGGCAGGAGCACAGGCAAGGAGGAGAGCACAGGGCATTCCCAGGCTGATCGGCACAGCCATTTCTGTCTTGGAGAAGGCCCGGCATCTGCGGGCAGGGGCGGTGTGCTTCCCTGAGCGCTTCTCTGGGACACAGGGCAGCACGCTTTGCCCCCTGGGGCACCCTTCGCTCTGGTTCTAGCCCACTTATCCTGGGGAACTTCGAGCTCCTAATTTGAGATAGGAACCTTGAGGAGCTTAGCAGCTGCCCCTTGGGGGTGCACTCTGAAGACTGGGGGTAGAACAGCCCTGACATTGAGGTTTTAGTCATGGGCTTATTTGTTAAATGTCAGCAATTTGGCCTCACTCAGAATTTGTTTTGAGATCAGGCTCAGTATTGAAAGAAAACCAGGATTCTAAAATTAAAATATTCGGGAAAGTTATTTAACCCTTGGGAGGTTATTATGCCCGTATAAAAAAAATTGCCAAACACTGATTTAACGTCCATAAGAAACGACAAGAGCCCTCACTTTGTTGTGTCTGTTTTAAACACTGTGGAACGTGACCCTGTTCGGACCACAGTTGAGCGGCTGGGCCTCCCTCCCGCCACATGGCCGTGTGCCTTATGTTTTCATGTGGTTTTTTAGTGCAAGCAATAGCGTATAGAGTCTGCAGTATGTACGTGGAGGCATCAGCCAGCGCTTGGTGACAACTTGCTGCTTGTCCTCTGCTGGTCTCTGCAGACTGCAGTGGTGTGAGCCTCTCCTGTCCCAGAGCGGAGTCAGACACCTCCCCGTCCCTCGGCAGTGTGTGCTGCTGTGTAGGCTTAGACTGCGTCTTGGGCGGTTCGTGTTTCCTGGGACACTGAGGCGTGGGAGGGCCCAGTGGCTGTGGGGCAGAAGTCTCAAGGGGGGGTTCACCTGTCAGCAGGTGCGGCTCCTGCTCCCCCTTTTCCATCATCTCCTCGGGTCCTGACTGTGGACCAGATGTTAGACATCAGGTCCTGGGGGCTCCGGTGCTCCTGGTTGGGGGGTCCGGTCCATGTGGTGGAGTTGCCCTGAGCATGGGTGAGGTGGAGTGACATCCACAATTCCCAACAGGAATGCTGTGCAGATGGGAGTGTGGTGGCCCTGGGGACAGGGCCCACAGAGGCTGCGGCATCCTCTCTGACCTAAGGGCAGGCCAGGTGCACAGTCGCCTGTGCATATTCCTGCATGTGTGTGTCCAGGCCCCAGGAGGAAGATTTGGGACCAGCGACAGACCTGTGGTGCACTTAGCTCCAAGTTTCCCAGGGTGAGCCTCAGCTAGTGACAGGGCTGGTCAGAGGTTGTGCCTGCCCTGTCCCCTCCTCTTCTCCTCCACTTTCTCCCTGTCCACACCCCCTCCTCCCTCTCTACTCTACCTCCTCCCCATCCACACCCCTTCCTCCCCATCCACATCCCCTCCTCCATATCACAACCCCCCTCCCCATCCACCTCCCCTCTTCCCTCCAACCCCCCTACTCCCCCTCGATATCCCCTCCCCCTCCACACCCCTCCTCCCACTCTCACCCCTTCCTCCCCATCCACACCCCCTGTTCCCCCTCCTCATTCCCCACTTTGTTAGGTTCCTGACTCGTCCTCCTTCGTCTTGGTGACCAGTGGGCAACTGTGTAGGGAGAGTTGTTGTCTTTCTTGGCTGTGGGCCCATCACATTAGCTCTGTGTGCTGACTCCTGTTGGCTCCATCCCCTGAGCTCATGCCAGCCTTGGGGCTTTCAGCTGACTGCCGACAGCAGGGCCCTGGCCACTGGGTGGTCCTTGGCTTCAGCTATGGTGGGTATGGGCCAGAGGGACAGGTGATGTTAAGTGGGTACTTGGGAACACTGGCTCCCTTGTGGGAGGAAGTAGAACAGAGAGAGGGAGTGAAGGGGGCAAAGGGGCGGGCAGCCCCTGACCTTGAGAAGTTGGCTGTGGTTGACGGCAACAGCATGAAGATCTATCTTCTCCAAGCCTGGCGAGAGCCCAGCGGAAGGTCCTCTGCTGCACTGGGGCCCTACAGGAGAGGGGCTGGGGGTGCCCGGTCTCCCCGAGTTGAGGATAAATTGGACCAGTGTTGGTGGTGTGCCCTCTCCTGTAGCCTGGGGACCCGCCCCGCTTGGGGTAGGATGTGACATTGCCCAGCTCAGGGTGTGGTGGCTTTGTTATGACTGCCAGTGAAAGGAAGGAGCAGCTGGGAAGATTTCTCACATGGTGACTTTTAGACTAAAGTTATTTAGGATTTGAATTTTAAGATTTTTAAAAAATTTCCAGAGACTCAAATTGTAGAGAAGAGAAGCTTGGGCTTTACTGCTTCAAGACCTGGACCTTTTTTCTGTGGCTCCTGACTGTCTGTCTTCCTTGTGGGCCCACAGCTGCCCAGAGGGATGGGCTGCGGACGGTCCCCTGCCCGGAAGGACCCACACCATGCAGCGGGGCCCTGCTGCTGGGCCTCGCTGGACCAGCTGTCGTTGAATAACCTGCCTGAGGGTTCCGGGCTGGGCCTCTTGGTTGGAGAGGAGACAGCTGGCGGGTTCCGTTTGAGACGAGGAAGAGCAGTCACCGTGTCCTGGTGCAAAATCACAGACAGAACCGTCAGCTTCAGCCCTCTTGGCTTTTACTTTTAAATTATCTCCCAACATCTATCTATATTAATAAAAGGGTAATATGCTAATTAGACTGGGAGACCTTCCGGAAGACCTTCCGGACAAAGCCATGGTGGCGGGGCTGAGGCAGAGGCGGTTAGGGGTGATCAAGCCAGGTGGGGAGGGCAGTTGGGGGTGATCAGGCCAGCCGGTGGGGGGCAGTTGGGGACAATCAGGCTGGCAGGGGGCGGGCAGTTGTGGGTGATCAGGCCAGTGGGAGGGGCAGTTGGGGGCAAGCAGGCCGGCAAGGGGGGCAGTTGGGGGCGAGAAGGCCAGGGGGGGGGCAGTTGGGGGTGAGCAGGCCAGCAGACAGAATGGTTAGGGGAGTTCAGGCAGGCAGGCAGGTGAGCAGTTAGGAGCTAGCGGTCCTGGATTGCTAGAGGCCTGCAGGGATTGGGCCTAAACCAGCAGTTGGACATCCCTCGAGGGGTCCCAGATTGGAGAGGGTGCAGGCCAGGCTGAGGTACACTCCCCCCGAGCACTAATTTCATGCACCAGGTCTGGTCTCTAGTATATATATAAAAGTTTAAGCGACCATTACGACCGAATGACCAGTTGACTGGTCACTATGATATGCACTGACCACCAGGGGGCAGATGCTCAATGCAGGAGCTGCCCCCTGGTGGTCAGTGTGCTCCCACAGAGGGAGTGCCGCTTAGCCAGAAGCCGGGCTCACGGCTGGAGCTGTGCCCAGCCCCAGCTGGGGCTCCGCCCTGGCCGCCTGTCAGTTCGACACTGCTACATCCCCCAAGGGGTCCCGGATTGAGAGAGGGCACAGGCTAGGCTGAGGGACCCCACCCGTGCATGAATCCATGCACTGGGTCTCTAGTTTATTATAAAGATTGAAGTTGCTGAAAGGAATAGGACATTACATATCAACACTTAGAAACCCACCATCTCAATTGCCATTAACATTTTACTGTCTGTGTTTCATCACACATTTACCCATATATCCATCCATCAATTGTTCTGGTGTTTATGCATTTCAGAGTAAGTTGCAGACAATAGCATACTTCCCGCTGAAGTAGCTAGAGTTCAATATTGGTTTAGTTTTTTCTTTTGATAGAAAATTTACATACAGTGAAATGTGCAAATTTAAGTAGACATTTGCGGAGTTGGACAAATGCTTATGTTGAACCCAAACCATTCTCAGAATGTGGAATGTGACCATCACCACAGAAGATAGCCTGTACCCTTTGCCCCTCATCCCCATCCTGAGGGAGCCAGGCAGGCTCTGGTTTACTCGGGTCCCGGGAGTCAGACTCAGTCTCTCGAAGATGGTTTTGAAGTTGGTCTGCTTTGTTGCCCGAGGTCCTTCCTTTCGTGGCCGAGCGGTTAGTTTCTGACCCTACCTCGGCCTTTGGCTCTTCTCCGTGGATGCACACCTGGGCTCGTCTCACATTTTGACTGCTACGTGAACATTCCTGTGCAGATCCTTTTGCGAACACATTTTCGTTTCTCTTTGGTAACTTCACCTGCAAGTGGGGTCAGTGAGTCGTGAGGTGGGTGTGTGTTTAGTTTCCTCAGAAACTGCCAGAACTTTTCCCAAAGTGGTCACGCCGTTTTACATCACACATCGCCGTGTTCCTCCTTCTTGCCAGTGTTTGCTGTTTGGTCTTGGTCACGTTCGCCACTCTGGTGGGCACGCAGTGGTATCTCCTTGTGGTTTTAACCTGTGTCTCCCTGATGGCTAATGATGTTGAGCGCCTTTGTAGGTGCTTACTGGCCATTTGTGTATTTTTGGTAAAGTGTTTATCCCTATGGCTTGCCCGTTGTCATTGTGTTACGTGTTTGCATGACTGAGCCGCAGGAGTTGGTGTGCCCCACACACCAGCCCTTTCAGATATCCTCTCCCACGCTTCCTGCGTTTTCTCGGTGGTTTCAATGACCACAAGTTTCAGGTAAGATTTCCTAATGACGACTGCTTTCTGTGCCCTGAGAAATCTCTGCCTGCTGCCACGTCGGTGAGACATTCTCCCCTGGATTCCTTCATGGTTTCACCTTTTACATTTAGCTTCTTTGGTCTCAGATGACTTTTGTGTCTGATGTGAGGCCATGGTTGAGATTTAGTTTTTCCATGTGGCCATCAGCTAATCCTTAACCATCTGTTAAGATTTTGTTTCCCGGGGGATTGCTTGGGCATCTTTGTTGCAAATCAAAATATAGGTGTGTGTCTCTTTCTGGACTCTGTTCTGGTCTATTGATCTGTTATTGAATTTTATTCCAGGACCATCTGTCTTGATTACTGTAGCTTTACAGGAAGTCTTGAGACCAGTGTAAGTCCTCTCACTCTGTTGTTCTTTTAAAGATTGCTTTGGGTCTGCTAGGCCTGTCACATGTCCGGGGTACTGCCAAGATTACGACTCTCGTCACACCAAATCCACAGATCACCGCGGGCAGACATTTGAACACTTCCGAGTCTCCTGCTAATGGAG
Organism: Eptesicus fuscus; assembly: GCF_027574615.1. Lineage (NCBI taxonomy): Eukaryota > Metazoa > Chordata > Mammalia > Chiroptera > Vespertilionidae > Eptesicus > Eptesicus fuscus. The sequence goes on along the minus strand of NC_072489.1, from coordinate 56,347,922 downwards.
ACCACGCATCTCTTTGTTTATTTAGGTCTTTAAGTTCTCTCAGTAGTATTTGTAGTTTCAGCATAGAGGTCTTGCATCTTTCGTTAAATGTATTTCTACAATTTGTTTTTTGGATGCTATTGTAAATGGTATTTTAAAACATCTTATTTTCCAGTTATTTGCTGTTGTTAGGTAGAAATGCAAATGAGTTTCTGTGTGTTAACTTTGTACCCTATGACCTTGCTAAAATGTAGCTTTTCAGAGTCCTTAAGGCTGTATATGTCAACAGTCAGCATCTGCAAGCAGCCAGCTATACAGCTGTCTCTGACATGGAGCCTTCTCTCTCTGCCTCCTGCTCTGGTCAGGACCTCGACTCGACGTGAACCAGGAGGTTGAGCCAGTAAGCATGGTGGTAGCTGGAGGTTGTTTTTTTGTTGTTTTAGATGTTCTTTTATTAAATTGCGGACGTTTTCTTCTATTTCTTATGTTGCTATGTGTTTTTTAACTATGAAAAAAGTTGAATGCTGACAAATGCATTCTCTGCATCTATTGAAATGATCCCATAGTTTTTCTCCTTTAGTCTGTAAGTGTGGTGAATTACATTGATTTTCAACCAAACTATCATTCCTGGGCTAAACCCTACTTGGTTTATGATATTCTCTTTCTTACATATTTCTGCATTTGGCTTGTGTATGTGTTCATAAGAGATATTGGTGTGTAATTTTCTTTCTTTGCCAAGTCTTTGAATGTCTTTGTCAGGGTTTGGTATTAGGGTTATGGTGATTTCATAGAACAAACTAGAAATTATTCTCTCCTCTATTTTGAAAGAGCCATTAAGATTGCTGGTGTTTCTTCCTTGAGTGATTCATGGAATTCCCTAGTGAAACCCATCAGTGTAATGTGGGAAGGTTTTTGATACAAATCCAATTTCTCTAACAGATAAAAGTTTGTTTCATGGTGTCATTTTATTTTTTAAGGAATTTGTCCATTTCTCCTGAGCTGTCACATTTGTTGGTATTGCGCAGAGACTCTCCTATTGCTCTTATAGAAAATATTTTAGAGAGAGAGAGAAAGGAAGGGTAGGGATAGAGAATAGAAACATCACCGAGAAAGAAGCATCTGCAACTGTCTGCCTCCTGCACGCCCCCTACTGGGGATTGAGCCTGCAACCCAGGCATGTGCCCTGACAGGGAATCGAACCATGTCCTCCTGGCTCATAGGTCAACACGCAACCACTGAGCCATGCCGGCTGGGCTCTCCTATTGCTCTTTTAATGCCTGCATTGATAACCTTTGGTTCCTGATATTGGTCATGTGAGTCCTTTTTTTTTTTTTAAATGACCATCATACCTAATGGTTTATCAGTTTTACTGATTTGTTGAAGAGCCAGTTTTTGGGTTGGCTAGTTTCTTTATTGTTCGCTGCCTACACTTTTGTTGGAGTTTCTGCCTCTGACTGTTCCATTGTGTGACCAGGATGGGTGCTCGCTGGGACCCTTGGCTCTGACCTGCCCAGGGAGAGTTCTCTCCTTTGTCACTTTTTCAAGACCTTGGTTGGGCTGCATTCACATTCTTTAGAACTCACGCTGCTAAATTAAATTTATGTACTTTTTTCCTTCCTGGGAGTCCTCTCCTCCTTTCATAGCTGGTCTTCATCCCCCAGGACCTAGCTTGAGTTTGGTCCTTTCTCCGTGGACACCTTTTCCCACCTGTGAGCAGGAGGCCACATGCTGTGGCAGGAGGAGGTGGCACTGTGGGGGCTAGGGTGCCCTTTGGGTCACAGGAGAGCCGGCTCACCTCCCAAAGCTCCAGGTGGCTACTTCATTCCACCGGAACCAGAGCTATGTCCCTGAAACCCAGCTCCTGCCTTTGTCTGTGGATGAGCGATGCTGTAGCAGCGTGGGAACACCTGCCACGTAAGGAGTCCAGTGTGTCGTGTAAGAAAGGGGCAGAGGAAAGTGCGTTTCGAGGCTGGCCTTGCCACATCTGGGCTGGGCCTGTGTTCTTCCTGCTGAGGTGGACCTCCATCGGAAGACACAGAATCTGTTCCTGTCTCTCTCCCAGGCCTCCACCGGCTCCCACTCTCAGGTGCACAGTCGGGGTTCATCTCCCGCAGAAGCGAGCACCCTCCATGAAGCGAGAGGGCACAGGCTCTCAAACCACTGACGGCTACTGGCGGCCACCTCCTCTGGGACACCTTTCCCCAGAAATCCCACTGGGACATCATCCTTTTGACATAGTCAGCGGTGTACCCCAACCCTGTAACTTGTCACAAGGGGCTCTGGAAGCCACCTTGCTGACCAGCCGCAGTGGACAGCCTGCTGGAGGGGCAGGTGATGGGTGACGGCGTTGTCGGTGATGTGGCGATGGGGTGGGTCCCAGGGCACCAAGGTGATAGCAGTGTAGGCAGCTGCAGTTTTATTTTTTGCTCCCCCTGCCCCACTGAGTGTCCCAAAATGCTTGATATGAGTATGAGTCACTTTTGAACAGAAATCTTGTTAAAAATTGGACAGAGAGATGCAGTGTATGTTAAAAGCAGCAGTGGCCTAACTCTGGTCCAGGAAGAGTTGCCTGCCCCGCCCCCACCAGTCTCATCTCCCGACAGCTCACCACTCCCCCTGGACTCTCCTGCTGGTGTTTACTGTGGGCGTGGAGTTTGATTTCCATCATCTGTGATCTTCTGTGGACCGCCATGTCCTGGCCTCCCCACCGCCTGCTCTGTCCTGGCGTGTTCAGGGGTCAGGCCGCCAGGGCCGCGTCCTCTGGACCAGGTGCGTGCTGTTTGCAGAGAACAAACTAGAAATTGGTGTGCTCTGATTTTATTTCTCCCCAGTCTTCTCCTATAAACCCACTTGTAAAAGAAAACAAAGAGAACCAGCGTGAGGACAACAGCACATAAACTGTTAGAAAGCTTGGAGGATGGAAAGGACAGGGTTCCCTGGGAGGCGGAGGGGCTACATGAAGAGCCTCCCTACCCTCTGCCCCGCCCGGCCAGCTGTCCCCTCAGTGGGGGTCTTGGCACAGCTGGTTTGATATTTTGGCTGAAGTCACTATGGAGGGGGAAAGCAGTGGTGTTGGGGGACTTCCTGGGAAGAGAGTGCCCAGGGGACGGAGGCTCTGTTGCGGGTGGGGGGGATATGCTGAGATCACAGGGCGAGGCTGTTGCCATGTGATGTGTAAAACTGCCTCGGGTTCCAGGCTTCTATTCTGCTCTGTTCCACATCTGGTGCTTGGAGTCCAGCCGGATACACGTCTGTTGGGAAATGGCCCCAGTTTGGTCTTAGCCGGATGGTTGGCCTGCACAGAACGTGCCGGCAAGTCGATCATATCGTTTTTCGTAGGCCATTATTTCCTGGAGCGGCCAGGATGTCCCAGGACTGCTTTGTTCTTAGAATTTAATCCTGTGTGATGATAAATTATTTTATTTAATTGTTTTATTGTTCCAGGGTGTGGATTTCTTTTTTCTTTTTAATGTTTATTGATTTTTTTTAGAGAGAGGAAGGGAGAGGGATAGAGAGATAGAAACATGGATAAGATGTTTCTTATGTTCAGTTGGCTGCTTCCTGCACGCCCCCCACTAGGGATAGAGCCCACAACCCAGGCATGTGCCCTGACCAGGAATCGAACCATGACATTCTGGTTCATGGTCCGACACTCAACCTCTGAGCCACACCTACGGGGCTGATAAATTATTTTAAATATATTATGATCTGGGACACCCTTAAGGGAAAATGTCTATTTTGTTATAAATTCATCAAGCCCTTCTTCCCAGGGGATTAAGATTTTCAGAGGATGCATCTTTGTGAGAAGTTTTGGCATAATTTGGAGAGACTTAAGCAGCTTTTTCTTCATACTTAATGAAAGAGGAGGGTATTTCCAGCTGCCCTTCACAGGAAGACCTTGCTCTTTGAGTTCCCTTTTCTTTCTCATTCTCTTGCTGTGTCTGGATAGCTGAAGGGATCGAGGCCAGAGTGGAGGGGTGGACGTGGGAGTTCAGTGTGCGACCCTGGCCCCCAGGCTGCTGCCTGCCTGCCCCTCTCGCACTTGTCATTTGGTGGGGGGCTGACCGTCACTTCCTTCTACAAGCCTATTTTTAGCCTCAGTATATTTCTGACTGCACAGACAAGATTTCCCTTCACATGAGAGGAAACGGTTTTCCGCAGGGATAAGCGAGTGGCGGGGCCAGGATTTCCTGCGGATCACGCAGCGCGGCCCCTGCACCGGAGACCCTGGGTCTGCAGGGTGAAGGAGCCCAGGGTGCTTGTGTTCAATGGCTCAGGCTTGAAGGTGCTAAGGATCGATCTGAGGAACATGCGGTTGGGTGCTATGTGCATCGTCCTATGGTCACCTCTTGGAGTGTGGGTCTGCTGTCTCAGAGGAGGTTAACCTCCAGGGTTGGGGTGCTGCCTCCAGGACTGGGGCGGCGCCTTTGAGTCCCCATCTGCCCTCAGCCAAGGCTCCAGCGTGGCTTCTGGAGCCAAGAAGTCCTTTCTGCTCCCCAGAGTGCTGCCTGTGCTGCCAGTGACACCTCAGCTCCGTGTGGCCAAGGAAGCAGCAGCCCCTCTCCCTCCTGCAGGACCCAGGGACCAAGGAGCTTCAGCGTGGGAGTCAGAATGGGGGCTTCTGGTTCCCCAACCCTGACACCTGGGGGGAAGCGATGCCCATGGGCAGTCCTGGTGGCATGGGCTTTCCGGCACCTTTGCGCACCGTGACCATCCTCAGACTCTGGGTGGGAGCTCCCTTCTGTGCAGCCGCTCTCGGCATTCAGCATCTCCTTTCCATGTGCACTCTCAAGCCCGGCTGCTGGCTTCCTCAGCAAACTCCTCCTTCCAGGCGCCGCTACAGGTTCAAACTGCAACCTGTAGTCAGTCAGGATGTGCCTACAAAAGTGACAGAGATGGGGGTCCCTTTCATCAAAACTGTCCTCTCCTGGCCAGGAGAGCCAGAGATGGACGTGGTTCCAGGCCTGCCCTCTCCTTCCTGTGCAGACTGGGTGTGTGTGCTGTTTGGGGGTGGAGGGTGGCACTCACCCACAGATCCCTATGTTGGACGGCCTGCAGGCAGCATGGGGACATGTATGCTGTGGTGGATGGGCGTTCTCACCGTGTCCCTCAGAATCCTGACAGCACATCTCATGGTCCATTCGTACCAGGTTTCATGGATTCTGACATGTCCATTTGTACCATGTTTCACAGATTCTGACATGTACATTTGTACGGTATTTCATAGATTCTGACATGTACATTTATACGGTATTTCACGGATTCTGACATGTACATGTGTACGGTATTTCATGGATTCTGACATGTAGATTTGTACCATATTTCAGGGATTCTGAGATGTACATTTTTACTGTACTTCATGGATTCTAAGAATTACATTTTTCACATGTTAGAGAAGAGCCTTCGTGTTCCAAAACTCCTGGGGTGCTGACATAGTGGCATTTTGGATTCAGTGAAATGTGACAGTCGTAACTGGTGAAGGCATGCTGTGGGGAGAGAACCTCCCAGTGCCACTGCATCCTCGTGGCCTGGATCTGTCCTGCGGGAAGAGGGTGCCGTCATCTCTGTCCCTGATGGGACCCTGGGCTGGAGGAGCCAGTGCCTCTCCCAGGGCCTGCAGGGAGACTGGGGTCAGCATCCCGGCCCTGCTGCCCTTGGAGCCTAGTTCCTTCTCTGTGAAACAGGCTGCAGAGCAGGGAGGTGATGGAGGGCGGCAGGGAGGGGCTCAGCTGAGGGAGGGGCTGCTGGAGCTGGCATGCCCACACAGAGAAGCCTGGTGCCCAGGCAGCCTGTGGGGTTCGCTCCAAGGCTCATTACGAGGGATGGTCGCTTGGAGTCCTGGCCAGTGTGGTCGGGTGAGCCACCTGGACCAGTGCGGTCCTCCAGGCTGGCCAGACTGTCACCTGTTGGCAACCACGGAGGGGTCCGATGGGGGTGATTCCTGGAGCTTGGGGAGAGGTGGCTGGAGGGGCTTTTCAGAGAGAGCTGAGTTCTCCACCGAGGATCACAGGCTGCACACCTGGCCAACCCCTTCACCTGCTCAGTCCCAGGCAGCTGGGGGCTGGCCAGTGTCCACCGCAGGCCCACCTCCCAGAGTACAGCGGGGTTGCAGAGGAGAGTGGGTGGGTGGGGGAACCCGTTAGAAAGTAAGTTGTAAACATTGTGATGCTCAGAGAGACATCAGAGGCACCCCCACAAGTGAGTGTTTTCCCATCTAAGCACAAGGTCTTTACTCCGGCCATTTGTCCTAGGACAAAGGTATCCACGTACGGTTTACAGACATGTCACCCCAGTTGCCTCCAGCAGCCTTGATGGTGCTTATTACTCCTTTTTCCTGGCTTGTGCTCAAGGCTCACCTGCCGAGCTGGGGGTGGGGGTCACAGCCCTGTAGCCTGTCATTCCAGCCTCCTCACCCGACTTTGGTCTTTCTAACCTTGACATTGTGAAGAGTCTGGACCACTCATCCTGTAGGGTGTCCCACTGTTGGGATCTCTGCTTGTTTCTCCGCTTTCATTTTGGGTTAGACATTATTTTAGCAAAGCACCTGGGTGAGTGGGGGTGTACCCCGCCTCCGCCTCAGGAGGCCCCCTGCCAGCTCTCACCTGGGAGAAAGGTGAATGTCTCTTCACATGGACGTCGTGTGGAGACCTTTCCTATGACTCCTCTGTTTGGGTCTTTTGCCCATTTTTTTTATCAGACTTTTTGTTGTTTTTCCTTGACTTTAAAAAATATTTTTTTTATTGATTTCAGAGAGGAAGGGAGAGGGAGAAAGAGATAGAAACATCAGTGATGAGAGAGAATCATTGATCGACTGCCTCCTGCATACCCCCTGAGCCTGCAACCCGGGCATGTGCCCTGACCAGGAATCGAACCATGACCTCCTGGTTCATAGTTCAACTTTCAACAACTGAGCCACCCTGGCCGGGCTTGCTTGACTTTTAAGAGTTCATCAAACATTAGGAAGACTAACTCTGTATGGGGGTTTATGCTACAAACATTTTCAATCAGTCTGACATTTGTCTTGCTATTTTGCTTATGGTTTTTGACATGCAGAAGTGTGTTGTTGTTGTTTTTTTCTGCAGTTTTAAAAATGGTGTTTGGATTTTGAGTCATAGTATATTTTTCCATATGAACTTTAGCATCAGCCTATCTAGTTTGGGCTGGGCGGGGCGGGTCCCTTACTGGTGGTGGGACAGTGTCATTTATAGACCAACCTGGAGAGAACAGATGGCTTTATGGCGCTGAGTCACCTTCCTGAGAGCCAGGGAGGTCGTCCTTTGACTCGGGGCTACTTTCGTCTCTGCCAGGAAGGGTTTAATGTGTTTCTCTTACAACATTTTCACTTTTTGTTGTTGTTTTTGTTAATCCTCAGCCTAGGATATTTTTCTCATTGATTTTTAGAGAGAGTGGAAGGGAGAGGGAGAGGCACAGAGAGAGAAACATTGATCACACTGATTGGTTGCCTCTTGCAGGCCTCCCCCATCCAGGGCTAGGGATTGAGCCTGCAACCGAGGCACGTGCCCTAGACCTGGAATCAAACCCGAGACCCTTCAGTTGGTGGGCTGATGCCTTAATCACTGAGAAAACTGGCTAGGGCCAAAGCTTTCACATTTTAAAACTTATTCCTAACTTTTATCTTTATGTTGCTATTGTAAAGGGGGTTTTCTTCTCCAATATATCTTCTGACCGGGTATTGTTTGTAGTGATGGCTGTTGATTTTTGTATCTAAATTTTACATCATTCTATTTTCCTAAATCCTTTTATTGTTTTCTTTAGTTGTATCATCGAGTCCCTGGTTTTCCAGATGTCCTGTGATGCCTTGCGCAGATGTGGGGGGTTCAGTTCTTCCTCTCCAGGCATTATGCCTCTGATGCCTTCTCTTTTCTGTCTGCTTCCCTCCTGTCTTTGAGATAAGTTCAAACAGTGGTGGAAATAAGGTGCCTTTGCCTCATTCCTGACCTCAGTGGGAGTGCCTCATGTTTCTCCATGAAAAAGGGACTTGCTCTGGGGGGAAGCATGAACGTGTGTGTGGTGGGTGATATTTCCAATACAGAGATTCTGTGATATTCAAAGTTGTTGCTGTTAAACAAGAAATAATAAAAATAAAGGAAACATTTCATTCAAAAAGCTAAATTACAGAACTATGTTATAAACTGAAGGAACATAGGAAGGATAAGTATAAATCCAAATTTTATTGAATGAAAACACACAGAAACAAAGCCCATAAAAACAGTACATTAAGGAAAAGTAAAGAGTTGTTTGTTTGAATACATAAATGAAATCATTATCTGACAAGGCTAATTATTGGAGGGAGAGGAGGGAGGGGTGGACGGACGGAAGGAGGGACTAGCACTTAGGAACCGGGACCTCCCAGTTTAATAATCTGTTTTAGAGAGGGCTAACTATTAGGAAAAATGTTAAATTAGACCCTTACCATATACTTCATAGCAAAATAAAATCTGAATGGGGAAGGAATGTGTAAAATAATCTTCATTTTACTTTATTATAGACACTCACATGTATTTATAAGTATTAAGGACACATGTATTAGTTTTCTCTGCTGGGTAACAAATTACCACAAACTTAGTGGTCTACACCAGGCACCCGTTTTCTGTCTCATGTTCCTGTAGGTAGACGTTGGGCACAGCCTAGTCGAGCCCTCTGCTCGGGGGTCTCTCGGGCGGTGTTCTCATCTGGAGACCAGCTGGGGAAGGACTTCCCTCCGAGCTCCTGCGGAGCTGTGAGCAGAGGTCATTTCCTGGGGGCTGTACAGTTCAGGCAGCTTGTTCCTTCAGGGCCAGCAGGAGCGCGTGCTCTGCTTCCAGAACCTGCCCTTTAGAGCCTCTCTGAAATGGCTCACCTGGTGCTGATAAGGTCAGACCTGCCCAGGATATGCCCTTTTGATTCACTTGAGATGAACTATCTTTGGAAATTAATTACACCTGCAAAGTCCCTTCACTTTGCCATGTAATGTTACCTAACCTTGGGAGTGATATCTTATCGTCTTCAGGGTCCGGCCCATACTGGGGGAAGAGGGCCACGCAGGCGAGACACCATGGGGGGACACTTGGAGGAAGTTAGAGTCCTGCCTCCGGCAGGAAGTCCCTATCAATTCCTGGTCCATCAAAATGCTATCATAAATGGCTGTGACTTGTATTGAAGAATTTTTTACTTTTATTTATTTCTTCTCTAATATTCTTCCTTCTTTATGTAAATTCAGAATTTTGTTCTACATAATTTTCCTTCTCCGTGAAGAAAATTTTAAAACATCTTTAGGGCAAAGCCCAGCGCAGCCTCCACTTTGGGCTAGAATGAAAGTATTTCTCTAAGATCTAGTTTGTGTGTTTATCTCTTATTCTTACTTTAGTGGCTTTAAAAATAACTGCATTAACCAAACATGGGCTGTAGCTCTGAGGAGGCTGGCACCCACGTGGCCTCCAGGCCTTGCCCAGAGCTGCTCCTGGGTAGAGCCGCCACATTGTCATGCCAACACGAAGCCCGTGCACTTGAAATGTGGCCACTGTGACAGTGCGGAATTGCAGCCCCACCGCTGGGCAGGGCCCTCAATGAGAGGGTGCTGTGATGGGAAGGTCTAATTTTATAGAAACTGGGATATGTGCATATAAAAAGATCATTTTTGGGGTTTTGTCTTGGCTAGAGAGCATGTGTGTGTGTGTGTGTGTGTGTGTGTGTGTGTACACATGTGCACATGCATGTGTGTGCTTGCACACAGGTTGTGCTCTATTGTTTAAGGGTCTGTTTTCTAGAAGTTTGGAATCATAACTGACAAAGCTTTTCAGGGCTTCTAGGTGTCTCTGTGGTCTTCCCCCTTTGTCTCAGTGTCGTGGGAGATGGTCGGTGTGCTCCCTCCCGGCTGGCGGTGGGGCTGGTCCGGAACAGGGACCGAAGGGCATGTGCCTTGATTTATCTCACTGAGGACATGGTGGTTTGTTGCTGAACTCCTTACTTTTAGTGGGAGAAGACTTGAGGCAAATATTAGTATATCAGGCTGTAAATTCAATTGTGATTTTCAAGAAATTATGTTCTTCTTGCATCTTCAGGGAAGTGTTAGGGAAATGAAATGAGAGGTTTATGTGCCAGACAGGAATAGTTTCATATGCGGAGTGTAAAGAATTATTGACATCTGTAGCGGCACCGGCCCTGCAGACCATGTGTTTTCACGGCCAGGTCTCGTCCCTTCGGCATGCGTGGAGTCCGGTGTGTGCAGGGATGCTGGGCTGTGGGCCACATTTTCTGTGTCTCAGTTGGGATCAGCCCTTCTTATCACTGGGCTTGAAACTTTCACTTTTCATATTTGAATAAAATAAGAGCACAGCACAGTAATGTACAGAGAATGAGTCCACTCAGCTGAGCCACAGCTCAGCGCCATCCCTGTGGTTCTGGTGTCCTGGTTCGGGGCTGAGATGGCGGGGTTGGTGAGAGAGGGAGCGCACAGGGCAGTGGTTTCAGTGTCACCACCACCACAACCAAGTCTACAGCCTCTCATCGTCCCCCCACCAACCCTGTGCCCTAGCACTCCTTCCCGTTGCCCCACCCAGCCCTGGCAGCAACCTAACTTCTGTCCCTGTGGATTTGTCTTTCCGCACATTCCATACAACGGAGCCTCCCAGGGTTCACCCCTTTGCGGCCGCTCCTTTCACCCACATCGTGCCTCTGAGCCGCGTCCGTCTCAGGCCAGTGTCAGTGCGTCCTTCCCTTCTGTGGCTGAGTAATAGTTCGTTGTGTATCAGACCAGGCTCATTGTGACTACTGCTGTGAACGCGACGTCCGTGTTTCTGTGTGGACACAAGCTCTCACTTTTCCTGGGCATGGACCATTTTTAAGTTGCAGTTCCGTAGTGATGAGCATGCCACATTGCTGTGTAGCGGGACCCTAGACTGTTCCCCTGCAGACCTGGATGCACCCCTGCACAGCCTCCCAGCCTCATTGAAAGCCTAGCTCTGCCGAGTAGCCTCGTGTTGCACTCAGGGCTGCAGGACTCCTGACAGCCTTGGCCATCGTCCAGGACCCCTCAGCAGAGCTCACAGGGCTGGTGACTTAAGCCATTGGTGAGGAGACATTAGACCCACTGGACAGGCCAGAGTGAGCCCAGTGGTCAGGACCTCCCAGGAAGGGGCTGCATCTCAATCTCGTATACTCTACCATTCTATGCCTGCTGGTCCCCAGAGTATCCAGAATCTGGAAGCTGGCGCTCTGTGCTTCGGGTCCTCCCAGCTTCTACAAGCCCACCTGCTGTGGGCAGCCCCTCCATGACCCCCTGGGATGGGGCAGGACACTGGGCTCCGTGGTGCCTGCCCTTCGCCAGCCGGGTTTGGCTCTGGGGAAACTTGTAGATTGGGTCTCTGCCTGCGGAAGGGATCTCCTGTGTGGAGCATGGTGTCCTGTGTGTGGAGTGGGTCCCCTGTGCGGCATGGGTCCCCCCCACCCCCATGCAGAGACCCCAGCCCCCACAGTGAGGCCGGCAAGTAGGTCTTCATCACAGAGGCTTCTCTGCAGGGCTGTTTGGGGCTGTGAGCGGTCCGACTGACTTTTCCTTTTTCTTCTGTGTTTACAGCCGGATAACCTGCAAAAGAACTGGCTCCGGGAGTTCTACCAGGTGAGGGCGCTGTGCCAGCCACTCCCCCAGATAAGCTGCTCACACGATAAGTATTGTGTTTTTGTGGAAGTCACACTTGCCTACGCAACGTGCAGGCTTGGCTGTCCTGGCGCCCACAGGACAGGCGTTGCATTTCTCCTCGGAGGCCCCTTTCCGATCCCCTCCCTCTGGCCAGGATTCAGGGGACTGGGCGGGGTCTCTTCATTATTGGAGGGAAGACTGCTGAAAGTGTGTGGGGACATTAGGATGCCCCTTGGGGGTCCTGGGGTTTCAGCATGAGACCACACAAAGGGACCACCGTGAGGTCTGGGCAGAGTGTGGGTGACTCTCAGGAGAGCTGCTGTAGGATGGGCCAGATTCCAGCACTGTCTGTTGAGCAGATGTTGACTGAGGCCCTGTCTGGGGGAGCTCTGCTCTGGGGCTGGGGTGGAGCTGGGACATGGCGGACAGGGGGATCCACTTCTGGGGACACAGATGATTGGCACAACCAAGGACGGCTCCGGTATTTCCGCAACGGTAAGGATGATCAAGGCAGTCACCTGGGTCCTTGGTGAGGTCTGTGCATAGGTGTGCATACTGGGCCTCAGGTAGGGTATATGAGAAGCCACTCTGAGGAGGTACCACGAGCTGAGACCTAGTGGGTGGGAAGAGCGTCCAGCTTGGCTGGGAGCAGGAGGTAAGTGTGGCCGCAGCCAGAGGGGCAGACTCTGGATTAGGGCGGCCTGAGCACAGCTGGGTGAGGATGGTCCAGTACTGCTCTGGCTCCTGCAGTAAACACCGGGCCCAATGGCAGGGCTGTGTGGGTCCTGCTCCTGTTTTGGAGATGACAGTGGGGACCCAGAGGAAGAGGCTCGGTGCAGGCCTTATCATCCCTCGCCATCCAGCAAGGTGTGTCCCCCTGTGCTGTGTGGAGGTGCAGTTCCTTTCTCACTCATCCGATGTGTATTGTCTGCCAGGCGGCGTGTTTGTTGTTGGGGGAACAGAAGGCAGATGCCTGGGGAACAGCCTAGGCCCAGGTGCAGGGGCATCAGGAAGGACCATCCTTGGGGATGAGGCAGGTGAGAGGCCACAGAGGTAGGGTCTCTGGGAGTAAGGGGGGGCTGGTTTCCCATTACCTAGGGGTCCTGGGTCCCTCCTTCCCCATACTCTGCTCCGCCCAGGCGGACACCTGATGTCAGGGACCCCTGGCCGAAGCCAGGCGGGCAGGCTGCTGCCTGTGACAGCTCATGAGGAGGTGTGCTAGCGTGAGCAGGCCCCACTCTGGTCAATACTTGCCTCGGGATTGCACAGGCTCCATGCCCCACCTCTGTCCCCAGCCACTGGGGTAGTCCCTGGTGTGGCTGGAGCCCTCCAGTCCAGCTCTTGGCTCCCTGGGTCTGTTAGTTTTGGTGAAAACATTTGTCATGTTGAGCTATAGCTTTTGTTCCTTTGTCTGTCTGTCTGATTTTCAAAGGTGGACCTTGCAAAGTTCGTGTGCAGCAGAGTCTGAGACTGTTAGGGCACATCCAGGAAGGGTGAGAGGGTAGCTGGCCTGGCTCCAGGCAGGGAGGGGTCCTGGCAATGACAATTGAGAGGGAACGTGCTAGAAGCCTGCCTGGGTGTGGGGGGCTGTCCTCGGGGAGGAGTCCTGGGGAGTCTTGGCCGCCTCAAACTGGGACTGTGCCCCATGGAGCCATCACGATCGGAACTTGCATCCTGTATCTGCTGGCCATTTATTTATTTATCTCTCCCAGTAGAGGTGCAAGTCCCACTCTGCCACAGATTGGATGTGTGTGTTCCCCACATTCTTCTGTTGAAGCCTGACTCCCCAATGAGATGGTATGTGATGGGCCTTTGGAAGGTCATTAGGATGAGATGAGGTCATGAGGGTGAGGCCCCAGGATGGGATTTGTGCCCTTGTAAGAAGAGGAAGCGACCACAGCTTGGGAGGTGCCAGGTGCTGGGTGCTCGGCAGTGAATGGGGGCATCCATGGCACTGTGGAGAGACATTTGGAAACTCCCCACGGTGGCCTGGGAAGGAAATGAACCACCTGAGGGCTGGGGTGCAGGTTCATGGGGTGTCAGGAAGGCTCTTGAGGAGGCTGCTTGGAGACCTGCAGCTCTAACCTCAGTTCTTCCAACTGCGGGCAAGGTCACTAGGTTTAACCTTTCCCTGTTTCTGACATGGTGAACTTGAATGTGAACGCTTGGGGGCAGGCACCTGTATTGCTCAGAGCTGTATCCTGAGCACCTAGCAGTGGGTCTGACACATTCTCTGTGCTTAGCAGTTCCTTGTTGAATAACACTCAGGAAATTGCACAAGGCAGGAGAGTATAAATAAATCTCCCCCACCCCCATCCCGCCTCTGGTTTGATGTCCACACCCTCCTGTCTAACCGTCTGTGTGACTGGAGTTTGGCAACCTTCCTTCGCTGGTCATAGATAAATGTGTTTTTAAAACCTACTCTTTTTTGGGGGTAAACTAGGAAATCTTTCTATGTAAATTAATATACACTATTTTTATGTCTTCAGAGTATTTTATTATATGAATAGGTCATCATTTAAGTTAAATTAAAGTTGTTTTTCTATTGATGAACCTTGGGTTGTTCGAGTTTATAGTAATGCTATAGATAAATTTTAAAATTGATATAATTTTGGCTTGCATACACATATAAAATGAGCAAGTATTGAGATAATAAATATTTATTAATGGGAAGACCAGTAATACCTTCTAATTGGTTCAACTAGGTTCTCCCATTCCTGGTGCTAAAATGAATTTGCTGAATGATGCAAAACTGGCTCATAATTGCCAGGCCGGTGTGGCTCAAAGGTTGACCATCAACCCATGAGTCAGGAGGTCACAGTTCAATTCCCAGTCAGGGGCATATTCCCGGGTTGCAGGCTCGATCCCTAGTGTGGGGCATGCAGGAGGCAGCCAGTCAATGATTCTCTCTCATCATTGATGTTTCTATCTCTCTCTCCCTCTCCCTTCCTCTCTCTGAAATCAATTAAAAACAAACAAACAAAAACTGTCTCATAATTATTAACACTCTTCATTCCTGTGGTCCAGGGGCATTTATGTTATCATCAGTTTCTAGAATTCACAGAATTGTAAAACAGCCCTGAGGTAAGTCAAGGTAGAGACACCTCAATAGGTGAGCTGAACAGGACCCTGACATTTTTTGCCCGTTTAAAAGTCACAATTTTTTCTGGAAATTTAAAAAATACTCTGATGAGCAAACCTGCTTCCACCAATGTGGAGGAACAGGTAACCTACTACTGCCTTAAAGAAATTTAAACCAGAAAACGTCTGAAACAGTGGTTTTCAAACATCAGACACCAGGCGGGACAGGGCAGCACCTGAGAGAGGGGACAGGCTCAGCAGCTTACACCCGGGAGAGGATTTCCAGGCGAGTATCTAGCCAGGTAAAGTCACAGTTTTACTGTTTACATCCTGCCCACAATTTCTAGGCAGGCGAGGAAGCAGGAAGACGGGACCCTGGGCCGGAGGGTCCGCCAGGGTGTGGCTGAGGGCTGTCTATGTGACCTCGGAGAACTGCTCCTGGCTTCACTGTGTCCTTGTTCTGGTTGTTTTCACTGATTTCTGCTCCTTGTTGTTTCCTTTTTTTTTTTTCGATTGCTTTGGGTTGAATTTACTCTCCTATCTCTGGTTTCTTAAGGTAGAATACAAAATTGGCCAATTTCAGAAATTTGACATGGGCATCATCACTAAAGATCCTGCAGCATTAAAAAGATAATAAGGGAGCCCTAACCGGTTTGACTCAGTGGATACAGAGTCAGCCTGCGGACTGGAAGGTCCCAGGTTCGATTCCGGTTAAGCGCATGTACCTTGGTTGAGGGCACATCCCCGGTGGGAGGTGTGCACGAGGCAGCTGATCAATGTTTCTTTCTCATCGATGTTTCTGGCTCTCTATCCCTCTCCCTTCCTCTCTGTAAAAAATCAATAAAAAATATATTTTTTAAAAAAAGATAATAAGGGAAATATCGTGAATAACATATGTCAATAAATTTGTGAAAGGAACAGATTTTTGGAGAAACAAAGTACCAAAGCTTAGCCAAGAAGAAATAGATGCCCTATCGATTCCGTTGAAATGTTGCCCAACTTTCCTACAGAAAACTTTTAGGACCAGATGGTTTTCCTGGCAAATTCTGTTGAGCATTTAAGGGAGAAACAGCAATTACACAGAAACTCGTAAAGAAGATCGAAGCATAGTGACGCTCCCTAAGCCACACTGTGGCATGGCCACTACCTGATGGCAGAGGCAGACAGAGACGCCACATTAGAAAAACGATCCTCCACGAAACAAAGGCAAAAATCCATCAAACTAACAGATCAGATGTATAAAAGTATGTCTGTTATATATCAATAAATACCAGTATGTGATACACAAGCAGATAAAGAACAGTGTATTAAAAGTTATTACAGCATCACCAAGGAATGTCAGCCTGGCTTAACATTCACAAATTAGTCAATGGAATTCACATGCCAGCAATTGAAGAAGAAAACACATCATCTCAATAGATGCAGGGAAAGCTTTAACAGGATTCAAAACCATTTCTGATAAAAACTCCCAGCATTGAAGACTCGAGGGGGACTCCTCAGCCTGCAGGGAGCATCTGCAGAAACCCCGTCGCTGACGTGCTCCCAGAGGTGGAAGACGGCGTGGGAACGGAGCCAGGGTGCAGGGCTCCCTCCCTCTCCACGGGGCGCTGGAGGTCCTCGCCAGTCCACAGGCAGGAGGGGAAGGAGAAGACAGGCAGATTGGAAAGGAAGAGAGAAAGCTCTCTCCTTTGGCAGAAGACTGGACTGCCCTTTAGAAAGGCCTGAAGAGCCCACACAGACTTTACTCTGACAAATGTCAGGGAATTTAGTCAGTCTGCAACATACAAGGGCAATTTGAAAATCTTTGTTTTATATTAGCTAGGAACAATTGAAACTTAAGAAATAACATCTAGAATAGCACTGACATATTTGGATATAAATCTAATGAAATACATTAATATGTGTACACTGAAAACTATGAAACACCGATGAAGGAAATCCGAGATATGAAGAAATGGACAGAGATGCCACGTGCCTGGTTGGAAGACACGTGTTAGCATGTTAGCTCCACTGATTGACCTATGATCTGCCGCACTTCCAGCCGGAATCTCTGCAGGGCGTCAGGGAATCGACCACAGGATGCTTCTAACATTGATGGGGCAGCAAAGGAACGAGAATAAACAAGACAGTTTTGGAAAAAAGCCAGTAAACTTGAAGGAGTCACACTTTCTGATTTCAAGACTTACTGTAAATCAATTGTATTCAAGACAGTGAACTTTTGGGAGAAGGGCAGAGATGTGGGTCATGGAGCAGAAATGAACCTACACATACAGCCCAGTAACTGATGGAGGAGGGAGGTGATTCATTAGAGAAAGGGCAGTCTTTCAACCATCCGTGCTGGGACAATTGGACATCCTTATAAAAAAAAGTTTTTCCTATACCTTGCACCATTCACAAATATTAAATTCTTAAAGAATGTTGAACTTAAAATTATACAAGTTCTAGGTGAAAACTTAAGACATTCATCTTTGTGACTTTACATTAAGCAAGGATTTCCTCGCTATGACACCAAAAGCACAATTTACAGAAGCAAAATATTGATGATAAGTTAGAACTTATAATTAGGAACTTCTGCTCTCTGTATGACACTGTTAAAGAATGAAAAGATATGTCACAGATGGGGGTGGAAATATGTGCAAATCACATGAGACGAAGGACTGGAATATAGAAAGAACTCTCAAAAGCCAATGAGAAAGCAAAGCCCCAGTTTAAATATGAGTAAAAGATTTGAACAGGCATCTCACCAAAGAAGATGCACAATAATAAATAAGCTCATGAAAAGATGCTCAACATCTCTAGTCTTTAAGGAAATGCGAGTGAAAACCACGGTGAGATACCAGCACAAATCCATCATTAGAGTGGTTAAAATTAACAAAACAAAATAGGAAAACCCTGAGAATATGGGGGAGAGGAACCCTCACAACCTGCCCGTGGAAATGCAGAATGGTGCCTCACTTCTGAAGTTACAAGTACCCCCCATGTGACCCTGAAACCACCCATTGTGTTTACCCAAATATTTGCAGCTGCTTTATTAGTGAGCCCCTGTGAGAGAAGCCAGACTCAGGCCTGCATGCCCTCTGAGTCCATTTATCCAGCAGGAGGGACCTGGTGCTGCAGGAGCATGGGGTCTTGGGAGGAGGCGAGAAGCAAGGCACCAGGTGTTTGTGACATGATTCATTGCTCTGTATTCTGGTGAGTCCCCCAGTCTTCCCTGCGGCTCTTTTGCATTCTGTCCGGGCTGTGGCTTGTGGGGCTCAGGGCCCTGCTCTTTGCCAGCTCCCCTACTGCGCAGCCGTGGTGAGTCCCATCTCTAGGTGCTCCCGA
Source organism: Eptesicus fuscus (assembly GCF_027574615.1). Lineage (NCBI taxonomy): Eukaryota > Metazoa > Chordata > Mammalia > Chiroptera > Vespertilionidae > Eptesicus > Eptesicus fuscus. The sequence continues at coordinate 56,329,900 of NC_072489.1, read as the reverse complement.
CTTCCCAGGTTTTGATTTCAAGTCTGGCCTTTCTGTTCTTTTCAGATGTGCCTGTCCAGCTCCCAGGCTCTTTAGACTGAGCGTCTCCACCCTCTGCCCCCACAGCACAGCTGGCTTCCTCCAGCCCATCCGGGTCATACTGGACCCTCTCTATGTCTCTCCCATCTCCCATCCCACCTGTCAGCATCTTGTACTCCCTGGCTGGCTGCACTGGCTTCCTCCAGCCTCTGCCTCCTTGTTGCCTCCTCTCTACCTGGCAGCTCCAACAGGGCCAGGTCCCCACAGGGCCTTTAAGGTCCTGTGTGAGCTCACAGCCGTGCTCCGATGGTCTGGACTTAGGATGATTTGGGGAAATAGCTTATGCTGTAATGTTCATTGTTATGTTGAAGACAGCTATATTGAGTTCACACGCATAGAAAGGCTTGGCTGCTGGATTCTAGGTGATCTGTGGGCTCATGTTTCCCCTCCTGTCCCTCCCATTGTGGTTCCTGCTGCTGGGCAGGGCACCACTGCCAGCTGCACCTGTCCTTCTCCCCCCATCGGAGCACCAGTGGTGTGGCCATGCTCAGTACCCCATTTTACAGATGAGAACAGTGAGGTTTGAAGAGGGTATGAGAGGCACCCAGGCCCCACAGCTAAGTAGTTGCAGTCAAGATGGAGCCGTGATTCCAAAGGCCATACCAGTGGCTTAGCAGGGGACATGGATCCGGGACAGGTCTCACTGGGGGTGTCTGTCAGCAGGTGATGAAGAGACTGGACTGTGTGTCCATCGATGGAGGAGAGAGTAGTGGAGTCGGGTCAGCAGTGCTGGCAGGGGTGAGGTGTGCCTCCCCCACCAGGCAGGGTGGAGGAAGAAGGCAGCAGAGATGGGGAGGTGGCCCTTTCAGTGATAGAGAGCAAACCACCTGCTTCAGGGGAGGGAGAGAGCAAATCTGGACCCTTGAGCAAAGAGGAGGCTCTCAGTTGGGCCAGCAGGCAGGGTGGGACCCCAGGACCCGAGAGAAGAGGAGTGACAGCTCCTCTGGGAGCTCTTTGGGGTTCACTTGGGATTCTCAGTGGGGGTGACGAGGATACAGAGTGTCTGGCGGCATTTGGGAGGGTGCAGCTGGGGCTATCCTGGGGGCCAGGGCAGGCCCTTTGGAAGATTAGGGCTGGTGGGAGGGGTCTTGATAGGGAAGAGACAGTCATTGGTGGCTGGGAGGGCAGCTGAGGGGCAGTGGGATGCCACTGCGATGGAGCAGAGAGGGCAGGTGTATCTGGCCCCTGAATGGTCACAGTCCCCTATGAACTTGATATGGTCCAGCAGCCATAGGGCTGAATGGAAGTCTGCTCGGCAGGCTGGCTTCAGGGAGGAGGTTCCCAGAGGTGGCTCTGTGGCATCTTGCACTGTGACCTTGAGGCTGTGGTCACCACTGGCCCCTGCGGTCAGTACAAAGCCAGGTGAGCGCCTGAGGCGTGGCAGGAGGCCCATGTGCTCCTGCTTGCTGCCTTAGAGGGAAAGTGCTTTCTGGTTAAGATTCATCAGTTCACGTGGAGCAGTGGTCGTAAAACTCATTAGTCCACAGAGCCAAATATCAACAGTACAACGATTGAAATTTCTTTTGAGAGCCAAATTTTTTAAACTTAAACTTCTTCTAACGCCACTTCTTCAAAATAGACTCGCCCAGGCTGTGGTATTTTGTGGAAGAGCCACACTCAAGGGGCCAAAGAGCTGCATGTGGCTCGCGAGCTGCAGTTTGCCGACCACGGACATAGAGTTTTGATGTCCCAGAGCTACAGGTTTGGTGAAGTGTCCCTGTATCCACATTTCTGCCTCTGAAAATGCAGCCTCTTGTCCAGCTGTCCAGATCAGTGTAAATGGTGGCTTCCTGCCCGGGGCCTGCTGTTCGGCCTTCGTAGTCAGCCCTCCAGCCCGCCCAGTGCCTACCAAGAAAACCCTAGTTCTGCTTCAGAGTGGACGGTGGTCCGCACATCCTGAGCACATGGGCAGGGAGACACCCTCACTGATGGGCGGCCACGAGGCCTGAGGGGGAGGTCACACAAATATGTGGCTTCCCGTGTGCACGTAGCAAGGAGGCGTGCCTGCTGCCCACACTGCTGGCTGCCGCTGCCCCCATCGGTGGCCACATGCGGGCATGGACTCCAGGAGGGCTTCCGATCAGGGCCACATGGAACTGCACCCACACAGCACAGCCCTGGAGAGAGGAGTGGGCAGCCTGGCACCCACCCCGGGCCGAGGGTGAGCAGACGATCTCAGGGCAGAGTGTTTGCAGAGCGCAGCTGGTAAATGGCAGCCCTCTTTCCTCTCAAGAAATTCTTTGTCCTTTTTCTACTCCTTATCTTGGGTATCAGGATCCCACTGGGCTGTTTGGAGGATGTAATTCCTTTTTAGGTCACTCAGATACTCCTCTTTGGAGAAAGCCTAACAAGGCCTGGCTGTTTCTATTTTTAACGCTGACTCCTGGCCAGCGAGGGGCCGTGACGGGCTGCCGTGCGCTGCCTGGGAACACAGAGCTGCCCCTGCTCGCCACCTGCACAGCGTCAGGAACGGGGAGCTGCTTTCTGTTTGGCTGGTTGCTGTGTTGTTGTTTTTAATTCTCTCTGCTCTTTCCTGCCAAAATTTGTAATTCACTCTTTTCCAAAATGTTTTTCTTTAGCCTTCCTATGAAAGAACCCACGTATTTTTATCAGTTGCCTATTTCCACCCCCGCCCCCCCCTAAAGTTAGAAGCAGCTCATTTTTTTATAGAATTTTGGTCAAGCAATTGTGAAGCTTTGGGCAGTGACTCGAGTGTGGTCCCAGGTGAAGGCAGGCCAGCCTCACTGTCAGGCAGGATGTGAGCTGCAGCTGGGATGGGCGGAGGCCCGTGTTGAATTCTTGCTTTACTGAGATGCATTTCCCAGCCCAGACAAGATCCCTGTCCTGCACTGTCCTCAAGATGTCCGTGGTGTCGGCCCTGCAAGGATCTTGTCCAGGACCATCCAGGTTCCAGAGCCCCTTCTTAGCCTGGGGAAGGCCAGGAGCTCTGTCCCAGCTGTCCCACAGCCCATCTCCCAGCATGCAAGGTGGCGTGGACTCATACCACCAGGCAGGGGCCCCCACTGTGTCCAGTCTGTGTGCAGTGACCGTCCATGAACATAGGCTCCTAGGAAGTGGACGCTCAGAGAGCCCTGGGCACCAGGGGTTCCTCTAGGAAGTGACAGAGCAGGATCCAAGCGGCATGCTTCCTGGACTGCCCTGCCCTGCAGAGTGACCTGGGCCAGCTTGAAGGAGCTGGCAGATGTCAGGAACTGGGAGCCAGGTGTTCAATAGAGCAGTATTAAACATCTAATTCTATTAGCCTACAACTGAGCAAATCATATTAAAACCAAAGGTAACGAGTGCCTGACACTCAGCAGCTCCTAATGGCTTTCTGTGTGTTACTGTTGGGATCCTGGTTATTTATGTTGTGTCTTGGCAGGGAGCTCTAGCAGTGTGTGCCCCTAACTCTGTGTTCAGTGATGTCACATCGGGAGCTGGACATGGGCGTCGTGGGGGTGTTTGCACAGTGAAATGGGTTTTGCCCCAGTGAGCTGGCTGTCAGACACTTACCGGCATGCCATGCCTGCAAAGCAGGTTGAGCAGGTGCTGTCTCGCTGACCATTGAGGACACGTCTGTCCCGTGACTTTGGTCTGTCCGTGTCTCTGCTGGAGGTCTGCCTCTGACAGGCAGCAGTGCTTCACTGCTGTGCTCTCTGTGCTCACTCCCCGCCTGAGACTGCAGTGTCTAGCCAGCCTTGTCTGGCCCAGCAGAGCTCTCTCTGATGGTGGGAATGTTCCGTTTCGGTGCTGTCCAGCACCGTAGCCACTGGCCACGTGTGGCTGTTGACCACTTGAAATGCGACTAGTGCTGAATTTTAAAGGTCTTTAATTTTAATTAGTTTAAGCAGCCCCCTGGGACCCGAGGCTGCCTCTCTGCACAGTGCAGTCTAGACCACTGACATAGGAATCTGGGGCTACCACGCCGTTGCTGCTCTCTGTTCATACCCTCTGCTTTTTGTTCCTTCGTTTCCCCTTGCCTTGTGGATTGTTTCAGTTTCTTTGCATTCCATTTTAATTTTTGTTGGCTTTTAAAACATTTTTAAGTGGTTGATCTAGATTTATGATCTATGGGTCTAAACGTTTGAGTTGACATTATACTGCTTCATGTAAGTGTAGAAATCGTGAAATCAAATGGCACGTGTATGATGTCGGCGTATATTGAAAACCCCAGTAGACAGTATTATGGGTTAGCAACCTACCCCTCACCCCAAGCCAAACCCCAGCTGCTGCCTGGTTTGGAATTAAGTTCTATTGGTGCGTGGCTATGCCCACTCCTGTAGCATCCTCTGGCTGCTCATGTCCACACTGGCAGAGTGGATCTGTTCCCACGAAGACATTGTGACCACAAATCTTAAAACATTGATCTGGTTCATGGAAAGTGTTTGCCCAGCCCTGCTCTCACAGATTCCTCATAAAGGGCTGATGGAGATGGCATTTCCTAGGTTTTTGTATATTGAAAACTGTTTTTCTGTGACTTTGATATTTGAAGGATACTTGGCAGAATAGATAATCCTTGGCTTATGCTTTATTTAATTGAAATTTTCAAAAAAGGTTCTTCCATTGCTGCCTTGATTTATGTTGGTTTTGACAAGTCTGGTGCCAATCTGTTTTTTATTTTATTTTAATGTTAACTGATCTTTGTCCCTGGAGACCTTGAGGATTGTATCCTTATTTTTGAAATCTCATGATCTGACTGGGATTTGGCTTGGAGCTGATGGTTTTGGGTTAATTTTCTTAGGTGCCCAGTGAGCCCTTTCATTGCGTAAGTTCAGTTTTTTTCTATTTGGAAAGTTTTCTTGGATTATAATTTTAAATATTAGTTCTGGTCCCCTTTTGGTCTCTCTCCGGGGACTTTGATGATGGGAATGTTCTTCTTTGCTCACCTTCATTTTCATGTCTTTCTCTCCCACTTTTTCGTTGTCATCTTTACTCTCTTGGTTGGTCTTTCTGGCTTCAGTGCCATTGTGAATATCCCTCTAGTCGATTCTCCCCTGAGCACTTTTTTTCTGTGATGATTTTGTCTTTTTCTTTTGTTTCTTCCCTCGGGTTAATCAGCACTCTTTCTCTCCCAGCCAACGCCCTCCCCCCACCCTCACCCCCCTTCCAATTTCTATTTTAGTTTTGAGTTTCTGATTTTGGTTTTTCATTTTCTCAAATGCTTGTTTGAATGCATGTAATTCAGTTTCCAGTGTAGGCTTGTAATTCCATTCTGCTTCGTGATTCTTTTTCTGGGTGGAGCCCTTCCCTTGGTTTATGTGTGTAAATTTTTTCTTACCTTTTGCAGCAGCTTTGTAGGGACTTGTTGAACTTCTCTCCCTTCATCTTACTGCCACGAGAATGTTTTATGGGATTCCTGGTTTAACAGCACCCTCTTCTGTCCGTCCAGCTCGTCCAGGTACGCTAGGAGACCTCGAGCGAGTGTGTCTGCCTTGGCGGTGACTTGACGGTCCTCCTCTGTCTTACGGTCCATTTCCTCCTTTCTGTCTTTTCTCCTCTGTGCCCAGTTGCCCACAGCTGCCTCTCCCCCTCCCGTCTCTTTCCTTCCCTAGATCCGTGTCTCTCACAGGGCCCACGCCCTGCATTCTCTTCCCTGTGGATGTGTGATGAGCTGAGGCTTCCCCGTGTTTTCAGACCCCAGGCTTTCTGGCCACCCTCCAAGTCAGCCTCAGGGCCTCCGCACGTCTGGGTGCCAATGTTGCAAGTCTGTGATGCCAGTAAGGTGCTCTTACTACCATGGAAACGCCTGCAGGGTCTTTGCGATCTCTCCTGTTGGTAGCCGCAGTGTTGCTCTTCTCAGTCTAGCCAGGGGTGACCCGTCCCGTCCCGTCACAGAACCACGCTGGCCTGCTGGCCCTGACTATGGATCTGTTTCTGCCCCGCTGCTCTCCATCCTTCAGTGTTTCCTTCTTTTCTTTCTCTGGGTTTATTTGCTGCTGTCTGTCTGGTGGCAGCTCTGGGTGGAGGTGGCAGGCCAACGGGCTGTGGGCTCTGGAGAGAGTGGGACTTCCCTGCTGGGCATGGCACGTGGGTGTGGCTTCTCTGAGTGTTGCTGGGTGTGCTGCCTCACCTCCCTCTGCCATCTGGTGTCCTTGAAGCTGGTCCTTGCTGTGAAATCCCTGTGGCCCCCACTTACCAGCCCCTCCTGACTCCCAGGTAGCCCTCCCCCCCTGCACCCTGGGGGCTGGGCCAAGCCCTTTGGTGGCTATTGTGTCAAAGCTACCTTATCACCCTAACAGTGGCCCCATTGGTGACGCTCCGCCTCCGGTGCTCCTGGGCAGGGCTGGTGAGTGCCTTGTCTCCTCTGTGAGCAGGTGCTGGTCAACACCTACTCACGTGACCTGTGGGTCACCCAGCTGCTGAGTGAGCCCTCAAGGGGGGTCACCCTCAGATGCCCACCGTGTCCGCACGCGTCACCCAACCACCCAGTGTGGTTAGCTACAGGGGGTCAGATGCAGTTTTGTGTTATGACCCAGGGGTTGTCGGAAGCCCCATTGCAGACGTGGAGCCATTTGTCCTGCCAGCCCCCTTCCTCACAGACGTGACGGTGCCCGTGCAGCCCTGTGCAACCCCTGGTGGTGTATAGAAGAGGGGGTCTGTCCAGCCAGCGCTGGCAGAGCCAGATACAAACACCAAGGCCTATAGTGGAGAAACATCCAGAAAGGGAAGCCAGTGCCCGAAGCCCAAACTCTCTGATGGCGTGTAGGTTACAGTGATACAGGGCAAAGTCGCAAGACACAGGGCTTAGGGGTTGGAGTCATGCTGGGAGCTGATTGGTCAGAGGGGGTGATGAATCATCTCTTCAGGTCTTGAGGGCAGCTTGAGGTCACTGCCCCAGTGCCCCAGTGCCCCTCTGTCCCATCTCGTGGGAAAGTAGCCAGGGGGCGTTTCACCTGAGGGCTCAGGAGCTGACACATAATGCAGGTCCAGATGTTATCATTAGCCTGCAGAGGTCCAGACCGTGTGACCAGTAGCCAGGTCCAGGCTTCTATCTTCTGCTGCCTCGGGCATTGCTGATTATTCGGAGGAAAGACTGGGTCTCTGAGGGGTGTGTATATAGAGAGAGATGATTTCTAGAGCCAGGACCTAAAACTAAGTTTAAAGTCATAGGGACCCTCGGTTTCAACGTCCCTGTCCTATGCTTCCTCCCCAGGTCGTCCATGCGCACAAGCCGCACTTCATGGCCCTGCACTGCCAGGAGTTCGGGGGGAAGAACTACGAAGCCTCCATGTCACACGTGGACAAGTTCGTCAAGTAAGTCTGGGCGCCTGCCATGGCCCTGCTTCCTCCCAGGGCAGGGTGTTGGGGTGCTTTCTATGGAAACATGGGTGTAGCCTCACCATGGTGAAGCCCCGTGGGTGAGCCAGTTTTCCAAAGAGAAAAGGTGTGGCCCAAGTGTGTGACAGCATGCCTCCTGGGAGGGGGGGTCCAGAGGGTGCCTGTGATGCCTTGGGCTCTGAGACTTTAGCCCTGGGTTCTAGGCAGGGGTCCCATCCACATGTGCCAGAGGTTATACCTTGTGTGGTCTGATGGCTGCCAGCCTGCTGCTGCTGAGGATGGATAGACAGATGGACAGACAGGACTGATTTTCATCTAGCAGCTCACAGCCACATTTGTCACAGTAAGACGGGGACAGAACCCGTTGTCTGTGGGAGGAAGGAGCCAGAGGCACGTGAGTGCACCCTGTGGCCCCATGGAAGAAGGTGCAAGAAGTACGGCCCACCAAAAAAAAGATTGATACATTGCACCACGTTCGCATTTAAAACTTTATCCAAAGGCGCTCTAAAAATAAAGTTTTGGCCACATTTGGGGAAAGATATCTGCAACACACTTTCCTGACAAAAATTAGTATTAAATATATAAGGAAAAATAGGAAAAATCAATAGGAAAAACCCACCCCTGTGTATCAATAGGAAAAATCCACCCCTTGGGAAAGCGAGGCATTTCACAGAAAACAGGACATTTCACAGAGGTGAGGAAGTGCAGGTGAGCAGCAGGTGTCAGCACGTCCAGGAGCTCCAGTGACCCGTCACATGGCACCTTTCATCCCTGGCGGCCTGTGCTGTGGGCACAGAGGTTTTACACAGAGGACACACTGGCATGATTTTGCTTTAAATAGTTAACATCGCTTACGTTTACCAGCCCACCTGCCGTTTGCAGCACTCTGTGGAGATCCAGGTTTCTACCCGGTACCATATTCCTTCAGCCTGGGGACTTCTCTGTCACATTTAGCACAAATCCCCCATGAATTCTCTCAGCTTTTGTTTTCTGAGAAAAAGTCTTTGTCTTCATGTTTGAATGACGTTTTTGTTGTAAACAGAATCCCAGCCTCTCCGTGTTTCTTTCAGTCCTTTAAGGCTGCCGTCCCCTTGTCCCGGCCGTGCGCTGGCCTGAGAGACCTGAGCCTCATCCTCTTCAGCTTCTCTGTATGTGATGTGTCTTTTCCCTACTTCAGGGTCCTGTCTTCCTAGCTGGTTCACAGCAGCTTATGTCACACTTTAGTCTGATTTTCTCTGCATTTTTCTGGCTTGGGGTTCTTGGAGCTTTTTCAAGCTGTAGATTTATAATTTTTTTTTAGTTTAATTAATTAATTATTTTAATTTAAATTATTTATTGTTTAAAATATTACTTGAGTCTCCTTCCCCCTCCCCCATTGACCTCTCCCCAGCCGCTCACACCCCCCAGCACATGCCCTCACCTCCCTACTGTCTGTGTCCATTGGTTATGCTCATATGCATGCATACAAGTCCTTTGGTTGATTTCTTACCCCCTCACCTCCTCCTTCCGTCATAGGTTGGACAGTCTGTTCAATGCTTCTATGTCTCTGGTTCTATTTTTGTTCATCAGTTTATGTTGTTCATTATATTCCACAAATGAGTGAGATCATGTGATATTTATCTTTCTCTGACTGGCTTATTTCACTTAGCATAATGCTCTCCGGTTCCATCCATGCTGTTACAAATGGTAAGAATTCCTTCTTTTTTACAGCAGCATAGTATTCCATTGTGTAGGTGTATCATAGTTTTTTAACCCACTCATCTGCTGATGGGCATTTAGGCTGTTTCCAAATCTTAGCTATTGTAAATTGTGCTGCTATGAACATAGGGGTGCATATATCCTTTCTGATTGATGTTTCTATTTTCTTGGGATATAGTCCTAAAAGTGGGATCGCTGGGTCAAATGGGAGTTGCATTTTTAATTTTCTGAGGAAACTCCATACTGTTTTCCACAGTGGCTGCACCAGTCTGCATTCCCACCAGCAGTGCAAGAGGGTTCCTTTTTCTGTGCATCCTCGCCAGCACTTGTTGTTTGTTGATTTGTTGATGATAGCCATTCTACAGGTGTGAGATGGTACCTCATTGTTGTTTTGATTTGCATCTCTTGGGTGATTAGTGACTTTGAGCATGTTTTCATATGTCTCTTGGCCTTCTATATGTCCTCTTTCGAAAAGTATCTATCTAGGTCCTTTGCCCATTTTTTTATTGGATTGTTTGTCTTCCTTTGTTTAGTTGCATGAGTTCCCTATAAATTTTGGAGATTAAATCCTTATTGGAGAAAACATTGGCTGTAGATTTATAATTTTAATCAAACTTGAGGAAAGTGTGTCCATTATTTCTTTAGGTGTTTTCTTTTTTAAAAAAATAAATAGTTTTTAAATGATTTTAGAGAGGAAGGGAGAGGGAGAGAGAGAAACATCAATGATGAGAGCAAATCATTGATCAGCTGCTTCCTGCACACCCTACATTGGGGATCGAGCCTGCACCCCGGGCATGTGTCCCAACCAGGAATCAAACCATGATTTCCTGGTTCATAGGGGGAAGCTCAACCACTGAGCCACACCAGCTGGGCTAAATGTTGTTTTCTTGTCCTGCCCTTCCGACTTCCTGACATTCAACTGTTTGTGGGCACACAGGTCCCTTCAGCTCTCGTGATCTTTTGTAGGTCATTTTTCCTTTGTATAGTTTCTGGTGCTGTGCTTTTTATTCCAGGATGTTTTCTTCTTTAGGTTTTAATCTACACTTAGGTCCCTGCAGTAAAATTATTTGTGATGTATTTTTCAACTCTAGAAGTTTCTTTTGTGGTTTTCATATCTGTCTTTCCTTATGTTCATGTTTTCCTTTAAATCTTTGATCATATTTATAATAGCTGTTTCAAGGTTTGTTCAATGAATTCCATCATTTTTGTTCTTTCTAGGTCTTTTTTTACTGCTTTTTAAAAGATTATGGTTCATATTTTGTTGCTTCTCCACATGCCAGTAATTTCTGAGGAGATGGTAGACATGAATGTTCTGTGCTGCTCCATGTCTGAAGTTTATTTTCTCCCTGTAGAGACTCTGGAGTTTGCTCTTGCTGGGAGTCAAGGTCTGAGGATCAGTGTGGTCCTGAAGGCTTATCCTCTCCCTATCCTGACCAATGCACTGGCTGTCACAAAATGCCTGTGTCCTTCTCTACCTCCCCTCCCCTGCGGTCATGGGGGCCAGACCAATGAGCAAGCCCTCACTTTCTGTCACCATTCCGGTGCATTCTCAAACCTCTAGTGCAGTGGCTCCTGTTCCAGCCCATTTACAGAGATGCCAGAGAGGTCACCTACAATAGGCTCTTCTAGGTTTTAGTTCCTGCCACCCCTCCCTTTCTCTCTCTCTTCCCTCTCTCTCCTTTCCCACTGTCTGTCCCCCCTCCTCTTCCCAAACTGGTTGGTGGTGTCTCCAGGGTGATGTCATAACATGGTGTCCAGGCCAGCGTCCTGGACCTCGGCAGCACACCTGTAAGTGGTGAGGTGTCTGTGTGACTCTTGACTAAAGAACTCTTTTCCTTCCAGAGAACTGCTGTCAAGCGATGCGATGAAGGAATATAACCGGGCTCGCGTCTACCTGGACGAGAACTACAGGTCCCAGGAGCACTTCACGGTAAGTGCCTCTGCCCCAGGGAGCGCCTGCCAAAGCGGCCCTTCTCGTTCGGTGGCCTGCCCTCCATCACAGCATCCTGCCATCTGCCTGCATTGAAATGTTACAGCCGTGCTGCAGCCTTTGGGGGGTGCCCCTAACTCAGCAAATCTATGGGGGGCGGTGCACAGTGCAGACAGCACCTCTGCTGCTTCCTCAAGTTGCCCTTGGTGGGCTGCTCATCGGTTGACACAGACAAGGCCCACGTGACAGCTGGCAGGTGGACAGCCAAGGATGGAGGCCAGGGCCCTGGTGTGCGGGAAATGGAGGGAGGATTAGGGTTCTGGGGCTTACAGGTGAGGTCTTAACCCCATGCCTGGTCTTCTGTGCCCAGCTGCCTGTGCCATAGGCTTGCTCCAAGCTCTGCCAGTTCCTTTGTGCTCCTAAGAAATTTCTAGCATTAAGTGCTTACCTTGAAAAATCTCTAAGGAAAAGAAACTTAACCTGAAGCAACTAGAAGGAAGGAAATAATGAAATAGCAGCAGGAATCGGGGCAATAGAAACTAGAATAATTGAGAATTCAGTGAACTGGTTTCTGAGCAAGGTTATCAATCTGAGCCGCCTTCCCCAGCGGAGCAGGATGGGCCTGTCTTGGAACACAGACCCAGGTGGTGGGCCTTCAGGCGGAGTCCAGGACCGGCTCCCGGCTGTGGCGCATCTGTGCTAAGGGCCCAGCGTCACTTACTGCACAGATGCCCGCTCCATGCAGGCGGTCAGAGGACGATGGCAAGGCTCCAGGTGCGCTCCGAAGCCTCAGAAAGAGTGATGGGGGGGTTACCAGCTTCTTGGTGGCGGGAGCCTGACACATGTGCCCAGAAACTGTCGCCTCACGGGAGCTGCCACCCTCCTATGGAAGTTTTCCATATGTTTTCAAAATCCTCACCTTGCTAGTTCTCCGGGCCTGCTTTGTGTCTCATATCATTACAAGGTACCATAATCATTTCATTTCTCTCCCAGCCAGAATGTCTGGTTGGCTGAGAAGAGAAGGGCGGGACGTTGGAGGCGCACCAGGGCTGAGAGCTCCATTTGGTCTTGTCTCGTCCCTGGAGATTTATCTCAAATGTCATTTCACCTTTTGCAATGGAAAACAAAAACCTGAACAATGAGCGTGCCCATAACTCAGCAATTTCACTGAAGAAATAACTGTTCTTGCCAACAGTTGTGGTTCTCAAAAATTATTTGATGGCAAAATTTGGAAGTAATTTTCAACACCCAGAGTTGGAGATTTTCACACGGTGGGACAGCTGTCTGATGGGACAGTCTGCCACAGGACAGCTTCCGTGACGTGGGGTTTAGGGCTCTCGAGGGAGGAGGCAGGCTGCAGCCCGCTAGGGCCCCTGCAGGATCTCACCTTCTGGTTGGTCCGTTGAAGTACTTAGCAATGATAGTATATCTGGTCTGTTCTTCAGTGCATGGATTTTCAGAAGTAAAACAGCAGAAACCAGGGTGCATCCAGAACCCATGGCATCTCACAGTTAGAACTGGCAGCGTTTTCCTTGTAAATACAGCAATAGCACGTTAGCTGGGGACGTGGCAGTCTGTGTGGTTGGAGCCTGAGACGGTGCAGTGTACAGGACCTCACTGGGTGGAGGGACTCGACACAAGTGACAGAGGGAGCTGCCCAACCACCCAGGTCTGAGGCCCCCAAGGCTGTAGGTACTGGTATCCACAGGACAAGACAGCATCTTGTGTTGGGGCGGAAGGCTGGACCCACCCGCCAAGGTGGGGACATCACTCACTCTCCTCTCGTCCAGCTGTGCCTGTGGCTTGAGGAAAGCCAATTCGCTCCAGGGTGACTGTCCAGTGGAGTGGCTGGGACAGCTGTGGCTGGGGGGTGAGAAGTGGCCAGCCTTGTTGCAGACTCTGTCTGGAGCTCATCCCATACTTGGCACAGGGAGAGGTTTGCGTTTGTCATCCCATCTCATGACCAGGAGGGTAGTAGTTTGCGATGAATCTCTGCTTGACCCTGGGCCCTGCCTGGAGTGCTGTCCCCTTCGTGCCCGTTCATCACTCTCAGTGTGTCACGTGTGGAACCGTCTTTGCTGGGGGCCTCTGGACATCTGCCGGAGGGATCTTGCACCCCCGGGTCCTGGGCAGGGTTGAGCAGCACTGCCAGCCGAGAAGCCACCCTCCTGCCACAGCCTGGTGGCCTTGGCTGTCAGAGGGAAGAAAATTTAATTTTTCAAGATTAATGGTATTGGAGCAATATTTTTAGCTGAGTGTGGTTCAAATAATAGGCCATTAATTGAAAAAGGAAATTGAAATGAATTTATCTTGTACATAAATGCTGTCACAGGTATTAATAGGGATCAGAAAATAGTGGCCTGTTCCCAGAAAGATGTTGAACCTGACGCGGCACCTGGTGCATGAACACGAGGGTGGGGGTTGCTGTGCGCTCGGGAACATGGGCAGGGGTGGTGGGGGGAGCTTCAGCCTGTGGGGGCTTGGGGCCTGGGAGGGTCTTCCACCTAGAGGGTCTACTGGCTGAGGCAGGAGGCGGCAGACGTCCTTCTTCACCAGCAGATGGCGCCAAAGCAGCATTTCCTATCCTGAGATTTAGGAGGTGCTAAGCAGCCAATTTTTAGACTTAAAAATTTTTACGTTAAATTTTGTTTGCTCCTAAAAAGCATCCTGAGTGGGCATTTACTGGATCAGGAAGCTTGTCTGGTCTACTGAGGGTTGAGAAGACAGACTGGTCTCCACTGGCTGTCTCCCTCTCCCTGGGCCTTTATGCTCGCCGGGTCATCGCCTGCTGTACTTTCCACTGGAACCTTGAGAGTTGGAGGTCTGTTCCTCCAGAGGAACTGCCAGTCTGGAGTGTTGACATTGGCCCTGAGAGGCCGGGCCCTGTCCTGTTCTTGGGAACTTGTTTAAATGTCCATCACAGGGTGGACTGAGGACCCTGACCCATGCGTCGACACAGCCACGAGTGAGCTGGACGGGAGCTCACACACTGTGCCCAGGGCCTCCAAGTGCCCCAGGACCTTTCCTCCTTGTAGCGGCCCATATGTGCCAGTGTCGACGTCCTGATTTCTGTCTTCCTTCCTGAGCTCAGACCCCTGGAGCAGCAGTTTTGCTTGTCCCTGCTCTGGCCCGGAGCCTGGAGTCACGTCAGCACATATTGGGTGCTCAGTAACCGCGTCTGAGTCAGTGAGCCAGTGTGAGTTAGACGTGCACAACCCAGGCCCTCCCTGCAAGGGTCAGGGGCCGTGATGCCCCAGCGCAGCTCAGTGAAGAATGCCTGCCTGAAGGCAGAATTTGAAGCCATCGGTGTGTAGATGTATCTAAGGCCATGGATTGGGTGACATCCCACGGGTGTGGGCTGCCGGGAGGTCCATGTCTGGGGCCCCCACATTTGGAAATTGGGAAGAAAAGGTGGGTTTATCAGGGGAGGTGAGAGAAGGTTGGGACAGGGGTGAGCTGGAAGCCATGAGGCGGTGAAGAAAGGTCGCAGGGGAAGGGGGCTGCACCCCTATGGCTGTGGCACCACTTCCTATGCCCCACTCCTTGCCTGGGGCTGCTGGGAGGACCCAGCAGTCTGGAAAAGAGGGACTGGCACCCAGCTGAGGAGGGGCTGTCCCTGGGTGAGCATGCAGCAGGTACCCTGGGTGGCCTTTCCCGGGGGGATCGACTGCACCTGCTCTCCACGACCCAGAATCTAATGCTCCTGAGCCCTGGCAGATTTGCACATTTCAACACCACACTAATGTTTTTGTATTTGCCCCCAAAACCCATGATGTTCCAGTTTTCATCACCAGCCAGTTTTAAGGCCCCAGGTATCTCCCATGGGAATAGACGTTAGGTGGTAGATGTGCACGGCGCTGTATTCATAGCAGGGTCAGGGGATGAGGAGCCTCAGAGCCTCGAGAAGGCGATTGGACATCTGCTGCACCCTCCCTGCCCCTGGGGACCCTGAGGCCCCTGTCCTTCCTGGGCACCATGTGGTGGGTGCCAAGTGACAGGATCTCATGTTCTGGGAACAAGACCGGTTGTTGGGGATGCTACCAAGTCGGATGGAGAAGCAGCGGCATCGCTGTTGCTCATTCATCCCTCCTCCTGAAGCAAGCCTGTCCCCCGCCCCCAGATTGCTGAGGCTGCCCTCCCACCTGGCCCTCAGCTCTTTGGGCCCCTTTATCTGAAGGACTGTGCATATTTTTGTGTATGTCCTGTCCCACCCAGTGAGGACAGTGTCACCACCCCCGATAATTCGTTGGATTTAGCGATCAAGTCCATGTGGAAGTATGTTGACAGTCGGGCATGTGACATGATTCTGGGACTGTCGGAGAAATGATTTGTACAAAGACACTTGAGAGAGACCTTCCCGTTACAAGGACAGGCTCCAAGTGGTGGGGGGAGGGGGGACTTTCCTTAGGTGGTGCCAGCTCCCCAGGGTGGACAGCTCATATCCCCCCGTCCCCTGGGGGTACCAGCTCCAGAGTACAAGGAGGTGTTGGGGGACTCCACCCAAGGGCATTCAGGGACTGCCACATGGCCCGGTCAGGCAAGTTGAGTGGAGCTTAGGGAGGAGGCTCCAGGAGGAGACACCAAGCTCTGTGCCAGTACGGGGGACCCCGAGACTGCCTGAGTTATACTGGGCATCGCAGAGGCCCCGACACCCCCAAATGCTCTCCCAGAACTCCCTGCCTCCTGGGACCTGCCTGTCATCCAGACCCTTGGAAAATGCTTTCCACCCAAAGCCTTCCGGGTCCACCCTGGGAAATGAACTCCCTGGGAGGCCTCAGGTGGCCGCTGTTGTCACAGGTGTTACTTGGTTAACTTCACAGCGCCCTGGGGCCCACGGCCTTGACACTGAGGAAGTGCCCGAGTAGTTTTCCAAGGCTTCCAAGTGTCTATTGATCCGAGGCGGCGAGCCCAGAAGTCACGTGTCTAATTTCACAGGCACGTGGAGGAGCATGGAAAACGCATCACTTACTGCCCGCAAAGCCTGAACGTCGATAGGGGACGGCTTTCCTATACTCTGGCTTCAGAGGCGGCTAAATGAGGAAGAAATTGCAGATTTGTTTCCATATAATATCCTTGTTGTCTGTTGCCTGCAGGAGTAAAGCATCCGGCATGAGGGGTCCCCACTGTTCCCACTGGTCGTTTGTGTGACCGCAGGGGCTGTTTATGGGTGATTCACAGGGCTGCTGGAGGCTGCTGAAGGCCCCAAGGAAGCACGGCCAGGGGCTGCCCGTCTGCCCCTCACCTGGTGGCCCTGTCTTCCCCGTCACCTGGTGACCTGTGGGGAGGAGGATGTGGGGCGGAGGAGTTTCCTGGCAAGATGTCTAGGCTGGCATGGGGACCCCAACACACAGTATCAGAGGGGCCTCCTGAGGAGCTGTGAGCTGATGCAAGTACCCCAAAGGTCCCCTTTTATTTGGGGACAGTGGTGCTGCTGGTAGGACTAGGTGAGCATGCTTGTCTGGCACCTCATCTCTGGGCAGATCAGCTCAGTGGTAGACAGAACAGGCCCTTTCTCCATGGCGAAGCTAGAGGCCAAGGACAGCCTGAAGCCCCTCTGGTTCGCACACAGCAGAACCCACAGAACCTCCTGAACCCCCTCACACTCCATGGCTGGCCGAGAAGAGTGAGGGCAGCCACTCGTCTCAGAGGGCAGGTGGCAGAGACTGTCCCTGTGTAGCCTGGACAGGGCTGCCCATTGCTGTGGCCTCATGCCTCCCACGGCGGCGTCTGTTGTGGGACAGGCCTGTTTGGCCACTGCCTTCACCAGTCCTTGCTCATTTAGCTGTCGGCCACAGAAGTGTCTGTGTAGCAGCTGGAACTGTGCACTGTGGTTTGTTGAACCAATTTGGCAGCCCTTTGGGGCAGTGAGCGCAGTTAGGACGGCTGGCAGAGGCTGTCCTTGCTGTTGGCTCCGGACTGGTGCCTTTGCAGCCAGCAAGGCGAGGAGGGAACCCTCTCGTGGAGTAGAACTTGTTCAAGGGTGTGAAAGCTCTCCAGCAAGCACTGGCAGCTGGTGGGCACTCAGCCCCTTGGAGCCTCTGTGAGCATCGAGGAAATGTCCTTGGCGACCACAGGGTTGCCTGAACACGGGGTGTTCAGACCTCCCCTCAAAGCTCTGGAAGTGGGGTTCCGTCTGGGCAGAGGGCCTGAAGCCAGAGACGGGTCAGGGTCAGATCCGTCAGCGCCTGAAATGCAGCAGCATCCAGGGACACCGATAAGGCCTGCGGGCTGAGATGCCTCCGGTGCCCTACATCCAGGCTTTGTCCTCTGCTTTCCAGCTGCCCAGCCAACACCTTTATCTCTTCCATAATTTGGTCTCAGGAAAGAGGCAACAGGTGAGCTTTATTTTCTGTGAGGGGAGAAGAATGGCTAAACCAGAAATTCATGGACATGAATTTGAGAGACGTCGAGATTTCCCAGGGGTGCAGCCTCGCTCATCTGGGGTGACATGGAAGCCAGGGAGGAGGAGGCATGCTCTCTGACTGTCAGGTGCTGCCCTGGGCCTCCCCAGGAAGCACCTCCCCCTCCCTGCCCAGAGCATCGCTTTGCAAACCCACCCTGTCCAGCAGGGTCCCGTTCCCAGCAAAGTGGGATGGCGATCCTCCCTGTGGTCAGACCGTGCAGCCCCTTAGGTGCAGCCCTGGCACCAGGAACCTCAGTCTAGGCCTGGAGGGTCGATCCTCACCCAGGAGGAGCCGTGTGCCTGCACCTCCCACTCCATGTCCATGCTGGTGGCTCCTGGGCCCAGGATGCCTTAACTGCTGGTCACCAATAAACTGGGTCTCCCCCACCCCCTTTTGCCTTTTGCGTTGCCGTGAGGAGGGTCCCCACTGGCACTGGCAGTCGGTTCTCCAAGAGGGCCGGGCTTCCCTCTGAGAGCAGGGCATCTGCTGGAGGGTTACCCAGGGTGGCTGCTGGGGTTCTGCCCCCCATGCCCGTGGTGGGGAGACAGCCTGGAACCCATGCTCCATCCGAGGAGACGCCCGCCCTGCTCCTCCTGTGATTGCCCCTTCCCCGTCTCTGCTGTCCTGATCAGATTTTAGGGGAAATATATGGAAAGTTAATGGAGTTTACTGATGTTCTTTGATCCAAGGAGGGGGAGGAAAGCAAATGCATTTCTGACGCGGAACTAATCTGCTTCAGGAGGCCCCCACCAGCCTGTCTCTGCCTGCGCCCTGCCCGTGGCCCAGACAGGCCTGATGAAGTGAGAGAAGCAAGATTGGTTTTCCGGGGGCACCGGGCCCCCGTGCACAGCTAAATCACACTGTCTGCTCTGCTGGCGGGGTAGCACCGTGCCCCCCTCAGCGGCACCTGCAGCCCCGCGGGACGCAGTGATGTGCGGCCGGGCAGCGGCGGGCTGCAGTGAAGGTGAAGCTGTCATATCGATCTTTTTAGCACTAAAATATGAGCCACTTTGCTCCGCTCCCCGCTGCTGTGATGTGAAAAATAATAACTCGGATCCAAATTAAAAATATTGATCCCGGGAAGGTGCTGAAAGTAAATAAACACCTTCCGAAGTTTTCGGGTCAGCCGAGGAATGGGATTCAGCAATAAATGTGTCGGCACGTCACAGTGCAGGGTTCTTGATCTGTTTTTTCTTTGAATTGATTTTTCATTATTTACTTCCTAAAAGTGTTGGAATTCGGTCCTCCACTGTTAAACCCCAGTGTTTGGGCAAATTATTTCTTTGGGGCTCACGAGGAGCTCCTAATCCACTCGCTCATTGATTGATTGATTTTTGACTCAATAAGCTCGCAGTCCCTGCCTTATTTAGAGCTTCCATCATAATTTTTTATACATTTAGGCCTGACTTTTTTATTTCCCTCTAACAGATGAGCTGACATTGGGCCATCAAGTGGGGAGGACAGTTGCCACAAGGTTAATTGTATCCGCTCCCTGTGTTCCCAGCTGACGTTGGGTCTGTCGTGGCTGAAGGTTGGGTGACTGAGCACAGCCCTCCTGGACCCTACAAACCCCTTTACCAGCAGGGCCATGACCCTGGGGGTCTACCAGCTGCCCACAGCCGGGCCCAGTGGGGTGGGTGGCTCAGCTCTCCAACGTTGTGGTTCTCCGTGGGCGCAAGGAGACACTGAACCATGTGCTTCTGGGAGTTTGTCCTTCAGGAGGCCCCTGAAAGCTTGGGCGAGTCCCCACCCTGCACAGCAGGTGCCAGGGATAGATAGCTTGGGAAAGACAAAGGGTGCGGTGGCCGCATCTGTGGTTGTGGGCGGTGAAGACTTGTCTGGGGGGACTTAGAACTTAAAACACACACATCCCGCGGCCCCTGAGAGCCAGGGTTCCTAGTGACCATTTCCCGGTCACTGATGCCCAGATTTGGGAAGCTGCCAGGCATAGGGCTCCCTGGGCTCAATCCCGGGGCCGGAGGAAAAGGTGGAGGCCTGGGCCCTGCCCTGTGCTTTGTGTTCTCCACATCGGAGGACCCGCCGTGCTTGCTGGTGGCCTGCTCCTGAGCCAGGATGTCAGTGCGTCTGTCTCATTGTGGGTGCCGGGGGTGGTGCTAACGAGAGGCATGCGATGCTCCACGTTCTGACCCACCGTTGATATCTGACAAAGGTATTGGGCAGCTCTGTCGGGGGAGGAGGATATTTTCACAAATGGTGCTAACTATTAGAGGGCCATGAGCAAAAAGACAGAACCTCAACTCTGACATTGAAACTTACAAAAATCAAGCTCGAAACAGGTCATACATCTAGAAGAGCTAAAACACAAAACTACCAGAGCACATAGGAGAAAATCTTGTTAACTTTGGCTTTTCTCCTATAAAAGAAAAAAATTATCAATTGCACTTCATCAGAATGAAAAATATTTGTTCTTCAGAAGATACAAAAATAGGCAGTCCACAGCCAAGGAGAAAACATCTGCAAATACACCCGACAAAGGACTTTATTGAAGCCCTATCTATATAAAGAACTCCGACAGCCTAGCACTAGCCGGACACACAAATCTTCCTGAAGCTTTAAAGATCGGAACAGACACTTCAGCAAATAAGGTGGAAAACGGCTCACAGTCCCATGGAAAGACACTCGATACCATCGGTCATCGGAGCAGAGCATATGAAGACCACACTGTTTGCGAAGATCACAGATTCCCCTCTGCTGGCTGAAATTTAACAGACTGACCACATCGTGTGCTGGTAGGGTATGGAGACTGGAACTCTCAGGCGTTGCTGTAGAGGAGATGTCAGATCACAGCCACACAGAAAACACACCGACCATGTGAGCCAGCCACTCCTCTCCCGAAGGCAAGCGTGTCCACACAAGGGCTGGGACACAAATGTTCACGGCACCTTTACTGATAATACCCCAAACTGCAAACGACCCAAAGTCCCACCAGCAGGTGAGCTGTGAGCCACCTGCCGAGCCACGCAGCAGCAAGAACTATTGCACTCTGGGAAAGGACCTGTGCCGAGTGCACGAAGCCAGGCAAGGGAAGAGTACCTTCGGTATCGTTCCGTTTATATCCTATTCTTGAAAATGCAAGCTCATCTGTAAAGACAGAAAGCAGCTGAGTGGTTTCCAGAGACGGGGCTGGAAATAGGGGTATTGAGGGGACAGAGGGACACAGGGCAGCTTGGGGAGCCAGGGCCGTGCCTGTTATGTGGCTGTGACGATGGCTGCCCGGTGCAGCTATGTCGGACCTCATCTGACTGCGTACATTCACTCTGTGTGGTTTTGTAAATGTCAATTGTGCATCAATAACACTGTGAAATACCTAGTTACCTGGTTAATGGCGGGTAAGCAGTTAAAGTTTAAATGATTTGATTGAAAAGGGAAATATTTCCGTTACAATCTGACTCCATATAAAGGCTATATAAATCACTCTATATGTCTTATGATTAAGGAAACTTAACATTATATTCCATAAGAAATAATAGCAGAGTATGAATAATTTTCATATTCACATTCTACAGGTATCAACATAAAATTGAAAGGGCATTCTTTAGGTTAAATAGACTTTCTTGATGTTTTTAGTGTGGGTAACATTACTCCAACTTAATAAAAGTGATTTTGGTTAACATTAGTCCCCGTTTTGCCTGTGCTCTGGGGCAGGCAGGTGCTGTCTTCAGTTTAGAGTTGGCCAATTTGCAAATGAGTTTGTGCCCAAAAGGGGGCCGTTTCCTGTGAGGAGGAGTCATTGCACTTTCCATCCATTGCTGTCGGTTTGGAGAATCTGGAAAAGCAGATTTCTGATGCTCGGTGGTGCTTCCTTCTTTGCTCCATCCACACCTCACACATCGTCTTCATCTTGTTCTGTGTCTGTGTCCTCTCTCAACTGTGAGCATCCGGGCCCAGAGGCGTTTGATGGCTGACCCGTGTCCCCAGGCCCAGCCTGCATGCGGCCTGCACCTCTGGCCAAGTTCCTGCATTCGCGCAGCCAAGCCCAAGTCCTGGTCTGGGTGTGTGGTCCTGCTGGTGGCCCTGCTGTGCCATGTTGGGGAGCCCACCCTCCCAGCCAGCAGCCTTGCCTCACTGGAGCTGGGGCACTGCACCCAGATCCTCATTTAGGGAACGTGAAGCAGTGCCATCAGTGGTGTGTTGGGCATCTCATGTGACTGGAATGTCAGTGAGAAGAACACCTCCCACGCCTGGGATCTGGACTCCCCCCTGAGCTGGGCACTCGGAGATGTAGTACATACACACATGACAGAAGGAAGTCACGCGTGCCCTGGGTGAGTCCCCACCAGTGTTCTGCACCCGTCTGCATGCACTGCCGCCTGCAATGGTCTTACTCAGTGAGGAGCAGGCACCGGGCTCTGCCTGGCCAGGGGATGTGGGAAGGGACAGGGAAGAAGCGTCTGTGGGGGCAGGGAACCCCTGCAGCAGCCCTATGGCATAAGGAGTGGTTCCCTCCCCTCCATCTACCACAGCCTGGTCACATAGCTGCCCTCGGCCTTGCCTGTCCCAAGCTGTCCCTGCTGTCTCCCACGCTCACTGTGTGGGCTGGCGCCGTAGCCATATTGTGCCTGATTCCTCGGTGAAAGGACAAGGGCAGTCCTGGTTTCTTTGCCCAGCACCCTGCCTGTATCAGTTTCTCTGATGGTGTGGTCGCTTCATCCTTGCTTCTCTGCTCCCATAGGCCCCTGCTGCAGGGTCAGGCGGTGGCAGCTAGCTGTGAGCCGGGGTCCCTGCCCCAGTGTGGGTGGGGGCTGGGTGCTCTGCAGTGGCCTCCCGGGCCCTTCCTCGTCGCTGTGCCTGCTCTCCAGGAAGTCCGAGGCGGGCTCTGCTGACTGTGGGGCGAGGAGCCGGTGGCCGCTGATCCGTCAGGCGGACAGGCGTGATGGAGTGCGTGTCACCCGCAGCCGGGAAACAAATGCGCCGCGGAATGTATTGGTGAACAAACTGAAAAATTGTAAAGCTCTTAAGGACTTTCATGCTTGTTAGCATTTTTTGACAGAAAATCACTGAAGCAGTGAACATAAAAAAGTAGTCACGGTTGATTCGCAGTTCAGCTTGTTGTTCTAGTCATTTGGCCTCGAGTGACATTTCACTCCCGGAGATCGTTTCTGAGCTGCCCTGCTCACCAGGGTTTCTTTCTGCGACAGTTTCCACGTGTCCTGGCTCTTGGACCTGAGCCGTGGGCTCCCTATAGATCCGTCCTGATGCTCTGGAGGGAGAGCGGGGAACCTTCCTGAGCAGAGACGGGGGCCAGTGTGGCCTGGGGGCCTGTGTGTCCTGACAGCTCATGGGGAGTGGGGGCCAGAGTGGACATGGGGGCTGATAATGGTCTGGGAGTGCATCTGGGCTGCCATGTTCCTGGAGCCCAATCATAGGAGGATCCAAAGTCTTCAGGAGGCAGTCACAGGAGTATCTCGAGGGTGAGTGACAGCCGCTCAGGACAGGATGCATCCCACCCTATAGTGGACAAGACGCTGCAGTCAGCAGGGCCCCAGGAAAGGCCTCCCCAGGGCATCGGTTATTGCTTATTCTCGGGCATACGATGTCCTTGCCAGCCTTCGTGTGGCCAATTCCTGTGAGTCCTGTCACAGGTCACGGAGCCGGCTCCTCTCTTAAGACATCCGCAGGCCCATCTGAGGAGAGCGAGGCGTGTCTCCCGGGAGAGGAGAATGTTGGCATGAAGGAGAGGGGACCTGGCTCACGGGGGTCGCGGTGGCGCTCCTGGCCCTGCTCCTGGCTCCCTCTGCCTTCAGGCTGCAGGAGGCCTTGGTAGCCAGGGTGGCTGGTCCCCCATCAGCGGTGGTGGCTGGGGGCCAGGCCTCCAGACTGGATGACTAGGGCCAGTCCCCCAGACGGAGCTGTTGCTGCTCAGACAGGAGGGAATGAAAACGGAGTTTAGAAACTACGTACATTTACATTTACGCTACATGTTTTTAGAAATACCCTTTCACATTTCCCCTCGATTTGTATGTGTCCCCTTTTGGGAGAAGACCTGGCTTTTAATTATGACAAAGAAAAGTAGCGTTGAGCCTGGCCAGTGTGGCTCAGTGGTTGAATGTTGACCTATGAACCAGGAGGTCCTGGTTTGATTCCTGGTCAGGGCACATGCGGCTCCATCCCCAGTAAGGGGCGTGCAGGAGGCAGCTGATCCATGATTCTTTCTCATCATTGATCTTTCTCTCTCCCTCTCCCTTCCTCTCTCTAAAATCAATAAAAAAAATTTAAATACTCTAAAGAAAAGTAGTGTTGATACTTGGGTTTCCCTCATGGGTAATTGTTTTCCTGGTTAGAGGGAAGGACGCCACCACACGTCTGCCCGTAAGTCAGACAGACCCTCGTGTGCCTGGCTTTCCCTGTTTTCTCCCACGTTGCGATTAACTTTTAATGCATCTTTAAAAACTCCTTCCTGCTAGTTTCTCATCGGTGAACGTGGGGAGTGATTTATACTCAGGGTGTTCATGTCTAGAATGCCAAGGAAAGAGCGGCCCTGAGGAGCCATGCTGCCGTGTCCAGGCCCTGAGGACGGGGACGTTGTCACACACGATAAGCCGGTAGCGGACGAGGCCCTGCAGCCTGCAGGTGATGTGCAGAGCGCCAACCACAGGTCTCGTCCGCTCCAGAACACTTGAGATTTAGACAACGACAGCATGCCCCATATCCTGTCAAATCCTCCCAGATGAACCAGGAAAAGACTCTGCAGCCAGAGGCCCTGGCCCTTTGCAGTGGCTCCCTGTCCCCTGCCACCTTCCGGAGTGCAACAGTGTCCATGGTTGTCGGAGAAAACCCCGAAACATCTTTCAAAGGGACATTATTCCACTTCGCTCTTCATCTTGAAATTAATGTTGGGCTGTCAATTTTTATTGCTGATCTGATGGATGCAGTCCAGTGATGGCAGCTGCTCCTCGGACAGCCTGGGAGCACCGTGCGGCCTGGCTCCAGTGTGAGTTCACCCCGCCCCCCCGCACGTCCCCCCCGCCCCCATTGTGGGTAACTCAGGTAGAGAAACACCTGTGCAGAGAACAGTCTGACCTGCACGATGTACTTGGTGCCTGGGGTCATTGAGGGGTTTGATTTTCTTTTCTTGCCCTCACCCCAGCCCGCCACTCAGAGGAAAGAAGGCTGGAGGCAGCTTTCCAGGCTGGGCCCGAGCGGGCAGCACCGGGCGAGGCTGAGGTCCGTCCCACTGGCTGGGTTCTTTGCATGTACTTACGAGGCCGGGACGTAATGATGTGATCGTGCTTGTCTGACAAATGCGGCCGGGCCAGCTCAGGACAGCAGACGTTTCCACTGTGACCCGAATCAGCTACAGCAGCTACACGGCAGCCCCTTTTGGGTTAGAGCTAAGCTATTTAATCAATGTTGGCTGTTCTTCCAACCGTCGTAATTATTTAAAGGGTTTTCAAAAGGGAGAGGACAAATCAAATCAAACCATAACTGTTGTGTCTCATTCAGAGCTAAGTGTATCTTTTAAAATGTGGGCCTGTT
The DNA here is from genome assembly GCF_027574615.1 of Eptesicus fuscus. Classification (NCBI taxonomy): domain Eukaryota; kingdom Metazoa; phylum Chordata; class Mammalia; order Chiroptera; family Vespertilionidae; genus Eptesicus; species Eptesicus fuscus. The sequence continues at coordinate 56,305,015 of NC_072489.1, read as the reverse complement.
TAGAATCCCCTCCCAGTTTTCATCTATTATCACAATAATTGAGTTTGTAGCTGGAATTAAATTTATCAAATTGCGTTATCCTCTTTAGAAATTGGATAGGGCCCCGGGCGGGGAGGCAGAAGTTAATCGGCTTTGCTGAAGCCCCGGTGGCACTGCCGAAGGACGAGGGCTCAGACGTCTTCCTGTCACCCGGACGCGATGTAATTTCTCCTCAATCCCTTGTGCAAATAATGACATTTGAATCGAGCATTAACAGGCTTAATTACTTTAAAATTGTCATTTTAATTTACACTGATATAGTATTGATCATACAAGCAGAGATTAAGCTGTTCAGTGGAGCGGATGATGGGGAATTAAACATTAAAGGGTCCTCCAGGGGCCGAGGCTGCCCAGCGAGAGCCGGAAGAGGGATGATATTTCTCAGTAATGAACTAGCGGCATGCGGGGACATGAATCTTGGGCTCCTGGAAAAGGGGAAATAATGGGGTTTGGGCAGCATTTGCAGGTTACTCATTCGCCGCCATGCACCAATTCTCCAATGATCGTCCGCCTCACCAACATTTATTTATCCAGCAAATTCCGAGCTTTGACCTTTTGCTAAGTACATTGAACATAAGTTGGAGTGGAGATTTTTCAGCTGTAACTTTCATAAGTATTGGTTATTTTTTTTCTTATTTCTAGGCAACATCAAACAAAATTATTCCGTTTTCCTAACGGCCTCGTGTCTGTGGGCCCCTGCGCTGGCTGTCGGTGGTGTGCCGAGAGGGCAGTGGCCGGGCCTCGGGGCTCAACGAGCTCTCAAGGGGCAGGGGTACCCGGGGCCATCACAGGCCAGGACTGTTACGGCAGGGGCCATCCCAGGCAGGGGGCCGTCCCAGGTAGGGGCCCAGATCCTGCAGCCACACCTCACAATTCACTTGTGAAAAATTCCAGAGGCAAGTCCTAGGTTTAAGTGTCGCTGCCCCCCTCCCCACCTTTTTTTTTTTTCCCAACAAAATGATGTGAGAGTCTCACATTTTGCCCTGGAAGTAATGATCCTCTGCCTGTCTTTTCAGTTTGTTCTGTTTTCTTGTGATCATTATGCAAAGCTACGCCCTGTAACTGCAGATGCTGCCAGCTGGGGAGAAGATGGAAATGAAGCCTTTTTTTTTTTTTTTCCAGAAGAAGCCCATTTGACGGGCTTCTTTTGGCCGCTGTCAGACACCTCAGATCTTTGAGCCGCTTCACTCTTTAGAGGTTACGTAATAACAACTTAGGTGATGGATTTTATGGCTCAGTGGGGAATGATGAAATTCTTGATCCCTGTCCATAATGGCTTGACTTTAAACAGCGGGCTAGAGATTTAATTAAAGCTGATCAGGGAATGAGACGCTGCTGTTTCTCCCCAAGTGGACGTGGTTTGCACAGGAGTGCCAGAGGCGTCACATTTCTCCTCAATGGGACTTAAGCTTGTTGTCCACTTCACTCACTCTGAGTAGCTCAGTCACCTTCATCCCTAATGATAGCACGTTTGGTTTTGTTGTGTCTGTGACCTTATTCTGTAAAAAAAAAAATGCCATGCTCTGACGTTTATTGGGCCCCTCCTGTTTGCTGGGTTTGTGCTGTCTTAGAGCTGGGAGCCAGAGACACAGTCACCTGGGGCTCTGCTGCCCACACATTTTATTCTTCACTGGGGACCCTGAGACTGGCTGAAAACTAGAGGGAGAAATATGGGTCCCAGGAGGACACCTCCAGGGACACTCCTGCTCGGTCTGCTCAGCCTCTTCCTTAAGAGCTGTGGGCTGGCTTCTCTCCCGTGCTTGCAAGTTTGTTAGTGTCATTAGTGTGACCACATGTGAGTACCGAGTAGGGCATGAGCGGTTGGGGGGCGGGGGCTGACCTCGGGAGGGCTCCCCCGACCTGGGAGTGAGCGCGCTCCTCCAGGCACCTGGAGAAGTCATGTGTGCAGAAGTTCTGTGTGGAGATGTTGGGAGTCAATGCCTGAATCTTTGACCTTGAGTGCTCTCTCCGCTGTAATCACGCGTTTTTTGCACGTTGGCATTTCATTATTTCCTGTGGACCCCAGCTCCCGCCTCCCCTGCACTGTTCCTCGCCAGGCGGCGTTCCTCACGTGGCATGCTGCCTGCTGCAGACTGACTTTATGGCTGCGTCACACTTAGTTACACGTGGACATGGCAGGTCTCCGCACAGGAGGTTCTGCCCTCACAGCCCAGCACTGGTGTCCTCTGTCCCACTCCAGCCTCGCCAAGTGGCTCTGCCTGTCCCTTTCCAGCCCTTCTCAGCCCCACCTCCTTCCCCTCCCGATGCTCTGGCCCTGCTGGGTCCTGGGGACCGCGGGACCTCCATCCCACCACACACCTCTTCCCCCAAATGCCTTCTCCTCTGCCTGAAGCCTGGTGCAGTGCCCAGACATTCCCACCATCTTCTGTGCAGCCCTGGCCCTGGCGCCCCCGTGTTCCCTCGCCACACCCAGCCCTGTCCTCCTCCCGCCAGCATCCACCCACTTGTCAGCCTCTCCCGCTGCATCCTGGCTTGTCATTCCCACCAGCACATTCTGTGAGTAGCAGGGACAGGATGCCCGGGGTCCCTGGTCCCCACCAGCAAACAACATGTCAGCATTCCCCTCTTTTTGTGGGAAACACCTCTTGACCCCCTGCCTCCCCTTCTCCTTGGTCCTGCAGAAACACTGATCCGTCTTCTTTTCCTTTTTAAGGAACATGGTAGATTCCATGTGGTCAGGCAGCGGTGTCCAAGTGGGGAGGGCTGCCCAGAGGGTGGTTGACGGGTGCCACTCCTCCGCGCCCTTCACGGGCTCTGGTTTATGTCCAGGCCGTTAGTGGGACATAGCTGTTCCCGGAGGTCTGTTTGTGATTTGGCCCCCGAAGAGAGGTGAGGACCAAGAGGTGTTTTCTTCAGATGATGGGGCTGTGGGTACATTGCAGCCTCCTCCAGCGTCTGCCTCCTTCTGGCTGGGGCCACAGGGACATGCGGTGGCTAGTGGTGAGTCAGGGCTCTTGCTGCAGCGGCCTCTGCCTGAGAGGCGTTCAGAGGTGGGTGGACATGGAGGCTCCCGCCTCTGCGTTGGAAGGAGGAGGCAGCAGCCCCTGGAAGAAAGCTGCTGTGTTGGCATGTCTGTGCAAAGGGACTGAGCTCAGTTATTTGAAACAGAAGTAAATGGCCGTTTCCCAATCTAATTGCAATTTAAAAATCAATTAAGCCTTTTGGGCAGCATTTTCTGTGCCCTGAGCTCTCCTAAGGGCAGCAGGTATTTTGTAAACAGCTTGTGCTGAGTGTTGTCATCTCTTAAAGTGCATTCACTCTAATTAGCCTCTCCACATAATGCACATAGCCTGCTTCTCCCGAACATCTGTAAGAACGGAATTGTAATTGAAAAGCTAATGATTTTTGGAAGACAAAAGATAAAAGTCAGAGCTGCTTTAATTATGATACAAACTCTCCACATAATTTAATTGGCATAAAAGTTTATTGATTTACTTTTGTAATCATTTAGACATGGAAAATATGACAATAAATTTCATAATTTAAACTAGTTGTTATTTTAAGACTGACATATCTCTTGCTCGCCACTGAAACTTTCTGTGTGCAAAGTCTGTATTATGGGAAAGAGCAATATTCACATGCATATTGCAAGCGAATCTCATTTTGAGAGGAAAATACCTGGGTGGTGCAAATTGAAAAATAATTTGGGGTGCTTGCAGAGGACGGCTAGGTCTGCGCCGTTTCTTCCTGTCGCCTAGCTGGGTGCTGGGCACATGGTATGAGTCCTGTGATGTGGGCTCCTCTGCGCACTCAGCTCCCTCCCCAATGAAACGGGCACAGGGAGCCGATTCCTCTCCCACCTGTTGTCAGGCATCAGCTCATGAAGTCTGTTAAATCAGGCAAAAGGAGTAGGATTTTCCTGTTGGAAAGGAAGGTCCAGGACAGCGTGTTGAACACTAGCCTGAGAGTACGTGTGGGGAAAGAGCTGGGAGGGTCCAGACTGACGATGACCCCGTACGTCTCCATGCGGTGGCTCTCGGATGGTGAGTGCCTGGGCCACGTCCTCTCAGCAGCCCCGCCCCGGCCCAGGAGGAAGGGCAGGACCAGCAGGGGCCTCCGTGCATCTGCGCCTGCTTCTTACTCTCAGTGTGGACGGCGCCGCCGCTCTCTCAGGCACCTTCTTTCCCTTACACTCGGGCAGTTCTCTGGGTGAGGAGTAGCGGCTGCCATTGCTACAGCCACCTGAGAGAGCTGGGACTTCCCCTGCCAGAGTTTCTCTGAGCCTACCATTTGGGTGTGCTCACAGCATCACTGGCCTCTAGAGTGTGGACTCCAGGGTCACCCTGTACCCATGCCCTTGATGTGCCGGCAAATCAGGACCCATGGCCACTTCCTCCCCCCACTCATCTTTAAGACACCACGTGGCCCTGGATCCGTCCTTCTCCTTGACTGCACCTTGTCCCACTGATTGCCCTGTGTCTCCACTGAGCATCCTGTGTCCACACTGGCCACCCATGTCCACACTGGCCACCTTGGCAGTCTCTATAGGCTCTTCTCCTGTTCCCCGTCCCTCCCCAACGGCAGTCCTGGGGCCAGTCCCTGGCCCTGCCCTTTCTCTGGCTCTAGTCAGTCCTCGGTGAGAACACCTCATGTGGACCATGTCCGTTTACATCTGCACCCAGACCTCTGTCCTGGACCCCAGTCCCACACGTCCAGCTGCCTTCGATGTCTCCCTGCGGTGTTTACAGCCATTGCAACCTCAACGTGTCTGAAGCTGGATGCTTCCTTCCACCACCCTCAGTCCCAGCGATGGCAGCACCCACTTCCTGCTGGCCCGGCGAAACCCTGGCCCTCGGTGCCTCCCCGAGCTCACGGCCCTTTGTCAGGGCATCCTGTGGACATTGCCCATGTTCAGAAGCTGACCCTTCGTATGAAGCACCCGTCCCTGTCCCTTGCATCACGCCATCTCACTTTGGGCCGTTTATTCAGCGAGACTTCCGGCCGCCTGCCAGGGCAGCGCGAGTGGATGTCAGGGACCATTTGTGAACAAGTGAGCCAGTTCTCAGCAAGGCTGTGCCTGAGCCAGTGCGTGACCTCGCCCCAGACACAGTGCGATGCGAGTGTCCCCTGCAGTTTGCGAATCTGGCGTCACCCATCGCGTGGCCATCAGCACCCTCTGGGGCACCCCTTTCCAGCAGCCCATCTGTAAAGGCCACCTTGCCCCCCATGGCTGGTCCTCACTGCCGTGATATGAAATGCTAACAGGCACATTCATCTGTTGGATTTATCGTGGGCCACACGGGACATTAAGTGGCTGTTGCTTGGAGTGTTTACCCTCCCTGTCATGATGGCTGTGCTCTGCCGGCCCCTTGCTGGGCTGCCTAATTGGGGACACTACAACCAGGGCTGTGACAGGGTTCAGCACCCCGGTGTACGCATGCCAGCTCCCATGGTGCGCGCTGTATAAAATGCTCTTTAATTCAGGAACAGATATCATTAACTTTGTAAGTAGATGAACACAATGGACAACCAATTTAATTAACTTCTGATGTCGGCTGTTGGACGGGAGACAAAATGAAATTATACGTGCATCTCTCAAGCAGGCAGCCAGCCTGGAGAGGGCTGGGCGGTGAGGGTCAGACGGGGGGACACCTTTGTGCCGTCATTTCACGTTTAGCCCAGAAGCTGAAATTGGAAAGTCAGTACTTTGTAAAGAAGTCAGCTCTCGTTTTCGATGGTGACAAAGCTGCTCAGAGAGGTGGAGCTGCCTCGTGACAGTGACATGCTAAATGCGACCTCTCCCACACGCTGCCCTTCTGGAGAAGGCAGGGCGAGATGGGCAGTCATGCCGCCTCATCCCATTAGACCGGCCGCCCGTGAGTTTATTATACAGGGAGAGATCAATGAAGCGCTGCATTGATTTAAACAAAAGCTTTGTTTCATTTATTATTGTTTATAATCTAATGAAAGTGATAGTAACTTAGCTTTGATTTATTACTCAATCTATTAAATTTTATTAAAACCAGGAGTCTTGGGACTCTGCAGTCTTTTACTCTTGTGAAAGAGTTGTTCCTCCTCTTGGTAAAAGTCTGTGATTTTTTGCAGTCGTGTTCAGCTTCTTGGAAGAAAGCTATACGTTAGGTTGCCCTTTAAACCCTGAGTAGACAGTCCTGCACATTAGCTCCTGAGCAGCTTAGCCAGTCACTCCTGCGGGTGTCCTGCGTCTCCACACCTCTGTCATTTAACCAGGACTCTTTAAACTCCCGCCGTGCACCAAGCATTGTGCTGGGGACTCAGAGGCGACGAGACCGTCCTCGAGGAGCCTTCCTCCCCTCCCAGAAAAGAAGACAGGTGGTAGGAAGGAAAGAAGTGGGCAGCCAGAGTGGGCAGCACTGCACAAGGACAGAGACTGTGCCTGGGGCTGCTGAGGCTCTACACACAGAGCAATCTGGGAGGGCTGCTGGGAGGAGGCAGCATTTCCATGAACACCTACGTGGCAGGGGAGGGGAGGGTCACGTGAGAAAAAGTTGAAAGTTGGCAAGGCAAAGCAGGGAAATACCCTAATGAGGTAGAAATTGACTTTGTGAGCTGGGGGTGGGTATGAGGGACCTGGGTGAGCAGGCTTGTGCTGGAGGTCACTGGAAGCAGAAGATTGGCAGAATCAGACTTTTGTTTTTAAAAAGTCACCTAGGCATCTGGTGAATAAGAGGCTGAGGGGGCAGTAGTGGGGGAGGAAGCAGGGGTCCACAAAAGAGTCCACTGGCAGTAGGGTGCAGAGATGTGGAAGGTCAGAGATGTGGAAGGTGTTGGGAGGGACATGGTGGAGGAAGCAGCTGGAGGAATCTAGAGAGATCTGCTGTTTGCAGGGGGAGCAGGAATGTCCTGGTAGGCGGGGGAGGGACCGGACTCCTTATGAGAGAGACATCCACATGGGGACTGCTGCCCCGGGCCTATGAGGCGGCCTTCAGGAGGCGCTGTGCATGTGAGAGTGTTACCTGGAAGACAAGGGATGGGGCCACAACAAAGGGATGGGGATAGGCTTTGTTAGGGACCCCAAGCAAACACAGTGTGTCATTGTCACCCAGAGGAGGAGATTCCAGAGAGGCAGCGTGGTGTCCAGAAACCTGGAAGTAAAGGTGCTTGAAGAGTTAGGGGTCCTGTCCTCTGAGAAGCTGAATGGCATGAACGTATCCTTGGATCTGCAAGTGGAATGTCACTGCAGACTTGGCATAGAATAATTTCGCTGGGGTGGTGAGAATGGAGGCAAGTTTAGAAATGAGGCAAAACTCCTAAACATAGTGTTAGCAGGCGGAATCACAGAATTCATAAAACATGCATCCTGGTCAGATAGGTTAATGCCAGGAATGCAAGCCTGAAACATTGAAAATCTCTAAAAGCAATTCACTAACCAATTAAAAGCCAGAAATGCTGTGATCACCTCTCTTCAACCAGGCCAGCTCTACCTCTCCATGCTCCGATGTGCCTCATGGCCCGACCTCTAACCTATGAAATGCCACAGGGCTCAGGCATGAGAAAGCAAGTTCTCTCCACTCAGCACTCACACAACTTCAAATATCAATCTTTAGCGACAAATAAAAAATGGCCCTTCTCACTCAGACATGGCCCTGATCTTCAGACGCATGAATCCAAATACCCGTGTGGCATCCCCTCAGACATCTCAGGTAACAGGTTTACCCCAATTTCCTCATTTTCCACCACATCTCTCGTGCCTCCATTTGTCTCCTTTGCATCAGAAAATGGCAGCTCCGTCCCTCAGCTCCTCTCTCCAAGCCCTGGGGGCACTCTGACCCCCCTTTTCTTACTGGCCTACTTTTAGTTCATCTGCAAATCCCGTATTCAGTTATGTTCTATCCCGCTGTCCCCCTCCCCTCAGCATTCCCCACTCCCAGAACACAGTCTGTTCTCTGCACAGGCCAGGTTTTTTTCTGTTCAGCTTGGAACCAGGACATCTGGCAACAAGACCAAAAAAAAAAAGGAAAGAAATGGTGTAAGGATTGTGAAAAAGAAGAAACAAACCAAAACAAGCAGTCCTTACAAATTATCAAAGATAATTTATAATTATTAGAACTAAGAGTAAGCTGAGCAAGGTTGCTGGATATAAGATCAATATACAAAAATGAACAGCATTTTTATATGCTGGAACAAATGGTTCTAAACCAGTGGTGGTTTTAAAATTATATTTTCTAGTAGCAATAGAAACTAAAAGATACCTAAGAATAAATTTAACAAAAGATCTTCATGGAGAAAATTATGAAACATTATAGGACATTAGTAAGACCTCAATATATGTTAAAGATATATCATGTATGGGAAGGAAGACTGAATATCATAAATATGCCAGCTCATCCCGAATCAATCTGTAGTCTCTGCATTTATAACCCTAGCCCAGCAGGGTGTTTTGAGTGTAACTTGGCAGCTGTTCTGAAGTTTCATATGGAAAGCCTATCTAATAATAGACAAATATGCAAATTGACCACACCTCTGACACACCCACAAGCCATGCCCACAAGCCACGCCCACCATCCAATCAGAGCGAGTATGCAAATTAACCCAAACCAAGATGGCTACAGCCACAGAGAGCAAGGTTTCCTAGGTAACAGAGGAAGCCAAGCTTTCCGCCTGCCCTTGCCAGGCCTAAGCCTCCACTCAAGCTACAAAGTTTCAATTATAGAAGGTAAACAAATTCAAACAAATGGCAGCAGAATGGAGCTTGAGAGAGCAGGCCAAGGTTGCCGCTGGCAACAGGGGAAGCAAAGCTTTCCGCACACCCTGGCCGGGCCCACCCGCTTAAGGCAACAAAGTTTCAATTATAACCCCAACACAAATGGCTACCAGCCTCGGAGGGAGCCCCAGGCTTGGCTCCGCTCCAGGCTACAAAGTTTCAATTGTAGAAGGAAAGTAAATTCCAGATACCAGGGCCTCTGCTTGCGTTGCCAGGGGGGCGTGGCCAGCCTGCAAACCACCACAGGCCCCTCGCTCAGGCCGCCCCACACCCCAAGGGAACCCCCACCTGATCCGGGACGCCCTTCAGGGCAAACCAGCTGGCCTCCACCCCTGTACCAGGCCTCTATCCTATCTAATAAAAGAGTACTATGCAGATTGATCATCACTGCAACACACAATATAGCTGCCCCCATGTGGTCAAAGATCCTGCCCCCATGTGGACACAAGATGGCCACCACAAGATGGCCAGCAGGAGAGGGCAGTTGGGAGGCACCCGGCCTGCAAGGGAGGGCAGTTGGAGGTGATCAACCCTGCAGGAGAGGGCAGTTAGGGGTAACCAGGCCAGCAGAGGAGGGAAGTTAGGGGCAAACAGGCTGGCAGCAGAGTGGTTAGGGGGTCATCAGGCTGGCAGGCAGAAGCGGTTAGGGGCAATCAGGAAGGCAGGCAGGCAAACAGTTGGGAGCCAGCAGTCCTGGATTAGAGAGGGTACAGGCTGGGCTGAGGGACAACCCCCCTTTGTGCATGAATTTCATGCACTGGGCCTCTAGTACTAGTATAAAGGGCAAGAAATAACAAAAGCAGTTGTGAAGAAAAACAAAATAGGGCACTTATGCTACTAAATATCAAGACTTATTGTAAAGCTGAAATCGGAAGAAGTGTTATTGGAAATAAAACAATGGAACCGAATTGAGAGCTCAAAGAACAGACCCCCAGACAGACTGAAATGTGGTGCACGAGGGTATGACCTAAGTAACAATGGGACCTGACCAGGTGGAACTCCATGTGGGATGACACAGCACTAACTAGACTTGACCTGTGACATCCCTGTTACTGTAAAAACCTGAGGGAAATGCACAACCCTATGACTTTTACGTGGGAATATAGAGAATCTCACTGTGGAGTCAGATTAGGGATCTGCTTTCAAATACAGCCTAGAGGTATAAACCATAAAGGAATATATTGATTAATTTGACTACTTTAAAACTAAAAACTTGCATTTAATGCAAGGTGCCATAAAAAGATTGATGAGATAAGCCAAAGAATGGGAGAAATTCTTTGTCATGCAAAGTAATAGAGAAACAATTCCAGATTATATTGAAAATTTTAAAAACTTACCAAATGAGTAAAAGATCAATAGAAAAATGGACAAAAGATGTAAACAAGAAATTCACAGGAGAAACTTAAAATGCCAGTACTCTTAAAAAGAGATGCTCGTCTAATATAATGAAAATGCAAGTTGAAACAACAATGATGTATAATTTCACACACATCCAATTGGCAAAGGTCAAAATGGTACCAGGTCTTAGCAAGTATGTGGTACATCAGCACTGCTCCACACTGCTGGTGAAGGGTGGGTCGTCATGGCAACCTGGTGATGCTTGTGTTGAAAATGCACATCCCCCATGACCCAAGATGCAACTCCAACTGCATGTCATTACATGCACACATGTGATACATATGTGCACATGTGTGTCCAAGGACACCGTCCATGTGAGGATGTTCACTGTAGCACGGCTGTAATAGCAAACACATTGGAAGCAGTTTTTATGTCCAACAAAAGACTAGATAAAATAAGTTACAGTATTTTGGTATGTTGGATTATTAAGTAGCATTTAAAAAACTAAAGTTACAGCCTTGGCTGGTGGCTAAGTTGGTTGGAGCATATCTCCTGAGAGTCCCCACTTCCCTGAGAGCAAGCACTGTGTGCGTGTGTATGTGTGTTTGCACAAGTACTACCTGGGTGTAAACTAGCTGTGAAATCGTAGGATGGAGGTTCATGGGATGCACCCTATCTCCCTGTACTGAGTCCTCAGTGCTCTTAGATCACGTGAACCTGAATGTCTTAGCATTTCTCCCGTCTCACAGGGAAGACAAGTGTGGGAAGGAGATTCACAGCTGGTGTGCTGTCAGACACACAGCCTGCGATACAGTTGGCTTCACAGAGGACCCCAGGCCCGGGTCCCTTGGGAGGGATGGAAGGTGGCCTGTTCCTGTGACTTTAGGGGGAATGCTCCCTTTTGCCATGCTCTGCAGGCTCCTGGGAGCTCAGACTTGGTGCTCTTGGGAATGCGCAGTGGCGACATTTTCATTTTTATATGTTTTTACTAGAGGCCCGGTGCACAAAATTCATGCATGGGGGGTGTCCTTCAGCCCAGCCTGCACCGTCTCTAATCCAGGACTGCTGGCTCCCAACCGCTTACCTGCCTGCCTGCCTGATTACCCCTAACTGCTTCTGCTGCCAGCCTGATCACCCCTAACCACTCCCCTGCCAGCCTGATTGATGCCTTACTGCTCCCCTGCTGGCCCAATTGCCCCTAACTGCCCTCCCCTGCCAGCCTGGTCACCCCTAACTGCCCTCCCCTGCTGGCTCGTCGCCCCCAACTGCCCTCCCCTGCTGGCCCAGTCACCCCTAACTTCCCTTCCTTGCCAGCCTGGTCGCCCCTAACTGCCCTCCCCTGCTGGCCTGGTCCCCCCCAACTGCCCTCCCCTGCAGGCATGGTCCCCCCCAACAGCTTCCCCCCCTGCAGGCCTTGTCCCCCCAACTGCCCTCCCCTGCTGGCCTGATCGCCCACAACTGCCCTCCACTGCTGGCCATCTTATGGCGGCCATCTTGTGTCCACATGGGGGCAGCCATCTTTGACCACATGGGGACAGCCTATCTTGTGTGTTGGAGTGACGGTCAATTTGCATATTACCCTTTTATTATATAGGATTAATTTCAGAGAAAGGGGAAGGTGAGGGAGAAACATCCATGTGGAAGAGAAACATCAATTGGCTGCCTCCTGCATGCCCCCTACTGGGGATCGAGCCCTCAACTCGGGCATGTGCCCTGACCTGGAATTTAACCGTGACCTCCTGGTTCATGGGATGGTGACACCCAACCGACTGAGCCACACTGACCAGGGCAGTGGTGACATTTTCACAAGGACGTTGGCGACACAGGTGAAAGCGGCCTTTCCCACCTTTGGCTCATACGTGAGAAGCCCTTCGACGTTTTCCGCTTTTGTGCTATCTGGAGAAGAAAAATGTGTTCCCATGTGCCCTTTACTGCTAAGTCGACTTGATTTGAGTGTCAGGAATTCTGTCTCATGAACAAGTGAGCCGGATGGGGAGGCCGCAGGTTAATGGTATGTACTTTGGCTGCCAACCCAATTGCGGAAATGATCGATCACTGGGCGTTGGATCTGTTTGCAAATAAAGAGTGATGGAGGCGTTTCTGACGAGGAGCTGTGTTCTGTCCTGGCCCCACGCCTTTGTGCAGTGGCCTCGTCAGGGAGGTGGGGACCCCGACAGCCAGTGCTCTGCCGCTGTCTGTCGCTTTCTGTCCCAGGATGCGGAGCACTCTGCCCCGTGGTCGTCCCAGTCGGCTGGGAAACAGAGGGTCGGGGTGCAGCCGCTCATCACAGGAGCAGGCTGCCATAGAGGCCCAGCACTGGCTGAGTCGCTTTGCCAACACTTGTTTTCACCGGGACCTGGTTCACTAACCAGGGACCTCTGGCTGCACTAAAATCAAGACAGCTGGCCTGCGTCCCACTAGCCCAGCCAGCTCACCCCTCCCCCACCCCGCCACCCCTCTGCTCCCAGGGCAGGGCTCGCAGGCCACGCTGCCTCCTGAGGAGCGGGTTTCATCTGCCATGGGCACTGATTCCTGCCCATGCCCAGGTGGGCGGGGACTCCAGGCCACAGCCGTCTCAGAGACAGTCCCCTGCCACGTTCCACGTTCATACGGAGCTGGCACCTCCTGTGCGGCTGCCCAGTTCTGTTTCTGGTCCTCGCCCAGCCCCCCAGAGCCCCGAGGGGCTCAGCGCTGTGGGCGATGCAGACTTCTCCACTGTCGATGCCCTGCGAGGTTGTACCGCTGCAGGAGGGCGGAGGGCTCCTGCCTGCAGTGACCGGACTGCAATGCACTTAATGGGGAATTCATAAGCACTCTTGACAGTCAGGTTTATAAATATGTAAAAAAGTATTTTAATTGTTTTTAGCAAAACAGGCAAAGAGTCAATATTCTCAGACGCGTCAAACACGCTGTTGACAGGTCCTGTGGCCGGAGGACCCGGAGAGCAGGCCCGGGCGCATTTCTATGCAGACGTTGTCGCGACCGTGACAAATGAGGGCCCTGAACCGTATTGATAGAGTAGGTTAAACATTGGAAAAGTTAGCTGAACTTTGACTTTAAATATTCATTACAGCTAATTATGGATTTTCCGACTCTATGAATTACAGTTTCCATACCTGCATTGGCAATGAATTCTCCATTTATTTCTTGTAAACTTCATGATTTTATATCAGCTGTATCACATTCAATGAGGTACTGGTTTAAATGTTCGCAATGACATTTATTTACTTACTCTATTCCTAAGTGCGTTCTGCCCCAAACAAATTAAGACATCCTGTGGAAGGACGATGTGACAGGCCGTGAGGTGGCACGGGCACAGCCTGTTGCTGCTTCCCTGGCCCCCAGGCTGCGTGTCCCCGTGTCTGTCTTACGTGGTGGGCAGAAGTGAGACACCCGGATGGCACCTCTGTGAGGAAATGCCGCTGGCAGCTGGCTCCTGGGCTGGGACTCCTGGTGTTCGGGTATCGGCGGGTCACCCATGGTGAACAGGGCAGATCTCCATGATGTGACTGAGTTGCAAGGAGCGCACCTTAATTCTAGTTCAGAGCATTTTGTTCGTCGCTCTGGGCTGTGTTAGAAATATCCACCTGCAGGTCTCTCACCTGATCTCTCTTTTGCTCCACAGGCTCTAGGAAGCTTTTATTTTCTTCACGAATCCTTAAAAAACATCTACCAGTTTGACTTCAAAGGTAAGACTATGATGTCAATTGTCCAGAATCCTTCTGGGGTTTCCTGTCCAAGCAGGCTCCCCACCCCCTGCCCAGTGTCCCTGTGAGGGACTGGCGTGGTCTCGGTTTGAGTCACTTACTGGCAGTCACTAACCAGGGACCTCTGGCTGCACTAAAATCAAGACAGCTGGCCTGCGTCCCACTAGCCCAGCCAGCTCACCCCTCGCCCACCCCGCCACCCCTCTGCTCCCAGGGCAGGGCTCGCAGGCCACGCTGCCTCCTGCAGTAGAGCCCGAGGAGAAGGGAAAGGCTCCGTCTGCATCTGTGTCCCTATCAGATGTGCAAAGTGGAAACAGAACGAGACGATGGCTTACCCCAAAATGATGAGTGAGAGCCTGTTTGTGGCCAAGTGGGAAACGTGGTCCCATGTTGACTGGGCAGGCACCACCTGGCTGTGCTGGGAAGATTCTCCCTGAGCTGCCTCTGACGTCACAGGCTTGTCACTGTGTCTTGGGGCAGAGGAGTCCGTTACCCCAGATCTGACAAATTACAGTGTCGCCTGTTCCATTGGGCATGTTGGTCCTTTTATCTTCCACTCAGTGTTACATCTTCAGGTTCTGTGTAAATTCTGCAGCGCTCCATGTAGGCTAGTGAGCCAGATCACGTTCATTTGAAATGTCATTAAAGTTGTAATAACTGTGGAGAGCCACTAATTATGTCAGTGTCTCCGATTCATTATCTTTGCTCACTTGGGAGACAGATCACCCCTTAGGAAACGGAGAGCAGTCTTCTCCTAACGGCGCGAGCAGTGCTCTGGTCCGGCTGAGAGCAGGACTCGGCCGGTGGGGGTTCACTGGCCCTGCCGCCTGAGAAGTCTCTACAGGCTTTTAAATGAGCATCTAACTTTCATTCACACAGTGACCTTGGCTCTGACTACAGTCTTCATGGGCACCGGCACCAGTGTGTCCTGTTATCGACAGGGGAGTGGTGAGGAGGTCCCGCTGGGGCTGGCAGCAGAGGGGGTGATGCTGGTCACCTGCACCACAGGCTTGGACATGTGCCGATCTGCTGAACTGGTCCTTTCATTAAGTAACCATTTGCATACATATTTTACTTCCGAATCCGATCAGTCAGGAAGTGCCTGCTGGCGCACAGTTTATTTAAAACTGTATGTTGGAGGTATGCGTGATTCTAGCACAACTTTACCCCAGTTGTCCGTGACAAGAGCTGTAATAGTACATACATGTCCATTGAACATGCTCTGAGCTCTCCTGTGTGTCAAGAGAATGTGTCAGTTCTGAAAACACTCACAGTGACCCAGCACAGTGGGTGCTACTGCTGCCCCACAGCAGGGTGGGTGTGGGTTGCAGGTGCGGGGTGCAGGGTATGGGGTGCAGTACAGGGTGTGGGATGCAGATGTAGGGCGTGGTGTGGGACATGGGATGCGGGCGGGGTGTGGGTGTGGGGTATGAAGAGCAGGGGAGGGGTGCGGATATGAGTGCAGATGTGGGTCACAGGGTGCGGGGTGCAGGGCGAGGCTGGCATCTCAGGCAGGGGCACTGCCTGCCCCCTGCCCCGCAGCCCTGCTCTTTGGGGCTCACTCTTCTTCCTTGAATTGAGTTACAACAAAAGCAATCCAGAATTTGTGAAACGTTTGAATACACTTTTACAAAAAATAGCCCGAATTTTAACAAATAAGTACCTACTTAGAAACTTCAGGACTCCCAAAGGTACAGATGAAAGTGACTTCCAGTTTCTGGTCCAACATGTGAAGATCCGGACGCCGTCAGCTCCGTCCTCACAACAAGAAAAGCCGAACAAACTGCAACTGGACGGCTCTTCTCAGGTCCCTGGTGAAGCGAGGTCACGGGCAAACCGCTGCCGCCAAGCTGAGACGGGCAGACCCACAGCGGCAGAGCTACTGGTGGAGACAGTCACTGCAGCCCCCTCTGGGCGACACTGCAGGGTGTTGACCAGGTGCTGGAGGCCGAGCGTGGGCTGCTTGAGAGGGAAATGCCTGGGGACCAGATTTCGGGGTGCTGAGAAGCACATGTGAGGGGCACATACTGACTGAGAAACTGAGCCCTACTCAGGGGACTATAGGACATTTTCCCTCCACCCAAACCTCGCACCACAGCATCCCAGCAAGGCTTACGATGGGAAGTTCTGCAAAGGGGTCTCACAGGAGCCCATGACAGCAGAGGAAACAGGAGCAAGGCCCGGGAGGATGTTTTAGCCTCTGACCGCACAGGAAACAGCCCAGCCCTCGCCAGGTCATCATCAGCCTCATGTGGAAGGACTGTCTACCTCAGTTTCTCCTACCCAGTTATTTTTGTGCTGCTTTCAACAAAAACTATAAGGCGTGCTAAAAGGTAAAAATACACCCTGAAGAGAAAAGCATGCACAGACTTGGATAGTGCCTAGATTTGGAACTATCAGACTGGGAACTAAAAATAACAGATTAATTTGCTGAGGAATCTAATGAAACGATGGACATGCAAGAACAGATGGGTAACATAAGAGGAAAGATGGAAACTCTCAGGAAGAATAAAAAGGAAAAAACTGGAAATCAGAAATACTGTGACATGAATGACGAGTGCTTTTGAAGGGCTTATACTGGATGTTGCTGAGGAAAGAATCAGTGAACTAGAAAATAAAAACTCTCCAAACTGAAAAGGCAAAGAGAAAAAAAGCCAGGACAAATGTCTAAGAACTATGGGGGCCCTGGCCGGGTGGCTCAATGGGTTGAAGCATCATTCTGTGCACTAAAAGGTTGTGGGTTCGATTCCCGGTTGGGGCACATGCATACAGGAGACAACAGATAGACGTTTCTCTCTCACATCGTCTCTCTCTCTTATCCTCTATCTGTAAAAATCAATCAGCATATCCTTGGGTGAGGATTAAAAAGGAAAAAATAACTGTGGGACAACTACAAAAGGTGTAACGTATGCATAATGGGAATACCAACAGGAAAAATTAGACAGAAAGGGACAGAAGAAATACTTGAAGTAATGCTGTCCAAGAATTTTCCAAAAGTAATAATGGACACGAAGCCACAGATCTTGAAAGCTCAGAGAGTGTCATGTAGGATAAATTCCAGGAAGTCTACACCTAAGCAGATTCTATCCAAACTGCAGAGACCAAAGATAAAGAGGGAAGGCATGGGTGGGAACACCTGATCTTAAAGGAACGAGGGTAAGAATTAACATCCACTTCTCTTTAGAAACGATGCACACAGGAGAGTGGTGTGAAGTGCTTAAGTTCTTGGAGACGGGGGAATAACCTAGAATTCTGTATTCAGCAAAAGTCTCCCTAAAAAATGAAGGAGAAATAAAGACTTTCTCAGACAAACCAAAGTTGAAGGAGATTGTTTCTAGTAGTCCTGCCTTACAAGAAATGTTAAAAGGAGCTCTTAATCTGAAGAAAAGTGATACAGGTGCAGAAGCTTGGGGCTATGTTAAAAGAGAGAGAGAGAGAGAGTGTAAGAGAAGGAATAAATGAAGATAAAATAAAATATTTTTTTATTCTTTACTAATCTAACAGATAACTTTCATTCTAAGTATTATAGCAACAATATATTGGGTGACAATAGCTATTGGATAAGTGAAGTGAATGATAGAAATGTTATAAGGGCTGGGGGTGGGGAGGAATTGGATGAATAGTTATAAAGACCTTGTACTGTTTGTGAAGATGTATCGTGTTATTTGAAAATGGACTTGGATTCATTGTAGATGATTATTGCAAACTCTTTGACAACCACTAAAATGTCTTTAATGAAGTATAACTGATAGAGTAAAAGAAGAGAAAAATTGGAATCATATAAAATGTTTAATTTAACCAGAGAAGGCAGAAAAAGAGTGGAAGACAAAAAGAAACAAAGAATAAAGTCCATAAATAGAAAAGCTATAAATATGGAAGTTATGAGTTCAACTACATCAATAATTACTTTAAATGTGAATGGTCTAAATACACCAATTAAAAGACAGACTGTCAGAGTGGTTAAAAAAAAAAAAAAGAACAAGATCCAACTATTGTCTACTGGAAACCCACTTACAGATAGATAGATAGATAGATAGATAGATAGATAGATAGATAGATAAAAGTAAAGGAAGGCTAGAAAAAAATATACTCTGCTAACACACTTAGTGAAAAAAAAGCAGAGTAGTTATATGAACTTCAGACAGAACAGACTTCAGAGCACAGAAAGTTATCAGTCATAAAGAGGGGCTTTACATCATGGTAAAGGGATTAATTCTCTAAAAAGACATGATAATCCTGAATGTGTATACACCTAACAACAGAGCATCAAATGCATGAAGCAAAAACTGGTAGAACTACAACAAGAACCAGATGGGTCCACTCTCATAGCTGGAGACTGGAACACCCCTCACTCACAGATGGACAGCCCAGCAGGCAGGCCGTCAGTGAGGACAGAGTTGAACTCAGCAGCACCATCAATCACCTGGTCTAATGGACATTTATAGAATAATCCGTTCAACAACAGCAGAATGCATTCTTCTCAAGTCAGCCGGAATACTCACCAAGACAGACCACATTCTAGTCTGTAAAACACACCTCACCAAATTTAAAAGAAGAGAAACACAGCCCACAATGGAATTAAGCTAGAAATCAATAACAGAAAGATAACTGGGAAACCCCCAAATATGTGGGACATTAAACATCTCACTTCTAAATAACATAATGGGTCAAAGAAGAAGTCTCAAGAGAAATTTTAAAAATATTTTGAACTAAATGAAAGTGAAAACACAGCTTACCAAAATTGTAGGATATAGTGAATGCAGTGCATTGGTAGCAGCAAGTGCATATATTGAAAAAAAAAAAAGAAAGAAAAAAGATGTAGAATCAATAATCTAAGCTTCTGCCTTAGAAAACTAGAAGAAGAGCAAATTAAATCCAAAGTAGGCGTAAGAAAAGAAATGATGAACATTAGAGCATAAATCAATGAAATTGAAAACAGGAGCTCAGTAAAGAAAATCAACAAAACCAGAAGTTGGTTCTTTGAAAAGATCAATAAAATTGATAAACCTCTAGCCAGCTAACCAATGAAAACAAGACAAATTACTAATATTAGAATTGAGATTGGAGCCATCACTACTGATCCTATAGACATTAAAGGATAATAAAGGTATCTTATGAACAAGTCTATGCCTATAAATTTGATAACTTAAATGGACCGGTTCTTTTAAATATACAATCTACCAAAACTCATACAAAGAGGACTAGATAATCTGAATAGGTCTTTATGTATTAGAGAAATGGAATCAATAATTAATAACCTTTAAAAAAGAAAGCATTAGGCTCAAATGATTTCACTGGTGAATTCAACCAAACATTTAAAGAAAAAATCATACCAATTTTCTACAATCTCCTCCAGATAATAGAAGTAAGGAAATACTTCCTAACTCATTCTGTGAGCCAGCATTACCCTAATACCAAAACCAGATAAAAACATTACAAAAAAGGAAAACTATAGACCAATATCTATCATGAATATAAAATGTAGAAATTCTAAACACAAATTAGCAACTAGAATCCAACAAGGCATAAGAAAAATTATACACAATAACCAATTGATATTTATTCCAGACTGGTTCAACATTGAGAAATAAATGAATGTAATCTACCACACCAACAGGCTAACAAGTCACATGATCATATTAATAGATGCAGAAAAGCACTTGACAGAATTCAATACCCATGTTTAATAAAAACTCTCAGCAAACTAAGAATGGAGGGGACTTTCCTCAACTTGATAAAGCTACAAAACCTACAGCTAACGTAAGACTTAATAGTGAGAACCTAGGTGCTTTCCCCCTGAGATCAGGAACAAGGCGAGGATGACCCCTCTCACCATAGCTCTTCAACGTCATACTGGCATCTCGGCTAATGCAGTAAGACAAGAAAATGAAATAAAAGGCTTATTGATTGGAGGGAGAGTGGAAAAATTGCCTTTGTCTCAGATGACATGATTATCTCTGTAGAAAACCCCAAGGAATCAACAACAACAAAACTGTACTAATAAGCAAGGTTGTAGGACCAAGGTTAAATACAATACAAATAGTCTTTCGAAGTCTGTTCCGTGCAGGGCTCCTCCAAAACTGAGTCCCAGGCAGACGCCCACCACACAGGCACCCCCAGGCGTCCGTCCCCTGCAGCATGGACTGGTGGCCCTGGTGGCTGCTGTGATGGCTCGAGCTTTGCCAGGAGGACCTGAACAGACATAGAGAAAGAATGTTCTTCCTTATCCTCAGAGACAGGCGAGCTGTGCCCTGGCTGTGAGCCGAGGGGCCTCAGGAAAGAGCAGCGTGTGGCTGGGTTCCTCATGGATGAGGAATGGCGTGCATGTGTTTGGTGCTGGCGTGTGCGCAGTGCCACCCAGGTCAGCGAGGTCCCAGAGCACCGTGGCCAGCCCTCCCAGCCGTGACAGCAGCAGCTGTGTCACTGTGCAGCTGACTGTCTGGGAGGAGCAGGAATGACCTTAGATCTGGGCAGAGGGCAGAGCTGCTGCCAGGGCTGGAGCTTCGAGGCCCCTCAGTCCTCCACACCGGCCGAGGCTCAGCCCTGCCTGGGACCAGTCTCCCGTTTCCCTTCCTTGCTGCTGGTGCTCATGCTCATTTCTCCGACAGGCCCTCTCCCTGCCTGGCAGAGTTCCCCTTCCTCCTTCCCCACCATTCTGGCTCTTCCATCAACCCCGTGCGCTGCTTGGCCTCTCCCTGTGGCCACACTTGGAGGCTCTGTTTCCCCTGCCATGTCCCAAGAGGCCCAGACAACGTCCTGTGTTTGTGTCCCGTGCCCTTACCCGTGTGCATCTCTATGTCCGGTGCCCGGGTCCACTCTCATGTCTCATGTCTCCATGTCCCATGTCTGTGTCCGTGTCCATGTTCTCAGGGCTCCTGGGAGGTCAAGGCCATGGAAAGGCCCTGGGGGGAGGTGGATCAGGGAGCCTGCAGCACAGGCAGAATCTGTAAGAATTGCTACATCGCTGGTGAGACACCGGTTCTCCCCTGGGCATTAGCCCCCACTCGTGTGTCTGCTACCTGGGCAGGTCTCCCTTCGACCTCCTCAGAGTGATGACGGCTGCGTGGGGCTGATGTTTGATAAATGCTGTCCTTCTGCAGAGATGGATGGGTGGTTCCAGTAAGTGCTTCGGTGATTAAACGCCCTTTGCGCATTCCAGTGGCAAATGGGTGTGATGGAAGGGTCCTTGTTTGCTCACACAGGCCTGTGCCCACCTGCCCCCGGGTACCTGCCTCTGGCTGACTGGGTCCATCTCCCTCTGATTCCTTCCGAGGGGATGGCGATGCGCTGCGGGACCTTGGGGGACCAGGGACACAGCAGGCACAGCCCAGCACTTGGGGAGCAGCTCACTTCCACCTGCCCTGCTCTTAGTTTCCTAAGTCACTGAGCATCTCGTATAGGTCGCAGCCGGGATCCTGCTTTAGCCCCTCGGAGTCCCCACCCCTAGTGCTTTGCTCTTGCCTGGGGTTCACGCTCCACGGAACGCTGCCTCAAGTCCCTGCTTCCTGCCTCATCCCTGCTGCTCCACCACATCAGTGGGTCCATGGGCAGGATGGTGCTCCAGAAACGACAGATGCGAGCAGCTCGTGGGGCTCGGAGCACGACCCTCAGGAACTCGGACAGCAGGACTGGTCATTGTTGGCCTCCAGGAATCTCCTAACCGCCCAGGGCCATCCGCTGTGGCGGGCCTTCCCGGAGAGAGGAGCATGTGTGCAGGCCGGCAGGCCTCTCTGCTGCGGTCGTGGCGGGCCTGCATGTGGTGGTCTCGGTGTGCCCACGTGCAGCCGCGCTCTCTACAGGGCATCCTGAGCAGAGGCCGGCATCCCTTCACCAGCCCGGGCCTGAGACTTCGAGGAACATATTCATACGTTTCTTCACCAGACCCCACCATGGCGTGGGGTTACCATCCATGAAAAGAAGCCCCCAGGTCCTGGTGTGAGAGAACCAGGCCAAGCCCTGTCTGCAGGGGTCAGCCCAGGTGGGGGTGGCCCAGCAGGACATCTCGTCCAGTGAGGTGGCGGGCAGGCGGCTAGGAGCTTAGTCTGTGTGCCCTCCTCTCTCCATCTCACATAAAAACCCCTCGTCCTTGCACATGAGTGATGTTGGCTGGATGTGGAGGGAATCAATGTTATTAAATAAATTTGTATTAAGGTATGAGCGAACGGTAATTCCATAGCCCTCTTAAACATACTCACGGTGTTAACAGAGGATGCCAATTAGCCCCTGTAAATCTGCAGGCTGGGAGTGTTAGTGGATAATGAAGTGGAGTGTCAGACTCCAGGTGGCGGGCCAGCGATTTACGAGTCACGGCGTACCCGGAGCAGCTAGCCTGCTGGGTCAGCGCCGCCCCCCAACCCCCACCCGCCGTCTGGTCCCCCTCATCACTCCCTGCTCCCCAGAGGGCTGCGTGGGTGGGACATGGGACCCCCCGGGGTGTGGCCGGTTGGATGGAATGTAGTGACATGGTTATTCACACTGTTCATCTGCTCTTCTCTAGCTAAGAAGTATAAAAAAGTCACTGGCAAAGAGATCTACTCGGACACGTTGGAGAGCACGCCCATGCTGGAGAAAGAGAAGTTCCCGCAGGACTACTTCCCCGAGGTGCGTCCGGAGCCCGTGCCACTTTCTCCCAGAGCACTTACTTTTCAGGGTGGTCACGTGAGAAGGGACATTTAGGACATGGGGTCTTCATATCATGGTGGGGATCACATCTCTGCTGCCACGCTCCCACGTTCTCTTTCTGGGAGGATCTGAAGTGTGCGTGGGTTCATGGGTTGTCTTAGGTAAGAGCTGAGAGAACCTGCAGTGTTCATTGTTCAAACAACTGGTAAATTTTCTAATCCTTATTTTCTGGGAGAGGAACCATCCCCAGCGATGCAGGAAGATGATTATCGGTTCAGTTTGGCCTGGGATGAGAGCGGGTCAGTCTGGCCATGACCTACCTGACCTTCATAGCTGTGGTGTGCCAGCCAGTGACACACGGGGCGTGTTCCTGCGAGAGGCACGGCCGAGAGCCCTCCCGGTCCCAGGCAGTGGCTGCTTCATACAGACCAGAGGTTAAGGAAAGTGTGGGATTATTTACCACCCACGGCTCAGACTCAGTCAGAAAATGCTGATGTCTTTCCTGTGGGTTTTACTGCATCTTGTGTCGCTTTGTTATTTTTATGCGCGTTGCACTGCACACACCATTCCGGATCCTGTGTCTTTAGTCGACATTATAAGCAGCACTTCGGATCCTGTGTCTTTAGTCGACATTATAAGCAGTCTCCTAATCCTGTGCCCTCACGTGTTGATCCAGAGTTGGTCACCTGTCCTTTATCTCCTATTAACTGGGGCCGGACGTGGTGCTGATTGAAGCCTTCAGGCGAGGTGGAGGCCTGGGCGCCCGCCTCCCTGACAGAGGTGTGCTCAGCCGCAAGAAGGATTGCTTCCAGTCCCTTTGCGTGAGGATTGCCCGCTGCTCAGCAGACGCCCCACCTGCGCTCCCAGATGATCTTCAGCAAGGCCACAACTTTATTAACTTGTTTTATGACCTGAGCCCAGAGTGAAGGAATTGTGGCTGCCTTCGTAAAGGATGGCCCTCTTGTCACGCCAGGGCACGGCTTCCTCATCCATTGTCCCGAGCCAAGGACGCAGTGTCAGAGGCCCGGCCTCCCGGCCTGGCTGCTCTGCCTGAGGCTGGAGGAAGGCATGCCCGAGGCTCCTGGGATCCTCCCTGAATGTTGGCCATGGTGGGTCCTGTCAAGAGGTGGGACCATGGTTCCCTTGGAGATGTCAAGGAGCAAGAAGTTGGTTTCAGGGTCCAATTTTTGCTAAGCTCCCAGGCCCTGTCCCATTCCAGACCCAGCTTTGCTTACCTGGAGTCCCTGTTGGGGCCCACACAGGCTGGGACCCTTGCCTGAGGGTGACCAGGGGCCACAGGGGCACAGGTAGGGCCTCAGCCTCCTTCCAGCAGGAGAACGAGCTTGGCTAGGGCCCCTAGGGCGGCGGGGGCTCAGCCTGGAGCTGGACATGCTTGGCACTGTCCAGGGTCCTGACCCAACACCCACAAGTGGGAAGCCCTCACCCCTCTCTGTCTTGGTTGAGGGGGGTGAGGGCTTGTGAGGCTGAGTTGGGACGTGGGTCATCCTAGCTCTTCTGTTCTTATCCTGGGGTCCAGTCCCAGCCCAGAGGGGCACTCCCCCCACCTAGGGTGGCTGAGGTTTCCCAGAGGAGACCTGGGAGGGGAGGCAGGGCTGACAGGGGTGCCCATGGGCTGGCCATGCCCAGGTCAGTGCTGGGGCTGGGCAGCGGGGCTGGCTGGAGTGATCCTGTGATGGCAGTGGGCAGTGCTAGACTGGGGGCTGGTGTGGTAACGATTGCAGCCAGTGTTGGGGAGGCCTTAATCCCCCTGCCTCCCCCTTAAGCCGTTCAAAGTCTTTATATGCAACTTTAAAGTTTTGAACTGTTACAAATGCTGGGAAATGGTAGGGAGTGGCCGGGAGGTGCCGGCCTCCAGACTGCAGAGGAGTTGGGCTTGGCTCTGTCTGTCCCCTGGAGCTCAGATCTCCTCTCTTCCCAGCCTCCCTCCGTCCAGGGCATGGGCGCCTGCTGGTACCCGGGTTAGCCCAAGTGCTTGATCCCACGAGGCAGGTGCTTCTCCAGGCCACTCCCCACACATAGCAGCCTCTCAGTATCAGGGGCGCTGTTCCCACTCACACGCAGATACCCAGCTTGTGATGGGCCCCAGCATGCGGCCCATCCCCCCAGGACTCACATGGTCCCCCTGGGGTCTCGTCCTCTTATCACTTGTTGGCGACTCTCACTGCATCTTCATCCTTAGAAATGGGGTCACCAGAGGTGCCAGTGTCTGTCAGCTGTGATCGGTGACGCTCCCTGAAGAAGGGGCTTCTGTGACGGTCGCCGTGTGTTGGTGGCCAGAGGAAGGGGAGGCTGAGGCGGTGCATGCCTTGGTGGGTGGCTCCCCTGGAGGAGCCAGGTTCCTGGGGAGAAGCCTCTGGCGCTCATGACTCGCTCCCAGGCTCAGCACATCGGTCAGGGCTCCCGTTTCCCCTCCCTCCATGGCCCAGGCTCGGGGAGTAGAGGCCGGAGCTCAGGCTGATGGTGTGGACAGGGGGCAAGGTCTGGGGACCTCAGCTGTGGCATCCCACCTCCTTGCATATCCCTGAGAGAGGGCAGACACCCTGGTGAGGCATGGCCTTGGCCTTGATGCCCAGGGTCAGTGTGCTGTTCCCAAGGTGCCAGCATGGCTCCCTAGGGACAGACAGCAAGGGGCTGCCTCCCTCCCCTGGGACAAGTGGCCTGGGTCCAAACCTGAAGCCTGTGCTTAGCAGTTCTGCCCCCAGATGACCACACTGCCACACCTGCAGCGTGACCACACTGTCACTGGGTGCACCCCGATCTCTCCACTGGAGAGCAGCATGTTGCTGGGACGAGGGGACCGCCATACCCAAGCATTGGCTTTGCAGGGTGGCTGTGGTTGTTCCCTTGGATATGACGTTGCCACATTAGAAACTGGCTCAGCGTCTGTGCGTTCGTCTCTGACGGGAGTCTCTGGAGATGAAGTCACACCGTTTCCAGAAGTGAGTTGTCTCCAGGGGGACCTGTGAGCCCCTTAAAGTGACTGTACTGAGAGCGCCGGCACCTCCAAGGTCCTGTGAGTGACAAGGCACTTTGAGGTGTGCAAGGCGCCCATAGGCTCTGCGTCTTAGTGGAAGGTGGTCCGTCCTGGTCGGGCACCTGGGCGCCACGTCAGTGCGGCTGGTGTGGGGAGGCATGCGCTGTGGCAGCAGCTGCCGCCTGCTCCTCCCTGTTCTGTGCCTTCAGGCCAGTCTTCCCGCTTTATTTGAACACATTTTGGGGGAGGGAATTAGTTTAAGACAGATTTCCGTTTCTTTTATTACCATCACTTAAGGATAATCTAAATGTAATTACCATGATGGAGGCAATTCCAAATAATTACAGCCCCTGCATATAAAGCTCACAAAACTTTCCCTGCTGATTTATGGCGGCTTTGGCTCAGCGTGACTTTCAGATGCTGCCTCTGGGAGCAGCACTCCAGATAATGTGAGACCATTTTTAAAAAGCAGATTTGTGTAGTCGATCGGGGCCGAGGCATTTTTTTCCTCTTGCCCGTAGTGAGAAATTGGTTGTTACCATAGATCACAGGCCTGCTCCTGGCTCTTATGAAAGATGAATTAATTTCACTAATGCTCCGAAGCGGGCCTTTCACGGGGAGGCTGTGTGGCGAGAGCCTTCCCGCAGCCTCCCTTTCTCACTGGTGATTTATGCCGTCTTTTAGTAGATGAAACCGCCTGTATTTGCCATCCATCTGCTGCCTAAAGGAATCCTATTAACAGGGGATCTGAGCAGAGACTTAATATTGTAAGGTGAACGACGTGGCGGCCCCCTCTCCCGCCCGGGCATGACGTGGCTTTCACTTCATGGTGATAACCTCCAAGTTTATCACCCCAGCCGCTGCTGTCCCCATCCACCCCAGCCGCTGCTGTCCCCATCCACCCCAGCCGCTGCTGTCCCCGTCCACCCCAGCCGCTGCTGTCCCCGTCCACCCCAGCCGCTGCTGTCCCCGTCCACTCCAGCCGCTGCTGTCCCCGTCCACCCCAGCCGCTGCTGTCCCCGTCCACCCCAGCCGCTGCTGTCCCCGTCCACCCCAGCCGCTGCTGTCCCCGTCCACCCCAGCCGCTGCTGTCCCCGTCCACCCCAGCCGCTGCTGTCCCCGTCCACCCCAGCCGCTGCTGTCCCCGTCCACCATCACCTCAATGGGATTTCAGAGGGTGGCCAGTGACCAGAAGATTAGCACACAGACTGGCTTCAGACCGACTCCCATTTCGAGAAGTGATGGAGGCTGGAGGCCATGTCCTTGAAGTGTCCCCACATTCCAGAGTTGGGTCCAGAGTTAGAGGAGGGGTGGGGAGGGGGCAAGAAGGAAAGGGGCAGCCAGCTGGAGCCTCTGGGTGCAGGCGCCCGTGGTTAGGAACAGCCTTGCAGGGTCACCGCTGAGTTGACACGTCCCCGCCAGGAAGGGCAGTTTTCTGCTGCCCAGGGGCCTGCCCTCCCACTGAGACAGAAGGAGCGGCCTGGGGTAGAAGGTGAATTACCGGCTCTCCAGGAGGGGCCAGTCAGACAGTGGGTGCATGTCAAGGCCCCTCTCCCTACCAAGCAAAGTGGCGGTTCTGTTCTGGAAAGATGCCCCTGTCTCTGTCCTGACACTAGGAGACATGGGCCCCACCAGGTTAAGATGGATCTGTCCCCACCCACATCCCAGCTGACTCCTGCCCCGGGCTGGGGTGGGGTGAGAGCACCAGCCACCGAATTCCCGATTCCGGCTTCTCCCACTCACTCGCTCTGTGACCTTGAGCACGGTTCTTAACCTCCAAGTCTCAGTTTCCTTGTCTGCAAAATGGGCACTGGTGGTGCCCTTCCTGTGGCTGATGTGAGGATTGAATACACCTCTGAGCTTCAGGCGCTGGTCTGTCAGTGACTGGGCACAGGCTGCTGCCCGTCAGGCATGCGGGGCTGGGCGGTGCTCACGGCCGCTGCTGCAGCACCTGACACAGTCACTGAGAAGAAGATTCTAAACTAGATGTGGTCAAATCGGTGACTCAGAGGGATTATTAATGAGTCGCCTAGAACATAGCCAAGAGACTTACGATACAGGGTTGAGGAGAGGGCTCTAGGCAGAGGGCTGGCCATGGAAGAATCAGGAGCCTGTGTGAAGTGTGGTCGTTCGGGGAAGTACGGAGATCGGTGGGACAGCAGCGGCAGGGCCTGTGGCTGGCAGGAGAGCCCAGGCACCGAGTTATTTGGTACATGGAGGTCAGTCACTGCAGAGTCTGGGCCCGCGCTCACGCAGGGAGCACTTTATCACCGACTTTGGTTCCCACGTACTTACCTTCGTCCCTGCAAGCCCAGGCCCACAGACACGGACAGAGTCCTGGCCTCCCACCATTGCCTGACCCTGGGGCACACCTCCTCCCCCTGCTCTGTCCCTCAGCTGACCCAGGTGACTGTGCACCAGGCCCCGTGCTCCTGCTGGGAGTATCTGAGGGAACGGACAGTCTCATCCACACGTTTCAACATGGTGTTTGTGAGCTGAGGACTCAGCAAGGTCTCCCGTGTCTCCTGGGAGTTTGTAAGGGGTGCTGGCAGGAGCCCCATTCTCCCAACTGCTTAGGCTCTGAAGCGACCCTGTTGAGTGTTCTATTTAAATTTAAATTCATTAAGGTAAAATGGCAGCGTTTCCAGTGCTCAGCGACCCTGGGTGACCACTGGCTCCCACATGGGCAGTGACACACATTCCCGTCATCGCAGCTGCATCCACCCTCCCTTGCCCTGCCTAGGCATGAGTGGACCACGCAGGTCCCAGTCCCTTGGGTCTCTGACCTGAGATTGACAGCAGCTGTGGAAGGCAGCGTGGGTCCCGCCCCCACATGCCCCATCCCCCATCCCCACCCTCCCAGGTCAGGAACCCACAAGGGAGGAATGTGGGGCACCAGTGACTTTTGTCCCAGCTTTTCCAACAAGGTGACCTGGAGGGAGGGAGGATGAAGCAGAGGTGAGTGTGGTTCTTTGCTTAGCCACCTTCCTCTGATGACCGGCTCCCCCAAGGCAGGTCCAGGCCCCGAGTTGGTGCTGCGAGGGGGCGGCTCTCAGAGGGGCCTTCGTGGGCCACGCACCAGCGTCCGGGACGTCTGTGTGGTACGCTGCTCAGGTGTGCGTGGCTCAGCAGCGCACCTTCATTTGACCGGGGCCCACCTCGTTTCCTAGTAGCTCTCTCGGGGCTGGGGAGGGGTTTTCACAGATGGTGGTGGCCGTGCGTGTTTGTACCTGCTCTCCCGCACGCTGAGCTGTGTGCGTGCGCTTGGCCTGCACGGGAAGTGGCGTCTCAGCCCTTGTGAGCTGAAAGGTTAGCGTGTTCTCTGACTGAGAAGCCTCCGATGCACCCGTGTGAGGCGGTGCCTCCCTCCTCCCTCTTTCCCCGCTTACCTGTGTGACCTGTTTCTTTTTCAGTGCAAATGGTCCAGAAAAGGCTTTGTTCGGACAAGATGGTGCGTCGCGGACTGGTATGTTCCTCGTGTTGACTGTTCGTCTCTGCTTCATGGAGTTCCCTCTTTGGTGTTTTGCACAAGTGGTGTGTCGAACATCCCTCAAAGACTGTGCCGCCCCGAGTCCCTGCCAGCCGCCTGACCTGAACCCCCGCTCTGCGGCCCTTTTTGCTGTCGGTGACTGTGTGACACCGAGTATTGTCTCCTGGTCCCTGAAGGCCGTGCTGCCTCCTCCCGTGGCCACGACGTTGTGAGCAGCCCCGCTCCTCCAAGCAGCCCTCCGCATCCCCACTCTGTGCCCCACTGCGGCCACATTCTGTTGCGTGAAGGCGGCCCCTCAGCAGGTCCTGTGGGGTTTGGGGCACGGCTGCTGTAGAACCCCTCACCCAGCGACCCAGGCCGGGCCTTCCTGCAGGGGGCAGCTCTCAGTGGCTCAGCAGGAAACCTCAGACCCCTGACTGCGAAGGCCAGCACTGCTCACCCTAACATGTGTTCTCCTGGGGGTGCCGGGGTCTGAGGGCCATGGTCTGAACTGAGTGAAGGTCTTAGAGGGGGTGTCACCTTAAATGCCACTGATGGGCTTGCGCAGGCCAAGGGTGTGCACCCACTGGTGTGGACAGAATGTGGGGCAAGGCACAGCTGGGATTGGCTCTGGAGCTGGAGCCAGGGTCCCCCACCTGACCGTGGAGTGCCCATCAGGCGGCCAGAGTCTGCCAGTGACCCCAGGTTGGGTGGAGCAGCAGGCCCTCAGCCACCCTGCTGTTTGCACATGGCCCCTCCCTGTGGCTGCTTAGGTCTGGTGTTCCTGGAGCGGGGGGCCCAGAGAGGTGGGGAGCCCCACACAGAGCTGCAGTCTTTGTGACCTAACCCAGGGAGAGGCGGTCACCATCTCCTCCCTCTGCTGAGGGTCACACAGGCTGCAGTGTGGGGGAGGGCTGACGGGGACACCAGGAGCCGGGCTGGGGGTCACCTGCCCCTGCAGGAGAGGCTGAGTTCTCTACCCTCCGTCTCCATGGTCAGTCCTGTCTCACTGGGTTTGGGGCCTGGTGGTCTTGGCCCTGCAGGTGACTGTGGGGTGGACACGGCAGGGCTGTGGGGTAGGGGCTGACTGCCTCACCACAGCCTCACAGAAGCTGAGGCTTCAGGGCGACCCTCAGCCTTTCCTGGGCTTGACCTTGGGCACTTCTTACTGGAAGTGAAATGAATCATATAGTGACCCCTAGTCATGGGGCCCCGACAGTGAGCTCTGTGGGCACCTGGGGCCAAATCACCTGCTGGCTGAGGGAGCTGAGGCCTCCTCCCTCCTCTCCTTTCAGTTTGAAGGGCCCCTTCCTTCCCGCCCTCCCTTTCTCCCTTCCGTTTCTCCTCCTCCTTCATCCCCCCTCTTCCCTCCCTCCCTTCCCTCCCTTTTCCACTCCTTCCCCTTCATCCCCCTCTCCCTCCTCTTTCCTCCCTCCTCCACTGCTCCCTCCTTCATCCCCCTCCCCCCTCCCCACCTCCCGCTCCTTCCTCCTTCTCCTTCAGCCTCCTCCTCTTCCCTCCTCTCCTGCCTCCTCCCCCTCCTGCTCTTCCTGGCTCATTGGCAGCTTGAGAAGAGTTTCTGTGATCTTGCATTTGCAAAGATGTTCAAGAGGACACTCCAGGTCTCCTGTGTCCTCTGAGCAGGTGTGTCCTGCTCTGGGTCAGCCTGGAGAGGCTGAGGAGGACAGGAGTATGGGGCACAAGTGGCTCTGCCCACTGGTGACCCTGGGGCCCCAGCCAGGGTCCACATCCCCCAGGAGCTCGGGCAAGAGCAGGGTTGGAAAGGCAGTGCCCGGCCCGAGGCTTCAGCCTTTGTCTCTGAGTCTCCTTCTCTGTCTCTGCAGCGCCTTTGACTTGGTGAACATCCACCTTTTCCATGACGCTTCCAATCTGGTCGCTTGGGAGACCAGCCCCTCTGTGTACGCGGGCATCCGGCACAAGGCCCTGGGCTATGTGCTCGACAGGTAGGTGCTGTGTGCGCGGCCCCACCCACCGCCCAGGACTGGACAGCTTGTTCTTTTAAGCCACTTACTTTCCATTTTTGTTTTTCCATTTGCCAAAAATATGAAACTTGCCAATGTTGACCCGTTGATACAGCACAAATCCCACCCCCTGTCCCAAGGCTCCAGCAATCCCTCCCAGGCGGACTTGGGGTGGGTGGCCTCAAGCTTTCTCTTCAGTTTTGTGGGAGAGCTAAGAAAATGAACCCAGGGCTATGGCAGAAGTAGATGCTGGCTGGGGCACCTTGGAGTCTGACAATTACATCTTGGCCCTGGGTTCTCCCAGCGGGAGGCGGTGCCTCTCAGTGGCTCCACCCACCTGCCACTCCTGGAGGTTGGGGGCTGGGGGTTGAGGGCTGGGTCCCTTGAGCACTGGGGCTGTGCAGTCTGCTCAGCAAGGCCAAGCCACCGAGCGCCTCCCTCCACATTCTGCCCTCACAGTCCACCCACCAGAGCCTGGGGCCTGCGCCTCTGGGGAGGGCAGGGGAGCAGCTCAAGGGTCTTCAGGGCAGGGAAGCTGCTCCTTCCTCCTGATCAAGCTCCCAGCAGCCTCTCCTCACTCCCTCTCGCAGCTGGTTTTTCAGGACCGTCTGGTCCTGGACTCCGTGGGGCCCTCCTTCTGTCTCTGGCTGTCTCGTGTGACCTTTCACAGGATCTGAGTTGATAGGCTGTCATTGGGAAAGAAGGTGTCCCCTCAAACTCAATTGATAGGTTAGGTTTGGTTTGGGAACCAGAGTCCCTCTTGATTCAAAGACAGGCCTCTTGCTGTATGGAGCTCGGCCTTGAAGCCTCATCCCAGGGCTGCTCTCCTGCTCATCCTGCTCAGGCCTCAGCGAGTCTCTCCCACCAGCGTCCCGTGACCTAGGTGGCGGTCAGACATCCACTCAGGCGTGGGACAGCCACTACCGCAGCTCAGTCCTCTCCCCTTTCTGCCTGGCGATCTCAGGTTTCTCCAGGACTTCACCCTGTCCCCACACTGCTTACGTCAGAGCAGTAAGGACTGTGGCTCCTGCTCTTTGGCCCCGTGTCACCAGCTAACCTCTTTCTGGCACTGCATCCGGACCCTGACCTTTTGACCCCTCCTGCATGCACCAGGCTCCCCTCTGGGCTTCCCTCCAGCGTGGGCCAGGGTCCCTCCCTGCAGGTTCCTTCCTTCTGGGTTCCTCTTAGCAGGATGTACCCTCCACAGGGGTCGGAGGATGGGGTTCTGTCCCTTGCTGCCATGTGTGACGGTGGTGGTACTTCACCTCCAGGGCCCTGAGATGAGGGCCCACGCCCTGTCCAAGCAGCCAAGTCCCTGCTGCAACCTGCCAGGCCCACACAGAGGAGGCAGGAGTGCGGGATGCAGGATCTGGTTGTCCTGCCCACCCAGGGCCCAGCTGCCTCAACCCCTAATGCAGCCTCCGGGTGTGACCAGACTGGGCTCGGAGGTGGGGTGACCTGAGGTGAGGAAGGGCCAGAGCAGACCTAGGCCCAGATCTGAGCTCCTCACCTGCCTCCAGAGCTGGGGCCTCAGCCACAGGGCCATGGAGCCCGTTGCTTGGTCCGTGTGCTGACCCAGGACCACCTGTCACGGGGGCTCCGTGTCCCTGGGCCGGGGCATGACATCCTTTGACCAGCTCGTCCATGAGTCCTTTGTTGCCTGTTCTCACCCAGCGGGCTCTGGAGCGCCTCCACCACGCAGGCTCGTGTTGCTGAGTCTGTGCTGAGGCCCCAGGGAACCGAAAACCTGCGCTGCTTGCAGCAGGTTCTCTCTGGGCACTGACCTGACAGTGCTGGCGTGGAACACAGTGTCGCGATTCAGGAGGTGGCAAAGGAGGCAAGGTGTGCGGTGACACCAGGCTCAGGAGAGCCGCCCTGGGAGCGTTCCCTTGCAGTGGCCGATGCTGGCCTCCCCGAGAGCTGCCAGGCCGGGGCCCTGTGGGCAGAGCCACCATGCCTGGGACAGCGAGCCCATGGCCAGGAACAAGGACCTTGTTAGGAAACTGCTGTGTGCGGTCTCTGGCTGACAGGTTCTGGGGGGCTGTACGACTCACTGGGACCTCCCATGGAGCGGGGCTGAGGCAGACCCGTGAGCAGTCTGCTTTGGTGACTGTGGTCAGGTTGTCAGTGGGGTGTGGCATTAAACTGTGTCATTGCCCCAAACTGCCATTCCCCTGCAGCCTCTTGGAAAGTGGCCTTAGGGTTTTGGCACTTTCCTGTGGCTTTGCATTCCCACGAATCACTTGTGTGGGGGCTCGGCCAGCCGCAGATCCGGCCTCTGCACGCAGCACAAAGGGCGGCTCTGTAGGAGTGTGAATACCGGGCCGCCCTTTCATCAGGGCTGCTAACCTTTTGGCAGCCACCAGCAGACTGCATTCTGCTCTGCCGATTGGGAGGACAATGCCATGCCGGCCCTTTGAATGGACGCTGCCACCAACAGTGCCCCATTCACTCTTTGGGAACCTCTGGGTGCATTGTCTGAAGGCCGGGAACACAGGGAACAGCGAGGAGGCTCCGAGAGGCGAGCCTGCCTTCTTGGCTTAATCTCCCCGTGAAGTTTTGTGGGTCCCCGTTTCCATGAGCTGGTGCCATCAGACCTGGGGAAGGTGCGTCGGCCTGAAGCCCCGGGCTGCTGTGGGACCCTGTGTTAAAACAGAGGCAGCCAGGGCTATGTTTGCAACCTTTCTGTAAATCTAAAGCTTATTATAAAATGGAGAGTTTGTGTTCAGACGTGTTTAACCTCCCAGCAGTGCCAGGCATGCGTGCCTCTGGCCCCTAGGCCCGCGTGGACCCAGAGCACCCCTCCTTCCAGCCTGGCCGGTTGGGAAGGGTTCCTATTGGAGATGTGACGATAGGGTTTTCAATGTTAAAGTGCAGATAGGGAGTTCCTCTGGGTGGTTTTATTACAAATAATAATCTTGCTTTTTGTGCAGTTTAATTTTTTGCTTTTAATCTCTTGTTATGAAACTTTGAAAAAGAAGACAAACCCCCAATTAATGAAGAGCGTCAGGCTGGCACTGGAGGTGCGGGGCTCCAGGGATGTGGGGCCTGTGTTGGCCTGGGGTCCCCTCTGGCCCTGGACCAGTCTGCCTGCCTCCCGGACACACAGTTAAGCTCTCTGGGGAGCATTTGGGGGATTAAACAGGAGCAGAGACCTCAGCCAGTGTCCCTCCCGGGGCTGAGACTTCCTGACACCTCCTGGAGCTTTCGGCCGTGAAATGAGATTTTTTTCCACAAGTGACAGGGCTCTTCTGTCTCCCCTTTGAGATGTGGCCTGGCCTAGTTCAACAGAAACATTTTTACATTACAACTGTGAAATCTCGGCATAAAGCGCCCCTTTGTCCCCTCCATTATTTTCTCACAAATACAGTCCATTGTCACAGCGCTGAAGTTAATTTGATCAACATTGGGACATTTAACTTTTATGTCCGGTCAAAAGAGTTGTTTCATGCTCATTTTGGGCATTCAGAGGAGATGATGGCCAGAAAAATAATGTTGCCGTGAACAATTCAGGGCAATTAGTTTCCCAGGGAGAGGCGATGTGATGCCGGCCGCCCACGGCCCCCTTTGTCATCCCAGGGCCGGTCATCAGTCAGCTGTCAGCCTGCTCAAAGGCCCTCCACCCTCAATGTGTCTCTTCAGGCTGTTCCCAGAACTCGCTCGCTGTTTGCGAGCACAAGAGAGGCGCTGGTGTCCAGGCTGAGGCAGGTCCCACAGACCTGGACGCTGGACGCTGGGCGCTCGTTCCCGCCACCTGACTTCCTGGTTGTAAACACATCCGTCCACTCAGGGACCTCAGCCTGGAAGCCTGGGTGGCCGTTGTCATGTCTGTTTGGAGCCCAGCTCAGAGTCGGGGCCGCACAGGCCAGTGCTCACCACACGGCGTTTTCAGGGTGTCGGGCAGGATCACGCCCAGTTAGGACACGTGAAGTCCAATTGCATCCCAACAAATGAGCTCGCTGTTCTACATCTCGGATGATTGATGGTATCTGTAATCTATCCTTCAATTTATTTATTGAAAACGGATTCACACGTCCAGAAAAGGGGAAGGCTCTGATGACAGCCACGCACCCCCCACTCGGCTCCATGAGGTTCACATCTCGGCGTTTGTCTCACATGTCCTTTTGCTAAGAAGTGAAACATGGATGCCATCTCTATGTTCTCCATCCTGAATCCTTGTCCTGCCCCTCCCCCTCACCATCTTGATTTAGTGCCTGTCCTTCCGTGGCCACATTGCTGTACTGCGGGTATGTGTGAGCACATGTGCACGTTGGCTCGTCTGCGTTTTCTTCGTCAGCACTGGCATCGCGAATGCTGTCGTGCTGAGCACCTGCTCTGCAGGCGCTCCTGGCTCGGCCCTGTCCCTGCTCCGGGGCCACTCCCTCTGCGGGCACTGCTTTGGGCCGTCCTCGGTGTTTTACTGACATTCAGGACGATGTTGGGAGTGGTGCTTCTGGCTGCTGGACTATGCCTGCTGCCCTGTGCTGTGACCGGGTGCACGCCACGTTCTCCACGCTCATACCAGGCTGGGGAACATGGCATTTCCCCAGCACCTGTGAGGCTGAGTGTCGTATCCTGGGTTCACTGGTGTTAAAGTGTGTAAGGACTCACTCGGCTGAGAGTCAAGCTGGGATTCCCTGCCGGATACTGAGGAGGCCCAGGAGGGCTGCCTCCTCACTGTGTCCTCACGTGCCCTGTGGAGGGCCTCTGGCGTCTCTCGTTCTGTCAGACCAGGGCCCTACCCTGTGACCCATCTAATGTTAACCTCCTTAAAGGCCCATCCCCAGCACAGTCCAATGGGGCCAGGGCCTCACCACGTGGACTTGGGGAGACGATTCAGTGCATAGCAGGGCCTCAGGCCTCGAGCAGCCGAGACAGGAGGTGACTTTTCAGAAACATGAGCAGTTCACATGGGGACGCCTGTGGGAAAGAGTGGATTTGGGAATGAATACCTTACCATGAAAACTTCACCCGGCCCAGCTCTCTCCGTGCGCTGCTCCATCAGGGCTGTGGCTGTGCCCAAGATTCTGTGACTTCTCCATGTCGATCCCTCCAGTGGCTGAGGGTCTGTGTGTCACCCATGGGTGCTGTGGTGGGCACAATGGGCACCACTTGGCCGGCCTGGCTGTAGGAGTGTGTGCTGGGCCTGGGAGGGCCAGTTGGCGGGCTGGCCCCTGACGCCCAGGCTCCCTGGCTGTTGGTACTGCACATGACACCCAGTGGGATCATCAGAGGAATATTTGGGAGCTTCGTGCTGACGCTGACGCCGGCTCAGGTCCTGTCAGTAGGTTTTTCCTCTTTGCCTTCACGCGTGTCCTCTTTCCTTGTCTCTGCCTCAGGACAAACCATTTTACACGGGCTCCCTGTGCCGGCTGGAGTCAGAGCAGGGACTGTCCGCCTGGCGCTGCCGGCCCCGCCCAGCACAGGAAGGAGAAGTACATTGGTCAGTTTGTTTATAGCCACTTAAATATTTCTACCACACACCATTCAATGAGACATGTTAAGATTAGGAGAAACGTTTAAGGAACTTTAAAATGTTCTGCCTAGTTGTAGTAATTTCTGTTGTTGATGTTTTTGCTAATAAAGATTATTAGAGAATGCGGCCTCTACCAGATCTGAGAAACAAAAGCCGACGCTAGTTGATTCCTAATTATACATGAATTCCACTCTGTTCCGTAGTTAAAAGACAGGAACGGACAGAAAGAGAAGGAACAGCGCTGGCGGGTTAGTCAGGGGAGGGGCGCCGATGTCCGGAGGCCGCGCAGCTCTGGGGAAGAGACCCAGTGGCGGCGAGTCTGTGATCTGGGACACTGACCGTCAGCCGCTCCGAGGCGACCAATTGCAAATGCTGTCATTTCTGAATTTTTAAACTGTGCCTTCCCTCGGGACGTTGTCTCCATCCCGGAGGTCTTTGGTCTGCCGCGGGCCCCCCAAGTCCGCAGCCCTTGCTTGCTGGGCGGCCTCCGTGACGTGTGAGTGTCCCTGTGGTTTGTCTCATAGTGAAATCACCTGTCAAAACAGAAAGACGCTCCATTTTCAAGGCCCAAAAAATTGATTTTTATGGCTGTTCTTGTAATTCCCTTTTTGAATTAGGCACGCGATATTGATGTGGGCCTACTTTTTAATCATAATAGCTCCTGACAAGGTAATTAATTTTAAAACAACGCTTTTTTCCTCCTGGTCCAAATGGCACTCTGTTGAAATTAAAAGTGAGGCCCCGGGCCCGGCACTCAGGCGATTGCCTGGGCCTGTGGCGGCCCCTCCCGCTGCCGCCGCGGCACGACCTTTCAGACCCTGCTGTTATTAATGGGTGCAGGCCATTACATCAAGAAGAGAGAGCCACGGAAGTAGGATAAAGTTTAGGTTTTTAATGACAGTGTTACAAGGCTCTGGACACGCCGCTGAAACCCTCTACTCGTCAGCGCAGGCATCTCCATCCCCGCACCTTCCCTGCGGGTGGGAGAGCCAGGCCCACGTTTCTCTCTCTAAACACTGAGAGGTTTCTAAAGTGTATTCAATCAGGTGCTAAATCTGAAATTTGAAATTTGTTCGTTTTTTTTTTTAAGAATTTACCTCAATTGGACTCTACCATCTAATTAGCCAAATAGCCTTTGCTTCCTAACTCATAGTGAGGGTATCAGCCGCTCACATTTCTTCCTAGTCTCTAATTCCCTTTCCATCAAAAGTGGGGGCCTCAGTTGAGCCAAACACTTTCACCATTTAATCAACCACTGCCCAGCTCTAGCACGCGCCCCGGAGCAGCTCATGTCACTGGCGGGGGGTCACCCTGGTGTCCCATAAATGCACCCTGGATTGTGTTCTCCTGTGGGCCTTGCTCCAGGCTGGGGTGTCCCAGCACCTACCCCCTGCAGCCTCCGTGTAGCCTCCAGGTTTTGGCTCACCGTGAACCCTCACGGGTCCCACAAAATGGGAGCCCTGGCCTCTCCTGTGACGAGAGTGGTCTTCAGCTGTCCTACCCGCATAGAGCGAGTTCCTCAGAGCTCAGATTGACTGCAGATGTGTCCCGCCACCCCTCAGCCGGCACCCGCTGCCATTAATCTCACCGACAGAGGAAGGGTGCCCGATAGGCACACCTGCGTGATGTGCTCACAGCCTGCAGGCCAGCAGGCCATATGCAGTGTCCCCACTTCTGCAACCGTGTGCGTGCTTGATCAGCCTGAGAGTCCACGGCACGCAGGGAACAGCAGCACGGACGACAATAGAGCGGTGACAGCCTGGTCATTGGGGCTGTGCACCTTCTCCCTGGACGCTCCTCAAGGACCGCCGGCTCCCGCGCTGTCCCGTGAACAGAGCCAACAAGTTACTGAAATAGAATGTGCAGATGCCTTGACACAGACTTTCCGCCCAGGAGAGTGACAGGCCTCCTCCCTTAGGCAAAGTCAAGCTGGAGAGAAATCACTTGAGTTGACTGAGCCACATGTGCTGGCTGGGAGGAGGGCGCCGTGTGATGAGGGGCTCTGAGGGTCCCGTGGCAGCCACCCTCTCAGACTGCCCTCAGCCACGTCCCAGGTGCTGTGCTAATGTCTCCATTGCCACGTTCTCTGGCCCCTCCCCAAGGACAAAGCAGTGCTGACTCTGAGCAGCAGAAATGTCTCAGGAAACACCATGGGCACAGTGCTCTCTCAGACCCACTCACTGGCCTTTGGCGGGCGGGGGGGGGGGGGGGGGGCAGTGTGCCCCAAGGACACGGCTTAGGCAGGTGCTCTGCCTCTGGTCCGAGAAGGACAGAGGTCCCATGCAGGACAGCAGGCTGGGCGGGGGTGGGAAGCAGCAGGAAACAAGCGGAGGAAGCATGGCCACTAAGGGCCTCCTATCCTGGGCCACGGGACCCATGTGGCCTGGGACTCCCAGCCACCTCAGGGCTGTGCTGTGCCTGCCATGCCGCTGGGGTGCCAGGAAGCCA
The DNA here is from genome assembly GCF_027574615.1 of Eptesicus fuscus. Taxonomy (NCBI): domain Eukaryota; kingdom Metazoa; phylum Chordata; class Mammalia; order Chiroptera; family Vespertilionidae; genus Eptesicus; species Eptesicus fuscus. Next base: position 56,266,235 of record NC_072489.1, on the reverse strand, counting down.
TCACGGAACTGAATGGATTTGCCTGACCCTCAGACCCAGGGCCACGGGGACTGGTGGTGCTCATGCCACGGGCTGGGAGGGCAGGCTGGTTGGCTGGGTGTCAGGGCCAAGGCTGGGTCAGGAGAGAACTGACGCTGAGCCAGGCCCAGAAAGTGGGCCGCAGGAATCTGTGAGGCACTGAGGGTGAGGGAGCCAGCACCTGCCTCCTGCTGAGGGGACCTTCCGTGTCCTGGGGACGCCAGCCTCCTGGGGAAGTGCAGGTGGACTGGTGCCGGGGCGAGAGAACAGGCTTCTGTGTGGTCTCAGCTGACAGCCAGAAGTCAGTCAGCATAATGAGCTGTGCTAATGGTGTGGTTTCTCAGTCTGAAGCCCAGTGATGGTGCTCCCTGACCTCTCACTGGCCCACGGCTGGTGGCAGCACCGTGGAGTTGGTACTCTGCACAGGACGGGCCCTGAGCCTGCGGGGACAAGGCTCCCTCATGGAAGCAGAGCACGTCACTGTCTTCTCATTTCCCGTGTGGCTTCTGTGCACAGGGTGGGGGCCAGGAACCCATGCCCTAAGGGTCCTGAGGGGAGGACTCTTACTGACCTTTCTAGGAACCTACACAGGTTCTCAGGATGTTTTTTTAAGATGTTTAACACCAGGAAAAAGTTTCCTTTTTTTTTTCCAGGATGGCTGCAATAGCTAGTTCCTGTGGGCACCTGTGAGGCAGGTTCTGTCCCCTCACCTGTGAGCACAGCGCAGGTGGGGGAAGGAGGGGCCGTGTTTGTCCTGGTCACAGTGGGGGCCAGTCCACGGGCTGAGTGAGGCTGGTGTCTCTGCCCACACCTCTGACGCCTTCATTCCTGATTAGTATTTCCTCTACAGAAAGATTTAATTTTAACGCAGTGAAATTGCTAGTCACCTGCACCATTAATAACAATCTGTGAAAAGGTTCTTTCTCTTCAAATTAATGTAATAGTTAAATATTATTAAAATAGTTAAATATTATTAAATTTCATGACAGGGCTTGTCATGAAATTTAGCTACATGATAGAGCAATTGATATGTAAGAAAAATAGGAACATGGCCGAGATGGTTTTTTAAAGATTGTCGACAAGAAAGGTCTCCCTATAAAGCCAGATTAAGGAAAAGTGTCCAGGATGGATGAAGGATCCACAGAAAAGAATAGGGAGTCACAAAAAGTTCCAATTCGCCTGAGGAATTTTGTGCTTTACAAACTCGGGAAGAAAGCATTGAATGTTTAATAGATGGTGCAGCTCAGTGGACCATTGAGAAATCGATAAACTCAGACCCCTACTTCCCAGTGTGACTCCAGATGGATTAACCAGCCGCAGAACTCCACCTTGAAGATAAGGACGGAAGCCGTTTGTGGACGGGGCCGGGAAGGCCTTCTGGAGAATCAGTCTATTTCACTGCGTGAAAACAAAAATGTCTGCAGAAACAGAGCTAAAGGCCAGCAACAGACGGGAGTTAACATCACAATTTACAGGAAAACTCCTGGAATTCAAAGTGAAAAAGGCAAGGAACTAAAAAGAAAAGCTGTCTCTGAACAAGTAGAAGCAGAGAATGCAGATTCTAACAGGTGCATGAGAGGACGGTCAGCCTCCTGGTAACCACGCAAATTAAAACAAAGACGGCGTTTCCACTCCTCAGACAGGTTACATAGAGCACAGCAAGTTCACCCTCTCAGACACACACGGGTGAGAGAGCAGCCTCCGGGCCGCCTGACAGCACCTGGGAGCCGGATCCTCAGGGCCGAGTCCAACCGTCCTCATCACGGCAGGAGGCGCCAACCCAGCCCCGTGCTGCCCGTCACTCATCTCTAGTTTCTCAAGATGAGGAATCAAGTTAGCAAAGACCGAGCAGGTGATCCGTGGCCTGCCACGCCCGTGCGCCTGCCCCAGGAGGGCACAGTGCCTGAGCTCCACACAACTGTACCAACAGGCATTACGGGGTGGGCTGGGACGCATCGGGTTCCTTGGTATCCGAGTAGGTGTTTCGGAGTGACTGGTGAAGACCTTTTGCCCGCCTGGTCCAATGAGGGTTTAAGTCCGTCTCAGTGCAGCCCACCCACAGCTCTGCACAGCAAGTGTGTCCATGAAGCCACAGCCGGGCAGTGACGCTGGGAAGCTTGGTCACCAGGCTTGCCTTGCCTTCTGCACAGGCGACACATCTGTTCGGCTGATTGACTTGTAAGAGGTTCTCGTTCTGCTTTGGAAACAGGAGTAGCTAGCGCTTTGCCCGCCCTCAGAGCCACAGTCATGGATGGCGTGGTGGGCGGTGGCCAGCAGGTTTGAGCAGTTCCCAGGCTTCCTTGTCTGAGGGCAGAGGTAGAGGCCACACTTGCCATGGGCATGCTTTTCAATGGAAAGTCTTTATGGAACACGCTGTGATCCACTTAACATTCGGTAGGAACATGTTTTCCAGCCAGGCAATATCTGCTTGAAAAGATAAGTTGCTGTTATAACTTTGAAACATCCAATGGGGATGATATGTAAACACTTTCAGGGAAGTCCAAGCGGCCCTCCCTGCCTGAGAGGGACCATCCAAAGGCAGGCGAAGGCGGCCTGGGGCCCTGTGGGCCGTCTCACCCACATGGCTGCCTCTGGGCGCCCAGCCCTCCACACGCTGTTACCCAGCAGGGCTCACTGCGCACGGCATGGGAGCCAACACGATGGCACTGGCTGCTGAGAAAAGAAAGAGCTTTTGTGCGAGTTCATTCGGCAAGAAGATAGGAGGGGCTCAATTCTGTCCCCCCGTCCAGTGCTCAGGGCGGATTGAAGGGGTTTCAGCACTAGATCTTCCTGGACAGCAGGCCTTCCTTCTGAAAGGGTCCAGGTGTGTGTGGGGGGGGGTGGGGTGGGCGCAGGGGGCAGGGGGCAGGGGAGGAGGAGGCAGTTAAGGGTCCACAGTGTTAGTCCTGAGTGGTGTCCACAGCGTTCCCCCAGTGACTGGTTCCAGGTCTTGTTGGAAACAGGGCAGGACCAGTTTGAGCTGGTCCTGCCATTATAGGTCCCTGTACACACCACCACACCAGCTTCCGGCTGCTTCCCGAATCCTGGGAACCCCAGTGGGAGCCTGTCTTCCCTGGTGCAGGCTGTGCCTCCCACCAAGTGTGTTCACGCTGCTGGCCCAGTCGATGAGGACCTGTTGGCGGCACACGATGCTGGAGAGGGCCTCGCACTGTAGGTGGACATGTGTGGCCATGGCCACTTTGCTAAGTGTTGGGGGTACGCATCTGCCTTCCACGGGGGGTGGTATAAAATGTGTGGTAGGAGCGTGGCTGCAGCAGCCAGTGGGCGTGAACACACACTAACCTGTCTCCTTCTCTCCTCCCAGGATTATTGACCAGCGATTCGAGAAAGTGTCCTACTTTGTCTTTGGTGACTTCAACTTCCGACTGGATTCCAAGTCCGTGGTAGAGGTAGGCCCCCAGCCCCCGCCCGTCTAGAGCCCACGCGTGTTCAGTGGTGTTAGGAAGGCAGTGGAGACATGCTGTCCTTTATGGGCGAGTTCAGTGTCGTCATTCCCACTGGTTATGTTTACGGCAAAAACTCCTAATAAAGAAATGTCTTGCTATCAGAAAAGGGGGCTGTTCTTGGGATCAGGTGGATGGGGGTCCCTCAGACTTCCGCAGTCGCCGTCTGCCGCTGCTATGTGGCAGGACCTGTTCTGTCTTGACAACTGAAGTTGTCAACTACTGAAAAGAAACAAGGAAGCAGCTCGGGGGCCAGCGCTCCGCCCTGTCTCGGCTTCTCTCTCCTCATGGCACATTCTGTCTCCTTTAATAAATATCGATGTCACTCCATCTTTGGGAACGCGGAGGCCGTGTGTGTCTCCTGGGCACACCCACAGGGCCAGGGTCCCCTCGGGCCCCTGAATCCATGTCCCTGCTGAGGAAGAAGTATAGATGGAAACCCTCCACCTGGCCACTGGGCATTGAGGTTGGAAGGCAGGGCTCAGTGCAGCTGCCATGTCCCAGCAGTGTGACCTTGGTGTGTCACAGGAAGCAAGGCCGGTGGCCAGGCACAGGGGTCGGCTCTCCCTGACGAGGTCGCTGCAGGGGCACTGGGACGGTGGGTGGGGGCCTCTCGTGCTGTTGGGCTGCAGCTCTGATGTCAGCTCTCCCAGCCGCTGCAGAGGGAGACCCCTCCACCTTGAGCCTGCACCTGCCTGGGAGGAGCTGGTGTCGGGAGGGAGGCGGCAGCAGTGTGCCAGGCAAGCCTGCCAGAGCTCGGTCCCGCGCCTGGCACAGACTCCAGAGCGCATGTGTGGTGACCACGGTGGGAACAACAATATGGAAAAGTGGCAGTCCCTCCGAGTTATTATCTTCCCATTAGTAGTCTCGTTACAAATATCGTCACACATTAATCTTCCGTCTTTGGTAGGAAATTATTTCTTAAAGACAGACGGAGCAGGCTTTGATCATCCCACAGCTCCCCTTGGTTGACAGAAATGAATAATGTTGTATTGAAATCCTCTTTTATAATTTAATTAAGCTGGCGCTACCTCACCAAGCCAGCCCAACACACACATGCGTAATGTTCACCGACCACCAGAGCACGGCTCCCTGACATCGAAGGGCCCCTGAGCGTGGGGCGGGGGCTCCGATGTCAGGTAGACTGGTGGACAGGTGAATGCCCCTGGGACTACAGAATGCTTCCTTTGGGTCTGCTGAGTTTTCTTTCCTCATTTTGAAATTGAAGAGCTAATGAGTCAGGTATCAGGGACCCAATCAACGTCCCTCAGGCCCTGCAGCCTTAGGGAACTCAGCAGCCGCTCCTGTCATGTTGGAATCTGCCCCGTGTCTGACACCATCGGCCGGAGCGTCCACAGAAGCCGGTGCCCTGGAGGAAGGCGCCTTCCCCAGTAACCTTAGGCCACTGGGGGCTGCAGAGCTGCACTGTTAGCTCTTGAGTCCCTGGGCACGTCTCATTACTCGCTGGTGCTGGGGACCAGTGGGTCTGCTCTGCTTGGAACTGCCCACCGCTCACCTGGAGGGTCTCCTCTCAGCAAAGCACAGCGGGGCCTTGAAAGACCTCGGCTGATCAATCAGGAGCCACCCAGCAGCTTGCACGTTGGAAAAAGGTCAGAGTTTCACACATGGCCTTTTCTTCCCGATAGAACAAATATCACATAGAAGGGCAGGGCTCCGGACTGAGGTCAGATAGTCACAGGTGTGTGCACAGCCTGGTTCTGGTTCCCGTGGCGGGTGCTGAGCTGCACGCCAGCTGTGCAGGGCGTGAGGTGCCGCAGGCAGTGGTGACTGGGGCAGGAGGGCCTGGGCCATTGGAGGGTTTGGGGAGACTTGTCTGTACAGTCAGAGTTCTCCTTTTTCTTACTTCGTGGGTGCACGGGCATGACTGTAGGAGGCCCGTGTGCTCAGTTAGGGGCAGGTGCGTTCCTGGGGGGGCCGCAGCCCACTAATAAAATACACTCGTCTCCCACTCCCCCAACATGTGTACCCAGCACCCTTTCTCTGGGATGTGCAGCCATGTGCAGGGATCGGTCTCGGTGATGGTGGGCTCAGGGCCTCAGGCTGCGCTCTCCACTTGGCCTCTGGCACACTTCCCCTTCCTTTTCATTCCTTCCAAGTGAAGTGTCTGATGAGGATGTGCGGGGAGGTGGGGGAGGGGGCTCGTTAGAGATGCAGATCAGGGGGCCTAGACTCAGCAGATGGGAGCCAGGGCATCACCTGGAGCACCACGTCCCACACTGGGTGGTCCTGTGGGGTCTCAGACAACCTGGAGCACCAGACCCCATGCCGTGCAGTCCTGTGGGGTCTCAGACAGTTGTGTGGGTGGGGGAGGCGCAGCCCCAGGCAGACACTGGGGTGTGGGTAGCAAGCCCTCTGTCTCACCCCGCCCCCCACCAGGGGCCCAGAGCGTTCTCTGTCCTCAGCACCGCCACCAGCCTGGGCCTCTGTCTGGCACCATCCCTTCTCCTCCTGCTGGGTGGGCAGGCAGGCTGCCCATAGCAGTGACCCCTCTCGGGACACCGTCTTTGGACACCCACATTTAGTGCCTGCAGACCAGGTCCTGGGGGCAGGAGAAGGCCACACAGCCCCATCCCACCCCTGTGTTTTTGGGGAAGTCTGTGCTCTCAGCTCCAGGGGGTCACCCTCAAGTTATGTTCCTATCACCCAGGGCCAAGTGAGAGGTGTCCACACCTGTCCTGGCCAGTGCTGGGTTGTGCGTGGTACGCAGGCCTGAGGGTGCTGTCAGGATGGGGGGCGGCATCGTTGCTTTGTCTGGAGTTGGCAGACAACCTCCCTCCTGAGGAAGAAGGTGGAGGTTATGTTTTTGGCTCAACTAGAAGCCACAGCTTGACTTGGTCTCCTTGCTGACCCCACCTGGAGCGGCAATGAGCCTCTCTGGTCCTGGACGGTGGCTGTGTCCGGCTGGCACATCCACGGAGGTTAATTCAATCCATATTTAGAGCAAGAGAGGCAACGAGCTAGATCCGGACAGCAGGGAGTCAAAGGCAGTGATTGTCCCCCTGTGGCTGGAGCAGGGCGGGCGCTGGGAGCTGCGGCAGCCCTAGGAGGAAGCCCGTCATTTGTGGTGAGGGAAGGTTACGGGGGTCACCGCAGTCTTGGCCGGAACCCGCCTGGGAGAGAGGCGCTGTGTGCACTGGGAAGACTGTCCCCCAGGCATCAGCCACTTCGCATTTCAGATGCAAATTAATATAAACAGGCTTGCAGAGCAGAACTGAGGAGAGGATACTCTGATCACATGTGGCACCGCCTAAGCCATAATTAAAACATAAACAAATTAAACACGATTATCATGTGCCCCCTATCGGGCCACGCGTCATGGAACTAATTAATAATGCAGCCTCCACTCAGCCCTGCTGGCGGATCACTCAGAGAGTATGTTTCATGCCTTGCACAGTGGCAACTGGCAGCTGGGGCGCTCAGCTGGCCGTAGTGACAAACAGTGACAGCAGTGCCAGGCGCTTCCATCTCCTCTCGGCCCAGCCGAGCGCCCACCTGCCGCCCATCACTGCCGACAGTGACGGTAATGGATGCGTTTTGGAGGCTGGCAGCCGTGTTCAAAAGCCAGTTACTGACAGGTACACGTGTGTTCAGGTGCCAGGTGGGCCTGTTAAATGTCCTGTGAGGAGCTGACTTAAAAGCAGCGATTGTCCAGGAAGCCACGCTCGCAGGAGGGGTGCTGGGCAGTGGGGTCCTAGTTGATCATGCGACCTTGGGAGAGGATGAGGAAATCGCTGTAGATGTCCCCAAGCCTCCCACACAGCAGAAAGGGGCATTGCCTCTGGTCAGCCCTCTGAGAACCCCCCCACCGGATCGCCCCCATGCTGGCTGACGCCGGCTGAGCACATGTCGTGCACCAGGTGAAATGCTGGCTTTCATCTGGGTTCCGGTCACCTTGTTGAACCAAACCCAACCAATCTCTGCACCCAGGACCCCTCAGCCTGGGGACCCAGCGGGCACGGGCCAGGCCAGCTCCTGGTGGGGGCCCTGCGGCCAGGGCCACAGCTGTGTTGCTGGCCCCATGCGTGTGTGCAAGGTGTGACTGCCACTCCTCAGTTGGGGTGTGCCTGGCAGCCTGGCTCGGCCCTGCAGAAGCCCCCACGGGCGGCGGAAGCCCCCATGGGCGGCGGTTCTTCATCCAGTGCTGCACCCGTGAGTGGTGGGTGTCAGGAGCCCGGGAGGTCAGGGCAGTTTGCCATCCACTAGACAAGCGGCAAGGATGTGCCACCCAACTTCCCTAGCAGCCTGGAGAAAGCCTTCCTTAGAGCAAGGCCTTTGCAGGCCTGTCTCCTGGTCTCTGGAATGCATAGTTTCAACACGACAGCCAGCCTGTTTCACTGCCCTCGGCAAATGTTAGCGGTCATGGAGTTTTTTTCTGAACTGGGAGCAGTGTGGACAGGTCCATACAGACCTCGCAGGGCCCAGCTTGTGCGCTGAGCAGCCTCCCTCCGGCTCCGGACACTTCTGTCCGTGGCCTCGTGACGCTGAATTGCTCTGATGGACGAGGGCAGGGCTGCTGGAGGGACCAGGCGTCAGGTGTGTCAGCCGAGCTGTACTTGTCAGTTCCTTTGCTTGGTTTTTAAAGAGGCTTGGTTTAAAGAATAGAATTATGAATTTACATCATTTGATTTATTTTTTCATTACTGTTCTAAAGAGACCTTTATTTGGTCTGTTTGATATAGGGCCTGTGACAATTAATCAAAAATGAAATATAGTTTCAACTTAATTATGATGCGTCTCCGGGGCTTTTATTAGAGGGTTTTCTTCCAGAAAGTTTGCTTTATAAACATTGGCCAGTGTTTCCAACTAGAGATTGAGGTCAGAATAATTATTCTAATTATGGAAAAGGAAGAAAAGGACAGTACATTTGTGGCTTCCCCCCTCCTCCCCTCTGCTATAGGAACAAGATTATCTGAATCCTAATCAGTTCTGAGCTCACTGATCTTTAATGTGCTTTTCTGGGTGTTCTGCTAGGTCCTGCTTTCTGCCCGCCCTCAAGGCTGGTACAGCCCCATGGGGACTTTAGGACTCAGAGCAGGTCTTCCGTGCCAGGCCTGGTGGCAGGCACTCCCAGGCCATGGTCCGTGGCTGCCTGTGCAGGTCTGTGCCTCCTTGCACACGCCCTCCCACCGGCTGAGCCCAGGCGTATCAGTGGAAGGCTGGGGATGTCCTCAAGAGGCCAAACCAGCGTGTGCAGGTCCCCTGCGGGCCTCACTTGGGGCCTCATGGCAGTGCCTGTCCTGGAGCCAGTCCTGGGCCAGTGGCATGTGCCCCAACACCTGCTGGACACAAGTCTGAGAAAGCTACGCTGCTTCCTGCTCAAAACTGAGTTGGGTTTGCAGGGAATGCTGGGTGGGTGCTACCCCAGGCCACCAAGCTGGAGGGAGCCAGCGGGAGCCGTCTGAGGAGGAGATGAAAGGGTCTTTATGGCGTGTTGTTGTTCTGGACGAACAGTGGACAATATAGAACAAAGAGGAAGAAGGTGCCTCCGCTGCTGACATAACCCTCATGACAGCGCCTTTTCATTAACTGCCACCAGCTCGCCGGCAGCTCGGCCCCGCCCTTTGGTCCCGGTGGTGTCAGCACTGTTGGGCCCTCAGAACTTTTCTCAGCGATCACTTAGAGGTCTCCCTCCTCCCATGGGTTCCAGGGCAATCCTTGGAGAAGGCAGTGCTCTGTGGAAGGGCCTTCTGGGAAGTCAGAGTAACAGGAATGGTGTGTCCTGGGCACGTACCGCGGGAAGCAGCGGTGCCTGTCCACAGGGCAGAGGGCACACCTGACAGGGTCGGCCTCCCCGCTCGATCTGGGTTCCTCAGGTCCCTCCCAGGACGGTCCTGTCTGCATCGGGCAGATCACCCTGATCCAGAAACCGAGGAAATCACTGGTGCACGCTTCACTGAGGCCCTGCCCTGCCTGCAGCCATGTCTCCCCCTTGCTTCTCAAGAGCTGTGCCTGTGTGCTTGCATGTGTGTGCTTGCATGTATGTGCATGTGTCCATGTGCATGTACACGTGTGTGTGCCTGAGCATGATAGGAAAGAGGGTGCTACCTTGGCCAGAGTTCATTGGAGTCATGTGCACGTGCATGTCACTGAGCTGTGCCGTTCCCACCGCAGGCTGAGTGGCATCTGTGTGACCCTTGCTGCTTTGAGTGTTGGCCACTTTCTTCTTCAAGGCTCCCAGCGGCCTGCTCGGCGCCTCCAGGCGCAGCAGACTCACCTCAGTCAGCGGCCACTGTGGGCAGCAGCGGGTGCCTGTCTGATGGGCACTTACTTTTCAGGGCACAGCATGTGTCTACCCATCAGGGGCGGTCAAAGAATTCCTCTTGTCTGAGCACTTTTTCTCAGATCCATACGTCACCGATGACCACGGCGAGTTGTAACTGATTTCTGTTTCAGAGCCATCCGTTAAGCCATTTAATGATTGTCCTCCTGTCTACTGTTGAATATGTTTAGGACTTGAAATAATGTCTGGGGACATTAGTTACCAAGGAATTGTTCGTCGCCAAGCCAATAATGCTTGTCCGGTGTTCCTAGAACTCAGACAGAAATCCAGGGGATGAGGATGTCTATCTGTCTATCTGTCTGACTTGATGTTTTAATTCTGAGCGTCTCCTCACAGTTTGCAGAATTCACCTCCCAGTGGTCACTGGCAGGGGAGGGAAGAAACCCCAAGACTCAGGGATAGGGAAAGGGCAGATGGGCCATCCAGGGCGCGCAGCCCTGCTGGGAGAACAGCCCCGCCCGGGGACCTGCAAGCTGTTGGCCTTGGTGGCTCTCACAGGACACAGCACAGAGAAAGCACGTGTGTCCTCGCAGTGGGAACCCTGGAGCGTGAGGCTGGCTTCTTTAACCCAACAGCTAACTGTTACAGTGTCCACTGGCACCTTCTGTCCCCTGAGTGTAGACGCCACGGGGCCCCAGGTGAGGCCAGGGGAAAGGGCGAGCTGGTGGGAGTGACATTGGCCTAGCGTCAGGGTCTCCAGGGCTTGGTGGACAAGCCCCTGCTCCCAGAAGGCAGCGGCCTCGCGGGTGGGTGCTGGGAGCTACGTCCGTGAGCAAGGCTGTTAATTAGGGCTAATGGGCTGGCGGCATTTGGGCAGAGACCGCTGAAGGGGCATTGTCTGTTACCCATTTCAGTTCCTTGTGGAACTGAAAGCAAAGTCCCTTGTGAGTGGACAGAGCTCAGGGGCCCCACCCCAGAAGGTGATGCTCACGCCTGCATGTTCCCAAGGTCATCCAGGCCCCCGCCTTTAGACGGCAGAGCCCCGCCTCCTCAGAAGGGCACACACCCCTCGCTGACCAGCTCCAGGCTCTGTGCCAAGTAGAAGGAGGTAGGTGGCTGCCTGGAAAGCAGGGCCCGTCTGAATTCTTCCGTCAGAGATCCTGCCCCTGATCAGCCAGACGTGGGCTAGTCACGTCTGCTACACCGTGGCTTTCTAAGTGTGGTTTTGCTGTCCTTTAGTTGCCATCTTTTTTTAGGAAACTCTCAGAGATGCTGGCACAAATTACAACAGTGCTGAGAAGTACAGGCCTGGCCGCACTCACGGTTCTGCGCTTGAACCCTGTTGTCAAAGTGCCGGCATCTCCATCCGGGGTCTGGATCCATGGTGACATCCTTGTTCATCCTCAGGCTGATTGCATCCTTGGTCCCTTTGTTTAAAGCTGTTGAAGACATTGTTTGGAGGCCCATTTATTCTACACGCTTTTCCTTTCCGCTTTCGCGGAGGTAGGTCCTGTGAACATGTTTGTGGCTGAAATTACACCAGGCGGCCGGGCTGCCGCTTCCCTCTGTCCCTCGCCTTTGTGTCCGATTTCATGCTCCCAGAGGCCGGCATGTTCTTCTGTGTGCATTGTCAGCGGTGACAGCTCTGGAGCAGGGTCACGTGGAGAGGGATGGCGTGAAAGGTGGTACAATGCACCTTCGGGCCCACCCACCAGCAGGGGCCAGACCGCAGGCGCCCCAGAGCGCTGGGGTCGGCTCCCTCCAGGGGCTGCCACTGCCCGGGGCTGGGACACCTGGTCCTCTGGCTCCTGTACTTTGTGGGCTGGCCTATGACGTGTGGTGGTTGTGGGCGTGTCCAGGCAGAAGCAGGTGGCATGGTGTTATTTTCTTCAGGTCTCAATTAGAAAAGGAGAAGAGTTTAATCCTTTGGGCCATAGACTCATTCCTTAAAAACCCCATAGGATGCTTCCCTCAGCAGCTGCCTGCGGTGTGTATGGAGCTGGGAAACAGGTCAGGGGGCGCGGTGGTCGTGGGGGTCCAGGCCCGGGCGTACCCGCACCCTTGTTGTGCCTTAAACAGCCTGCAGACCTCTGGCCAGACTGGCTTCCATCGCCCCCTCTTTGTGTGGCCACGACAGTGACGGCGACCCAGAGACAATGGCCTGCCCAGCACCCCTGAAGGTGCCGTTCCAGGCCAGACGCGCAATGTGCAGGCCCGCGAGGTTCACGCCGTGTGTCGGGGCCCCTCCCCCGGGTACAAGTTTGGGCTCAGGTGTGAGGGGCCCAGGGGCCAAGGATGGGAAGCAACAGGAATGCGCTGTGTGAGCATCCCCCCTGCTCCCTGAGGGGCTCTGGGCGCCGGGAGGGGGGACAGCGTGTTCCAGGGCCTCTTGGCCTTTGATCCCACGTGGGTACCTTTGCCCACTTGTCACCCTAGACCTGTGTCCCCTCACACTCCCACTTGGATGCTTCCAGAGGGCAGGACCCGAGGACTGTGCTAGTGTCCTGGCACCTTGGCTCTGGGCCGGGCTGGGGTGTCCTGGTAGATGGGCTCGCCTCCCAGGAAGGACGTTCATGGCTCCGCCAACTCACAGGGCGTCTTTTCTGCATCAAAAACAAAACAAAAGCAGGAGCAGAACTCCTCAGCCACCAGTGATAACTGGGGCTCAGCGGAAAGGGCGCTCTCCAGGCAGGTTGTTTCTGAACTTTTCCGATGACCCTGCAGCACCTCATGACCCAGCTGTCCTCTCTGCAGTCACGTGGCCTTGGCATCCGTCCTGCCTGCCCCAGTAATCCTCGCAGTGAGCACGGGGTGTCATAGACCCCGACCAGGAGCACACGGAGGGCACTGGGCGAGCTCCAACGCCTGGTGACCCTCACCTCTGACTTGGCCCCGCTGGGTCCCGACTCCTCCCTGCTCCGCACCCTCGGTGACCTCTGGAACCTGCCCCAGGGCCTGAGGGCACTGCAGACCCCTGCTGCTCAGAGGCAGGACTTCCTAACGCCGGTGGAGAGCGAAACCCAGACGAGAGTTCCCAGCCGCGCAGGGTTTGTGGGCAGAGGCAAGACTAGCTGCTCGTGTTCAACCAAACAGGATTTTAATTCAAAATATGCTGGCAACATACACATCACCTCCTGTTTCCTCTGGTGGAGGGAAGAGGTGAAATGGAAATGCATCCTCCTCCTCCTTCTGCCCCGGAGCAGGGAAGGAGCCCCGGGCCCCTGGCTGGGGTCCTGAGCCAGGGGGGCATACGCTGCCCTGTGCACCCAGAGTTCCACGAGGCGGGCCCTGACCTGTCCCTGCTCACACCACTTCCCTCTCCCCTACCCTTCACCCCCCCCCCCACCCCCGGGTCGCCTGGCCGCTCCCCAGCTCTCACGCTGCCCATCAAGCCTTTGCCCGGGCTGGGCCCTCCACCCGGAACTCCCCCCACAGCGCCATCTCCTCACTAGTTACCCCCACCCTCCCACCCCCAGGAGCACAGGGACACGCTCGGCACCCACCCGGCCCTGCCCTGTGTGGTGGGTGTCGGGTGGGCGCTCTCTGAAGCTGCGGTAACTGCAGACTGCGCTGCGGGTGTGACGCTGCTGCCCTCGACGAGGGTGCCCAGGGGGCGATGGCACTGCAGCTGTGGCTCACCACTAGAAATTAGCAGCCGAGACCCTGCCAAGCCCATGACCCCGTGCCTGTTCCTGTTCCTGGCGGAGAGTTTTAAGTCTCTTTATAAGTTTTTGGTTGATGTTTACAAACAGAGCAAACCTTAGGGCACCGAACCCGAGAACTTTCTGAAGGAGGCACCTTGTCCTAAGCTCTGGAGCGCACCGCACGCCCCACACCAGGCTCCGTGCAGAAAGGCCCCGAGGAGAGGTGGACATGGCGAGAGCCCTGAAATGCCTAGAGAAGCAGCAGGCGCTCCGAGTGCCAACCAGACAAGTGCCAGGCAGCCCTCGCCTGTGCCCTGCGTGTGGCTGCTAATAATGAAATAAACCCTAGATGGCCCTTTAAAGCCAACATTTTGGGTACTTTTTCTCTTTCAAAAGAGTAAAACGCCTTTTGTAAAAGGTGAGCCGGAAAGGCCGGCCTGCGCGGCTCCGCATGAGTGGGCACGCGGATTGCAGGCGGGAAGTGCCTGCCTGGTGGCTGATCACTTCTTCAAACTGGTGAATGAGGAGCCGGGGAGGGGGTGTGTGTGTGGGGGGGGTGGAGATGGGGAGGGGTGCCTTCACCAGGCCCGATCAGATGTTTATCCTTTAGGAGCCGCCAGATAAAGCAATTTTGTAAAAAGTTTCCAGCAGATGCCTTTGGGAGGAGAACCGTGAATTTCTTGAATCGTCCTGTGGTGGCTACAATGGCTGTCCGTCCACTGCCCCAGCCAGCCCATCCCCCTTCACGGAAGCACTTAAGCCACTTAAGCACATTAGCATCTGGATGGAGCAACCTCCTCGGGCTGCACTGGGTGGGCAGGGGGCCCGCTCTGCTCAGGATTGTGGGGCTTGTTCTAATCCGCGCCCTTTTGAAGGCCCCAGACTGATTTGTGACACATGAGTCCAAAAGCCACTTTGGGGGCTTGACCCGCTTAGCTGATCTGTGCGCTGAATGTCAATGGCCTGTCCCGGAGTGTGCTCTGGGGCTGGCGCGGCCTCCCCTGCCCCCTGACCTGGAGGGGGTCTGCGTCCAGCGGCGGGCTGGCAGAGCTCACACCTGCAGGCTCAGCCCAGGACCTGGGGGCTCCCGCTCTCCGGGGCAAAGGCTTGCTCAGCACCAGGACCTCACCAGGGCCGCGCAGAGGAAAGTGTTTTAAAAAGTGAGAAGTGGTTGTTTCCTTGCAGTGGTCTTTTTAAAAATAAACATCATCTAGCCCTTTTTGGAAAACAGCTTTCCTGGGGTATTTATATCTAAGCCACAACCCAGTGAGAGCCTCCGCATCAGACCCACCGGCCCGGACACCAGCCTGCTTGTCTCAGACATTCCCCACGTGACTTGTTCCCCCATCCTGTCAGCATCCCATCCTGCCAACACGTGTGAACATGGGTGTTGGCCCTTCAGAGCCCTGCTCTGACCACAGCACTTGGTCACTTTGAGCGTGTCCTGCACTTCCTCTGTTACATGTGTGTCCTGAGTGCCCCTCCCAGTCCGTCTGCATTTTCATGCCACAGGTGGGTGAGGGGCTCACGTGATCTGCGCATGAGCACACACATGCACACGCATATACAGGCAAAGACAGAAGACTTTTCTAAACAAGCCCAGATTTAGTTTAATTCTTAGCCAATCAGATGCTAGCCTGGAGGGTGACAGCGCCGTTCTTCCCTGTCCCCGCTGCTGCCTAGCCGCCGCCCTCCCCTCCGTCAGGGCTGGTGTCCTCCTCACGTCGCCTCTGGCCGTGTTGCCCTCCGGATCCTGTCCAGTGGCCCCAGGCCGTGGCTGGTTGTGACTCCACCCGCCCTCTCTGCTCGCTCAGGCTGTTCTCAGTCCAGGCCTTCCTGGGCCAGGGCCCAGCTGCTCAGCGGGACGCTCTGAGGAGTGCAGGTCAGGATGGGGGGACAGGCCTGCCTTCAGGCACTGCTGGGGACCTGCTCTGGGGTCCCTCCACAGGGAGCTGTGAAAGGGGGTTGAAGAAAGGATGAGGCTGGGGACAGAGGTCAGGAAAAGAGCGGACTGCTTTGAGGTGATGGGGCCGCGGGCAGCCAGGCGGGGGGACTAAGTTTCTGTGTCTTTCCCAGACTCTCTGCACAAAGGCCACGATGCAGACGGTCCGGGCCGCCGACACCAACGAAGTCGTGAAGCTGATTTTCCGGGAGTCCGACAACGACCGGAAGGTGAGAGCCTGTCCCTCTGGGTGGGTGGCCCACGGCAGCCACCACGGCCGTCCCGAGCTGGGAGCGTGGGACTGGGCCTGAGCCCCGCTCTGCCCCCACCTGCACTGACAGCCCCGTCCTTGGCAGGTGATGCTGCAGCTGGAAAAGAAACTGTTCGACTACTTCAACCAGGAGGTTTTCCGAGACGACAACGGCACTGCGGTGAGTTCTGTTGTCTCACACGTGACCTTGTGTCACCTCAGAAGCCTCAGGTAGCAAGGGACACAATGTGGGGGCCTGGCCCTGGAGGGCTGCGTCCCGCGGGTTCTCTGAGACCTGGGTGGCCAGCTAGTGCAGACCCCACAGCTGCACCTGCGTAACAGCGGCTTCGGTCCTCAGAGGCTCACACAGGTGTGCGTGCACACTGCCCGGGCCACTGGGCATGTCGAGGGTCACCCTCACGACAGTCACACACAGGAAACGAGGTCACTTGATCCACCTGGGGGACAAGATAAATGGGGTGACGAGCCATTGGAGGGCCTCTCCCCTCCGCAGTGAGGCAGCAGCACAGCCACTGGGACAAACTACCATCGCAGGATGGATGTGCCCGTGCCGGACGCGGCCCCAAAATCCATCGCATCCTTCATCAACCACCGGTCTTGTACCCGTCTGACAGAAATTTAATTCAAGCTGGCTCCTGAAAATAATTATTGTATTTTAAGAGTAGTAATCATTGGCCGGGACATGATTGAATGTGTCCATGCCTATTGACTTTTCCTATGATTTATAGCTTTGTTTAGTCGATATTCCCATCGAAATTGTATAATTAATTATAAGTGTGGCTGTCAGGCTGCAGGATGGAGTGCCCTGGCGAGGATTTGGAGAGATTAAATTTTCCTGGGCTGTCCCGGCCGGCCTGGGGATTTCCACGGCGCTCGGCCTGTTGGTGGAGGTGTTTGCTGTGTGTTTAGCAGCTGCTCCAGCTCAGGGCTCATTGATTTTCGGCTCTTTTCTTTATCAGCGCTGCGTCTCGGCAGCAACAGTGGAATTTGTGCGGCCGGGATAGCTCCTGACAGATACATATGATCAGCCGGCTGCTTTATCATTGTCCACACCGCCCTGCGCTGTTTTTCACTTTGTAATCAAGAAGAATGTTTGCGACACATGCGGAATTGGTTATCATGTTTGTGAAAAATCTCAAAGAGATACAAATGATCCACAGACATGCAGCATAATTTTTAATCAGGAGCATCTCACATCCGGTGTGTGGTGCCTGCAGCAGGGCTCCCGGACCATCGTTCTGCGTGGCTCGGGGTGCAGAGTCCCCAGGCCCCGGCACTCAGGGCATCGACCGCATGCTGGTCTCACAGGGGGGTTCCCGCCAACCTGTCAGAGCCAGACAGCGGGCCGAGCTGGCCCTGCACCCACCCTGCCCAGGGCAGCCAGGCTTGGGGTCTGATGGCCAGCATCAGGGCTTAGGGACGCTGCAGCGGTCACCACACAGGTCGGCATCTGTCGGTGTGGATATGGAATTAGCCTCTGCCTCCCCCCCTGGAAAGCCCTGGAGGGTGAAGAGCGCCTGGGTTGTCCGCACAGCCCCTGACACCGCAGAGGCTCAGTGCTCCCACGTGCAATCAGAACGAAGGAGCATTTCGGAACAGCTCCATGTTGGCAAGCCCCTAGGCACTCAGGGTGGGGTGGGGTGTGGCCGTGCTGCAGGGAGGACTGGCAGGGCACCTGGGGACAGAGACTCTGGAGGGCTGGGTCCTCCCCAGATTGGCGCTGCTCCTGTTTTAGCAGCTGGAAGATTCCAACTCATTCCAAACCAGATATTTATTTGCTGTTCTTTTTACTTAATACCCTTAACAAGTGGAATATGGGTGAGATTCAAGTGGCTCCATCCCTAAATGCTGCCACCCAGACAGACAGGAGGTTAGGGGGTGGCTAGGAGGCTGCAGGGCTGCCAGGCCTTGTTCAGTAGAGCTGGGAACAGGAACAGGAAACTGCCTCGTGCTCAGGCCTCGCCAACTGCTTCTCCCGGAGTTTTCCAGCTTCCTTGACAAACTGCCCGACTGTGCTTATTGGAGTGTGTGTGTGTGTGTGTGTGTGTGTAAGAGTGTGAGTGAGAGAGAGAGAGAGAGAGAGAGAGAGAACTGTGCCTCCAGTGCACACTTGCATGTAAACACATTTGTAAGCACAGACGTACACTTATGTTCAGGACTGGTCCACACCCATGTGCACACCTCCCCTTGAAGGTGCACTTCAGTCCCCAAGATGTTCCCTCACTCTCAGCCAGAGTCCTCCCCGCCCCTCTCCCTCCCCCTCCCCCCGGACTCAGGGCCCTAGCTGCTGGGCAGTGTTTAGCTGGTGAGGTTTCCACCACCGTTTCTCACCAGCAGATGTGAGCTCACATGGCCCCATGGGGTCCAGGCCCCCAGCCCTGGGTCCTGAGCCTCGCCAGGCAGGGTGTGCGGCTCTCCATGACGGGGGTCTGCAGGAATGTGCGACCGAAATTCTAAAGCTGTGTGGAAATGGTCCCCTTTGTGCATAAGGAGCTTTGGGTCACTCCTCTCAAAGCGTAAGTGCCACAGCCAGCTCCTTCCCGTGGGATTTCCGCTCTGCCGCCCTCTCTCCCAGCCAGGGGACCGGTGGGGCAGGTGGGGGCGGGGGGCTGCCTCCCGTGCTCAGGTAGCAGCCTGGCACGCGGTAATTACTGTGTACATAGCGCTGCAATCGCACGCTTCGGGGGTGATGGATGAGGTGGCTTTGAGGGGAGCCCCTGCACGAGGCCACACTCCCACCCAGCTGCGAGGGGACATGATTAATGAATGCATCGCGAGGGCGTGTGTGGTGACAGCTCGTCACAGCCCAGTGTGGCCAGACACTGTGTGGTGCCCTTCCTTCTTGGGCACCATGCTCTCTGGGGTGTGCAAACCGGGGCCATTTTTATCAGCTTTCTACGTGAGGTGGACACTGCTTACCTCTGGCTTAGTTTGGGCAAAATGGGAATGGTGTGCCCTCCTCAGGACACTGCCTCTGTGGGCAGCACCACTGAGGCCACCCCGGGCCTGCCCCCACCCGCTGCACTGCGTGGCTTCAGCAGGGAAGCGGCTGCTCAGCAATGGGCGTGCAGGTTCCGGGGCCAGATGAACTGGAGCCCTGGAAGAGGGCTGCTGGGCACCCACAGGCCCTTGGGGACACCACTCGGTGGCTCTCATTGGGAGGGGGTGGCCTGCACACAGGCCAGCTGACTATGGGGCAACACGTGTTCCTGAAAGTTCCAAGGCCCCTGCCCCTCCAACCACCACACCCCGTGACCTTGCGATGCCCCAGACAGGCGCACCAGTGACTTCATTTTCTTCCTTTTCTTTCTTCAGCTCCTAGAATTTGACAAAGAGCTGTCTGTCTTTAAGGACAGGCTGTATGAACTGGACATCTCGTTCCCTCCCAGGTAAGGAGCACCTGCTGGACGAGCAGGTAACTGTCCTCTCGGGCGCCCGTGCCCCTGTGCACACCAGTCCTCTGGCCCTTCCCGCGGCCTGAAGAAAGGAACCAGCCAAGAGCAACGGTGGTTCTGTCTTTTTAAAAAGATATTCTTTCAGGGCACAAAATGCATCTCCTCAGACGTGCGGGGCCACAGGCAGAGTATATCTCTGCGGCTGTAGCGACCCGATCGTTTCTCTGACCAGCCACACACCCAGGGCCTCCCAGGGGCCTGGAGTCAGCAGAGAGAAACAATAGACAGGAAGTGGCCAGTCCCTGGTCCTGTGGCCCTCCGACCTCAGGGTTCAGGCTCTGGCCAAGAGGGCCAGGAGCCCAGAGCTTAGGGACAGCACCCAGACCAATGGGTGCTGAGTGTTGGGGAGCCTGAGAAGCAGGGACTGTGGGTTCCACTCAGCCCTGTGGCCATGGGGTTGGTGCGCAGGGGAGTCTTGAAGACCCATGTGAGGGAGTCACAGTTACCACTGTCCAGGGTGCTGACTGAGCTTGTCTCCCTCACGCTCCAATGCTGCTTTAAATGTACAGTGAAGTGTGCGCTGAGTACTTCCCGAGACATTTGACATCGGAAGACGTTCTCTGGGATTTGTTCAGACTTCCCCTTCCTGTGGGTGATTGGCAAGATATCCTGATTGTCCCTCCCATTTGGACAGACTCATGGGGATCTTCCTCAGAGCTTTGCTGAGCTGGCTGAGGACAAAGGAGGCCTGGAGCTGCCGCCAGTCAGGGTGCAACACTGTGGACCCCTGTGTCCCATGCTGGCCTCTGCCCCTCAAGTTTCTCCCAAACCGAGTGGCCATCCATCCCCCACTGCCCAGATCGCACTGGAAGTCCTCCCTCCCTTTGGTCCTGTTGTATTTTTAAAGCCACCAAATAGTGTTACTAGTACAGCTCCCTGGCCGCCATGCGAGTGTGCAGAGCTGTTTCGAGCAGAAGCACAGATAGGGGGTGGCAGGGAAATGGCCAGGATGGCATTTGTAGGGTTAGTATCTGCGCAGATGTATTCTCTGACTCTGCCATGAAATGTGTGATCTCAGGCATGGTGTGTGTGTGTGTGTGTGTGTGTGTGCGTGTGCATGTGCACAGGAGTATGAGCTCATGTGTATATGGGTAGGTTTGTACATGGATGCCCTGCATGTTGGGTGCATGTTGTGTATATGGGATGTGTGCCCAAAGGACTGTGTGTATGAGTATACTCATTTGTGCACTGTACAGCTGCATGTGCATCTGTGCACACATGTAGGCATCACATAGGTTGTGTGTGCATGCATGTGTGTAATATGTCTGTATATGCATAGGTACAGTGTGTGTTCAGGATGTATGTGAGTGGGTTATGGATAATTGTGTGCATATGTGTGCAGTCCATTGATTTGCTTATGTGTGTACAGTGTCTATACATGCATGAATGTGTGTATGTGGGGCGGTGTGCATGGGTTTGAGTGTATGTACATTGTGCGGGTGTACATGTGTGTATGCAGAGTTGTTACTTACAAGCATGGTTGTGTGTGTAAATGTGTAGGTATATAGATACATGTATGAGTGTGCACATATGTCATATGGAATGTGGGGATGTTGGTTTTGTGTGCACGTGTAGCTGGGTATGTGTATACATGGGCCTGTGTGTATGTATGTATATGGGGGTATGTAAGATATGCACTGAATGGGTGTGGATATGTGTGTGTGCATGAGGTATATCTGTACATGTAGCTGTGTGTGTACATGGATGTATATGTGGGAATATAAACATATGTAAAATGTGTGTGAGTGCACATGCAGTTTGTATATATGGTGTGAATCTGTGTATATGTGTGTGCATGGGTGTGGATATGGATGGGTATGTTACCTAGATGTGTATGGTGCATGAGTGTGTGGGGGTGTGCATATTATGTAGTTGTGTATGTTGTATGAGTGCGAATAGGTCTGAGTCTGGGTGTGTGTGAGTGTATATGTTGTGTGGGTGTGCATGGATATGAGTCTAGGTGTGTGTGGCTGTGTATGGGTCTGAGTCTGGGTGTGGGGGGTTGTATGTTGTGTGGGTGTGGGTGGGTGGGTATGGGTGTCTATGTTGTGTGGGTGTGCATGGGTCTAAGTCTGGGTGTGTGTGGCTGTGTATGTTGTGTGGGAGTGGGTATGTATATCACATGGGCATGTATATTGTGTGGATGTGGGTGGGTGGATATGGGTGTGTATGTTGTGTGGGTGTGTATGGGTCTGAGTCTGGGTGGGTGTGGCTGTATATGTTGTATGGGTGTGGGTATGGGTGAATGGGTATGGGTGTGTATATTGTGTGGGTATGCATGGGTCTGAGTCTGGGTGTGTGTGGGTGTGTGCATTGCGTGGGTATAGGTATGTACTAGTATATCACATGGGTGTGTATGTTGTGTGGGTGTGTATGGGACTGAGTCTGGGTAGGTGTGGCTGTATATGTTGTGTGGGTGTGGGCGGATGGGTGCACTGCGTGGGTATGGGTATGTAGTAGTATATCACATGGGTTTGTATGTTGTGTGGGTGGATGGGTATGGGTGTGTATACTGTGTGGGTGTGCATGGGTCTGAGTCTAGGTGTATGTGGTTTGTATGTTGTGTGGGTATGTATATTACATGTGTATGCTGTGTGGGTGTGCATGGGTCTGAGTCTGGGTGTGTGCATTGTGTGGGTGTGGGTACCAGGTCACCCTGGGGAAACAGAGGCGGGAATTCCATCCCCCAAGGCCAGGGCCCAGTCAGGAAACTCAGGGGCTGAGGCCAGACTGCTGGTTGTGCAGCTGCCCAGTGGCAGCCAGAGACGTCTTATGGGGCCTGTTATCCCCCAGGATGCCCAGGGTGGGGGCACCCTATGATGCCCAGGAGCTGCTGCCCACCAGCCCCAGGGCCACCCCTGCCTGGGGGTCAGGGAGGTCACTCCTTGGGAAGAAGCACCGTGTCTGAGGCTGTCCCATCACCCGGTGCCGCCTCGTGTGTCAGGGCGTGTTGGCTCCCCCCATGGCCAGGCTTCCAGCACTGCCCGGGAGGTGGGGAGGACGGAGCTTGTGGAGCATGGGCCACCTCGGCTGTCACGGGTGTCCTTGCGTGTTGGCTCCATCTCTTCAGAGTGCAGTTACAAGGACCTGTGGGTCTCTGCTCCTTCAGCTGGGGCTCTTGTCTTCAGAACCTTTCGGTACCTTTTGCCCTTGTCATTCAAGGGGTGAACGCATTGTAGCCTGGCGGAGCCATCTCGGTCCCTGTCCCGGTGGAGGTGAGCTCACCAAGGGCCGCCCGCAGAGTCGCGAGGGAGACATTGTCCCCAAGTGCGGGCATGTCACTGCTGGAGGTGCAGAGGGTGGGAGTGCTTCTTCCCCTGAGCTCCCATGGCTGCCGGCACCGGTTAGTCGCACACCCATGAGAGTCCCCCAAGAATTTCATTAGCCATGGGTCTCATAAAGAGAGTGGGGTTCTCTCCAGCAAAGCCATCGGTTACTGTTCCCCATGGACTAGAACGCCACTCCTAATGGATTATAACTTAATGCTGCCTGTCATCGTGCTAGAAACGGTGCTAATATTTCAGACATTATAGAGCCTTCAGCACACGGTCGTCTCAGCTCCGGGCCCAGCCATGTGTATAGCACCTTCGTTAGGGACAACTGCAGGTGCTGCGTGGCGGTCAAGAGGCAAAGGTGCCTCAGGACCGGGCTAGACTCGCAGTAGCAGGAAGGTCACTGCAGAGGCCCAGAGCTGCCCCTGCTGTGCCTCCGCCAGAGACGCTGGCAGCCGCTGCGAACAGGCCAAAGAAGGCCTCCGATGCCCCCCGGGGTCCATGGGCTCCGCAGGGAAAGAGCTCTGGGCTTAGAGGGGGCTGTGGGAGTCGGGATGTGGGCGCCTGCTCTCTGGAACTGCCGCTTGGAGCTGGCGAAGTGACGTTAGTTGTTTGAAGTTAACGGT
Organism: Eptesicus fuscus; assembly: GCF_027574615.1. Lineage (NCBI taxonomy): Eukaryota > Metazoa > Chordata > Mammalia > Chiroptera > Vespertilionidae > Eptesicus > Eptesicus fuscus. Next base: position 56,243,302 of record NC_072489.1, on the reverse strand, counting down.
GGTGGAGAAAGCTTCCTGGCCCTGCAGAGGGGCGGGCGGGTCAGATGGGGATCGCAACTGCTCCGCCGGGAGGCAGAGGCCTTGCACAGTGGGAACACATGTTCACAGGGCAAGCCCGGGTTCCAGCGTGTAAAACAGGATAAACCGCACCACACCCGTCTGCACGAGGCTGTCTCCCTTCAACAGATAATTTGTTCTTAAGTTAAGAATTAGGAGGCCCTTTCAAACGTTCTGTGAGCCGTGACTTGGTTTTCTGAGCCGTGACATCTATGGATTCGTATCTATAGCTACACAAGTAACAGTGTAAAATCCGTGCAAGAAGGATGAGCTCGCTGCTTGCCAGGCCTGGTGCTCAGGAGGGAGCAAGGACACCCATCTGTCCAGCTGGTCCCTGAGCGCTGGTTGGGTGCTGCCCATGCAGATGCTTAGGACCAAGCGCTGAGGGGTGATGGGCCAGAGAACCAGTGGCAGGAAAAGCAGGCGACCCCCGGTGCCCCGGTGCCGCTCTGCCCGGGGAGGGTCCGCGCCCCGTGCCGCCAGCTTCCCTCACCTCTGACTTGCCGCACTGGGTAGTCTCCATGTGGCCACATCCTCCTTCAGTCTTCCTTTGAGTCTAGCTTGTTGCTTTGCTTTTCTAGGAATTTCAGTAACACCTGGTGTGTTTGGAAACCATGTATCTGAGGCCCGGGTTGTGAACGTGGGAATAGCCTCTAGTGACACCTCCCTCACCATTTCTCTGTAACCACGCCACCTCTGTGCAGGGCTATGGGGACAGTAGCTTCCTTACCAGGAGATTTCGAGGGCCCTGTTCTCAGCTCCCTGAGGAGCACGGCAGCACCCCCTTTTCTGCCCCTGGTGGGGCTGGCTCAGGAAGGGCCCCCCTTCCTGCTGAGACTGGGCGGCCCAAGAGATTCCTGCAGATTCAGCCTGGCCAGCACAGCGGGGCTTTGTGTTGTCGGCCTCGGGCCTTGGTGACGCCCCGGCCTGCCCAGCCTGCTCACATGGAGACCTGAGCTTTGTGGGTAGGGCTGGTCTCCCAGCAAAGGGGCCACTGCCCACATCCTGGGGTGCAGGGAGGGGGGAGGGCGAGGCCCAAGGACAGGTGGGCGATTGTTAGCTTTATCACCCTGCCATTCATTATGGCGATTTCTCCTCCGCTGTCCGCGTCCCCACCCTGCATGGGGTTTGCTTTCAGATAAGTCTGAGTGCACAGCAAGCACCATATTAATCAATGTCAGCTCCCCAGGGAGCAGGCCCCGGCGCCCTGCTGCTGGGCCGGCCTAGGCAGCGCCTCGTCCACTGCCCGCACCCCCGCGCCTGGCCACGGAGAGGAAGGACGTGGCACCGCCAGGCTCCCCTCCTCAGGGCCACGCTGGCTTCCCCAGACCCATCCAGACGAGCAGCGCCCTCTTGGCTCCTGGCCTGGTCCTGGGAGTGGCTGGGGAGCCTCAGTCTATGGGGGTGAGGGACTGGCCATCACTCTGGGCTCCCAGGTCCCCACCCGGGAACAGAGAGGAGGCAGACCCAGAGCGCTCTCGCGGCCCACGCTGTGCACGGGACCGTCGCTCACAGAGCTACTAAAAGTCGCCTTTGGTGGGCTGTTCACGCCGGGCCCTGCTGGATCTGCACCGCACCTTGGTCCTGGGTGCGTCAGCCTCAGGCAGGTGCTTTCCGGGAGGGGAGTTTCTGCTGTAGGGAGAGCGTCGCACTGCAGCTGAGGAGAAATGGTGGTTCCGGGGCAGGTGGACGTCAGCCTGTCTCTGTCGAGACTGCATCCCCGCGTGGCCTGTGCAGCCTGGCTCCTTCGACTCCTGGGAGCACGTCTGGCCACATGCCTGCCCCTCGTCTGAAGCCCCAAACGGGGCTGAGGCCAGGGAGCCACGTGACTGGACACCCCTCACGGCACCACAGGGCAGCGATGGGATGCTCTGGAGGCGGCAGGAAGCACCTGACTCACCACATCCGGCTCAGAGGCCACCAGAGCACTGGCCGCGGGGAAGAAGCAGGCCCGGGGTGGCAGAGTCGGGGGCCATCAGGACGTCCCAGGGCCACAGACTCCCTCTGGGTAAACTTGTTCGCAGCCACTTCTTAGCAGAGACCCTCCCAACTTCCTCCCAACCTGCAAAGACCAGCTGGTGGTGGGCTCCAAGCCTGCAGGACCTCTGACCTCTCCCTGACCTTTGCCCCCAGTGAGGGCGGTGCTTAGTGACTTAGCAGGTTGTCCCTCTGGAAAGGGGAAGGCCTGTGTGGGCCCCACTGCAGGCATCTGATTGGATGGCATGCCCCAGGCATGGCAGGTCGCAGTCGGGTTAAACTGAGAAACCCTGAACAAGGCGCCTGTGATGTGGAGACAGGCCGGCACGTGCTGCCGCTTGTCCTGAGCAGAAGTTGGTGGGCAGCTGTGCTGTGCTGTGGTGTTGGACGTGGGAACCGTGCAGCTGTTTAACCACATTCTATGGTGAAGCAAAGCAGGGGTTTCCAGCACGGACATGGGTCACAGATCTCTGGTAAGCGCCTGTGGGGCTGGAACAGTGAATTGGGCAGAAATACCAGGTACGGTGAGAACCCCAACCACCTGTTCATGCTTGAGGCACAGGGACGACATGGGGCTCAAGGCCCAGAGCGGAGGGACCGGGAGGTGGCCAGGTGCCCCGACAGGAGCAGCCCAGAGAGCCAATCACATTCTTCTCTTTTCCTGAAACAGGAAAATTTAATAGAGAATAAAGTGCCGTTCACAGCAAACACCATGGAGTATTTTGGAATTAACCTACACAAACACATTGGACTTTTACAGGAGAAACGTGCGTCCCTAGCGAAGGCCGTGCAAGGTGCACCACAGTAAGGGCGTCCGCACTGAGCAGCCAGGGCTCTCCCTCCACAAGGCCCAGGCGTGCAGTCCTTGTTATAACTGCGCCGCAGTCCCCACCAGTGTCCACGCGGGCGGGGCTCGCAGTTTCACACGCACCGGGGAAGGCCCGTGGGGCAACGCAGCCCCAAGGCAGACTGTCCCAGTGAGTTCCAGAAGCGAGAGGGAGCTGCCCGCAGGTGGAGGGACATGAGGGGCCTGGACAGGTGGCTGCGGGACACTGAACAGGTAGCCAGTGTCTGAGGACAAAGCACTGTGCACAGCTGGTGGCCACAGGCCCAACCTTGGGGCTGGTGGCACCCCCACTTGGTTCTCTCCATGTTTGCGTCACTTGCTGGCCCGTTGGTTGGCTGTGGTGGCTCTATTCCTGAGGGAGCCTCTAGGCCTCTCCTGGTGGCCAAGCGGTCAGTGAAGTGAGGCCTGTAAGGCCAGAGAGGGACAGTCTCCACCACAATGATGACCCCCCCCAAGGCCATGGCCTGGGCACCTGGACGCTACCTGAGATGAGAACTGAGGTGGGAGCAGGTTGTGGGGAAGAGGGCATGTGGCCAGGCTGGGCCCCGGCTCCTGCAGGGTCCCTCTTGTCCAGCGTCCCACAGCCAAGTCACTTGCCAAGTCACTGGGGTGCAGGTGGGGGCTGGGCATGTCGCGTTACCAGGGCACGTGAGGTCCTGCCGCTGTTTTTTCCCATGCATTTTGCTGTTCTTTAGACCATGTCCAAAAACAAAAGCAAAGTTAATAGATGAGCTCATATTTCTTTAAAGGAATTGTGAGTTTGCATTTCTGTTCCAGAAACTTCTGTATGGGTATTCTTTCCCTGGATAACATTGGCCATCCCAAGGGCCTTCAGGAGAGAATCCGAACAGCCCCACTTAGCACGCGGAGCAGAGGCCCGGGAGGGGCTGGAGCCGGCAGCTCTGACCTGCTGTGTCCTGTCTCTCCAGCTACCCGTACAGTGAGGACTGCAGCCAGGGCAGGCAGTACATGAACACCCGGTGCCCCGCCTGGTGCGACCGCGTCCTCATGTCCCCGTCGGCCAAGGAGCTGATTCTGAGGGTAAGTGGTGGGCAAGCACCAACCTCATCCTGCGATGGGCCCACGGTCTCCTCAGGGCCAGTGCTCGGGCCGGGAGGGCTTGTGGGCAGAGCCCGGGGTCTGGGCCCTGTGAGGTCTGATACTGGGCAATTTTTCAGGTTTCCTGTAGCCTCTTGACTTTCCAGGGTTTTTCAATTCCCACATTTTAACACAAAAGGAATGTTTTCAAAAGAATCAATATCTGAATTGGTTTTGTCAACCCCATCAATATAATCATGAAAAATTATAAGAATGGCCAGCATTGTTTCACGTGGCCCGTGTGATATAGGCAGTGGGTAGGAGAGGGCGGCTTGTGTGATATAGGCAGTGGGTAGGAGAGGGCGGCTTGTGTGATATAGGCAGTGGGTAGGAGAGGGCAGGGACACGGCGACCCACCACCACACCCCTGGGCTGCACCAGCTGGTCCTGTCTGTGCTCCTGTGCCAGACCCTGGGCTTCACCCACTGGGAACAGGGGCTGCAGGCAGGAGGGCAGAGTGCTCATGTGCTGCCCCAAGTCCCCCCCGCCCCAAATACCTGCCCCACCCCACACGCCCATGACCCCTGCTCAACTGGACCCTGCAGTCCCCACTAAGAGGCCCTGCTCGCCTTTTTGGTGAGGGTTGGGCCCTGAGCCTGGAGCACCCTGGGGAGGAAGCCTGAGCCGGAGGCTAGCGCTGACTGAGGGCGGGGCCAGGAGCCTTGGCAGCGCCCCCCCCCCCCCGAACCTTCCCCCCGCATCCTCCCCCCAGCCTGTAGTCAGAACTCACGCCTGATGGGCAAGCTGAGCACAGGCTGCCGGCCAGAACAGGTCCCTTCAGGAATGAGACAGGTGTCACCTACCTGGAAAAACAGTGGAAAACTAGAAAAGTGCATTTTGCACTAAGACAGCTCGAGTGCTTACACCCATGAAGAGAAGGCTGGCAGGAGGCCATGCTTGTGTTCAGGGCTCAAGGCAGTTCAGCGGAAGACCCTGTTCTAGACTGTTTGCATTCACATCTTCTCCAGTTTTGGGGGACGAGATTGGATGCCCTGGGGGATGCTGGGCAGCGGGCGTTACAGGCCACAGATGCGCCAAGCTGCTTCCTCAGCCTCATCCATCATGCCACGCTCGGTTTCCTCGTCACCATGTCCCGTCTGCCTCCCCGCCCAACAACGCTGAAGGTGGCGGGCGCGGCGGGGCTGCCTGGAGGCCGGTGATGGATGCTCAGCGAGGTGTGCCGCGCCTCCGTCATTTGTTTATCTGTCTCAAGATTATGCAGTTGGAAACCTACAATTTTATGCTGCCTTTGTAAATTACCACGCCGCCTTTGATGAATGTCCCCACTTGTGGGGCAGTGTTGCGATGGTGAGGGATGGGAGTGCTCACTTCCTGGCAGGTGAGCAGGCAGCCAAGTACGTAAACCTGGCCTTGAGCTTCCTGCTGCATCGAAGAGGATGCAGCTTTAACTGTAGAGTCCCCGGTGCTTCAGCTGTGGATGAAGTCCGGCCCAGTCAGGGCTGACTGATTGCAGGACCAAGCTCTTCACCCTCGAACCCCAAATCAGGTGTCTGCCAGGCACGGGAGGTGGCGGGCACGGCGGTATGCTGTGAGGGTCCCACCAACTGCAATGGGTGTGGGGTGCCGAGGTGCTGCCACGGCTGCCAGAAGCTTCCGCCCTCCGCTGGCCACTCCCTCACGGGCCAGGGGACTGGCCATGCCCGCCTCCCACACCGCACCCTCTGTTTGCTTTTGCCAGTCGGAGAGCGAGGAGAAGGTTGTCACCTACGACCACATCGGGCCCAACGTCTGCATGGGAGACCACAAGGTGATGCGACAGCCCCAGCCTGGGGGCGGGGGGAGGGGGGGACCTGCGGGGCTGGCGGCTGCTTCTCTGCCTCCTGGGTCTGGCTGCACAGGACAGGCCGCGCCGTCTGCTTTCACTTAACTTTAATAAAATACTCGGTGGTGGGCAGCTTGGTGGGTAGACAGGCAGGTGGGTAGATAAGAGGGCAGAAATGACCAGTCACAATAAGTAAGATACACAATTTAACTCTGTAAAAAATGTTCATATATACTGTGTCTCCGTGGATTATTTCTTCGGCCATTTCTCAAGTGTGCATTTGAGGTGTTTTATTGTTCTTATGCCGAGCCAGTCTCAGCAGGCGGTGGCGAGTGTCAGTCAGCTCTCCAGGGACTGACTTTGTACACGAGACTCCCTGCACCTGAGCCCAGCATCCTCACTGAGGGTTGTGCTGGCGACAGGTGTGGCCCCTCCCTAGGTAGACAGAGGCCTCCACGCTTTCCCGTTTTGGAGACCACTGGGCAGCATCCTGAGATGCAGCCCCCACACTGGTGCCCGACAGGGGTGGACCCAGGCGAGGACAGGAACTCTGCCCCACCCCCATTATTTGGGGCAGAGTCAGCAGTCTTTAGATCAGTTTTTACCTTAGTTTGTATCTGGAAATAATACCTCTTTACAAAACACGAAGGCACTTTGCCTGAGCCCCTGGTCGTCCAGCCTGGCTTCATTTCATGTCAACTAGGTTCCATGCACGACTGGGTAACCGACCGTGGCCCCAAGGTCACCAGCTCCCGGGTTCAGGCAGCCCAGAGCAGCGAGGGTGAGGGTGGGGTGCGGCGCCAGCTGCCTGGGTTCTGACGCCCTCCTCTTCTCCCGCTGCAGCCCGTGTTCCTGGCCTTCCGCGTGGCGCCCGGGGCAGGTAAAGCTCACGCACACGTGCACAAGTGTTGTGTCGTGCAGTGACGTGTGGTAAATATGGCTCCTTCCCTTGAGTTCACCGTTTCTGAGCTTTTTCCCGGTGTGTCTGTCCCTTTAACAAACCACTGGTTCCACTGCAGGGAGGCGATGCCAGCGACACGAGAGGACCCTTCGCGAGCCCTGCCTGTAGCGTGAGGAGCAGATGGAAGTCGCGTCCATGGAAATCCACACTCAACAGCTGCATCGATTAACCCGCCCGCCCGAGCGCCACCCGCTAGCCGGCCGGCCCACACTTCGCTTCAGCCTCCGGCCCTCCCGGGGGAGCCTCACATACCTCACTGTCTTGTCTGTTCATGTGACATTAAGTAGAAATATTGGGTTTTTTAATAAGTCACAGTCCTGTTGCCAAAACTCTAATAGACAGCAGAGATTCTGTATTTTAGACTTCACGGTTTTCAGTTTGTAATAATTGTCAGCGTGGGAACCCCACGGGTGTCAAATGTCCCCTCTGCCAGCTGGAGGCGTGCCCGGGCGGGAGCAGGCTCTGTGCTGACTCGGGCAGCGTGGCCACTGTGAGGACAGTGAGGGCCCTGGCTCCAGCCGACGGCCCCTCCTGTGTTGTTCCTTCCACTGCCATGTTCATGGTGTCTGAATCACACTGCAGCTGCTTCCCAGTTTTATATATAAATATATATAAATATATACTTTTTAAAATAATTTATAAATCTTACCAAAACTTATGCTAAATATGCTTTCCAGTATGAATGCTCGAGAGTGTCATAGCAGCGGGTAGAATTGGAGTCTAGGAGTTCAGTTATGTGAACGTCACACACATACCTGCAGAACAGGTGACGTGCCGGGCAGTGCATCGTGGGTGATCAGCGCCAGTACACCTGGCTACACTAGCAGCCGTCGCTCCTCTGCCTTCTCCTGTGTAATATTAGACCTGAATGTGAAGGTCATAGCCGGCTTGGTTGTACCTTTTAAGAATTTTGTAAACCGTTTTGTCTGTCTTTTGTTACTGTTCTATGGTGCCAAGTATTATACATAAAACAATAATATCATGGGAGAAGTAAAAATAGCCTAGTTCGCTTCCAGTAGAAACTGCTTTTAACCTGGGCTGTACATAAAAACATTAAGAGGAACAGAACTGTAAACGTCCTGGGCTCAGCTGCCAACGCCCCACGCAGATCCGTGCTGCCCACTCTCCCAGCACCGAGTTAGCGCCGAGCCGACGGAGCCTGCGGGGGAGAGGCCGTGCGTTTATTCGTCTGCTCTAGAACACTAAGAAGCCCTGGGCTGGAGGCCGCAGGCAGACGCTGTTTAGGTCAGTCACTACCAGTGCAAGTGAGGCGGGGTCCGCTTGCCGAATCTGTGTTCTTGACAATACGGGGTCTGGGTCAGGGCGGTCACTGTGCTGTCCACTTCCAAGCGGTGATTCTGTTCAACGGGGTTTCAGCTGTTGGTCACTGTGGAGGCCTTTAGAAACGACCGCTCCGGTTCCTAAGCAATAAAATTGATCATGGTGAACGGTGCTGCCTGGCTTTGTCTTCTTCCTTCCCGGGTTTGTCCTCTGAAATGCTAAGTGACAGGACCGTGCCCGCCTCAGCCTGTTGCAGACCAAGCTCGTTAGAAATCCTGGAATTTCATTCCATCATTTACCATCACACAAACTAAGCTGAGAATTAAGAGCGGAAAAGTAATCTTTTGGCTCTTTTACTGCGGTGGTAACTAATGGGATTCACCCCTCAGCATTTTTACATGAGATTATGTAAATGCACGGCTTTCCTCAACCTGAAACTGGAAATTCCTTTGCTCTTAGCTTGAACGGAGACAATAGTTCACTTGAAGAAATAAAATAAATTTTCATACTGCTTCCTTAAAAAGAAAGAAAAAACAGCCAGTGGTTCCTTAGAAATGTCTGGTTTTTCAGATGGTACAGCCATGTGGCAAAAACAAAAACCCACAAAACAAAACTTCAGCCATTTACATTCCTCTTTAGCATTTTCAAAACCTCCAAGAGAAGTCATAGAGTAACAATCACATTCAATTTTTAAAATTAGTACTCGGTCCTTATGCCCATTAAGATGCAACATGCAGAGCCGGGGCCACGGTCTGTGGTAACCGAGAATCGAGAATCGGGGTGGTGGTACCCGGACCAGCCCTGGACCTGCCCACAGAAGGCGGGAGGAACCGGAGGAGGAGGGAGTCCGCCCGCGGTGCCCAGTCCCGCTGATTCCCAGCGAGGCTAGCTGCAGATCCCACTCCCAGGCAGGAGATACCCGCCTTCCCGGCTGATGGGGCTGCGCTCTCCCCGCGCTCCCCGACACCGGCAGAGTAGTTTGAATTAAATAGCGCTTTCTACTGAGGAAAGATCTGTAATGGGAGTTGAAAGGCCATGATACAGCGGAATTCAAAACCCCACTGATGTCACCCACATGAGTGCCGGGGAATACTTGAAAATATTCAGCTACAACCCAGCAAATCCAGGAGCCATGGGCCGGGAGGGAGCAGGACGGGCCCCAAATACGTTTCAATCCGCCCCAAACCTCATCCCCGCTGGCAGGCCGCAGCCCCGGGGAGGAGAGGCTGTACCTGCGGCCCCGCGTCTCACCTGCAGGCGCCGCGCCCGCTCCGTCTGGCTCCTTGCAGCTCCTCCAGCGCCGCCCCCAGCGGCTCCTTCCCGCCTAGGGTTCGCAGGGCCGGGCCGCCGCCTGCGCGCCGGGCCTTCGCTGTCCCCGGCGGAGCCCGAGCAGCCCTCAACCTCCGCTCTAGGGCGCGCGACCCAGGCGGCCGAGATGGGACGGGAAGAAACACGCGGTGCAGCCGGAGCCGCGGCTCCGACGGGCCGTGTTAAATAATTTATTGATGATACAAAGTGATTCCGCCGAGCCCGAGCCGGCAGCTTTATAACTTATTCTGTAAAAATATATATACAACTCCGGCTGGAGGCGGGGAGGGCCGGCTGCGCCCCACCCTGGCCCTCCGGCCCCGCGAGACCTCACAAGGCGTCCCCCGCGCCGCCACACGGGCTGACCAGCGCTAAGTTCGAGGGTTTGTGCTTCTTGAGCAGCCGCGTGATCTTCTCGTCGTCCGAGTTGGGGTCCAGGGGCCGGTTGTACTCGTCGTCGTCCTCCACGTCCGAGCCGCCCACCTTCAGCTTCTCGGCATCCGAGTCCTGCTTCTTCTTGGCCGACGCCATCTCCGCCGCGTGCCGCTTGCGCCACTTGGTTCGGCGGTTCTGGAACCACACCTGGAGATGCAGGGGGACATCAGGCTGCGCCCCCCCGAAATGCCCGACCCGCGGCCCGCACCTTGGCCCCCCACCCCTGCAGCAGGGCAGCTGCGCCTCAAGGGCTGGGCCGAGGCGGGCGGCCGCTGGGGGGCCGTTCGCAGGATGCGGGCGGGAGGGTCTGCCTGGGGCAGCGGGACCCGCGAGAGGCCGCCCCGGCCGCCGCCTCACCTTGACTTGGCTCTCGGTCATGCCCAAGGAGTAGGCGAGGCGCGCGCGCTCCGGGCCCGCCAGGTACTTGGTCTGCTCGAAGGTCTTCTCCAGCGCGAAGATCTGCTGGCCCGAGAAGGTCGGCCGCGAGTGCTTCTTCTTGCCGTCCTTGTCCAGGATCCCGCCGGCCTGGGCTGCACGGGAGAGCGGGTGAGCGCGGCCGCCGCCCCCAGCCCCGCGCCCCCAGCCCACTCCTGCGCGCGCCACTCACCCGGGCCGGCCAGGCGCGGGTCCCTCCAGGGAGAGCCCTGAACCACGCCGGGCCAGAAGATGGGCGGGCGTCCGGGCAGCTCGGCCAGCGGCTTGGGGTAGCCGCGCGCCACGGCGGCCGCGGGCCCGAAGTAGACGCCGGCCGACGAGGCGAGCCCGTTGAGACGGGGCAGGCCGCCCAGGAGGCCGCCGCCGGCCGCGCCCACGGGCCGCCCCAGGATGTCGCTGATGCCGTGCGGGGTGCCTAGCGGCAGCTGCGCGCCTAACCCGCCCAGCGCGGGTGCCTTGAAGCCGGCCGGGCCCTGCAGCGCGTACGGGAACAGCGACGTCTTCATCTCGGCCATGTTGTGCAGCGCAGCCAGCGGCGCGCTGCTCAGCACGAACGCGCCCGGGCGGTTAGCGTCCATGGGCACCGCCGCCGCTGGCCCGGGCGCCCATCCGGCCCGGAAAGTTTGCGCGCGGCCCGGGCGGGCGCCGCTGCACGGGGTGGCGGGGCGCTGGGCGCGGATGGGCGCCGACGGCCCCGGAGGGCGGGCGCGGGGCTCGGGCCGGGCGGCGGCGGGCGGCGGGCGGCGGGCGCGGGCGGTGGCTCCGGGGCCGGTCGGAGCGGTGCCGCGCGGACCGGACGCGCTGATAACCGCGGGGCCCCGGTGCGGCGCGCGCGCTGATTGGCTGCGGGCGCCCGCGGCCCGGCCATTGGCCGGCGCCCCTCCCGCCGCGCGCCCCCGCCGGCCGCGCACTCCATGAAGGGCCCATTAGCGAGGCAGGTGCCTTCCGGGCTGTAAATTTGCCCGATTTATCTCCCCCGGGACGAAATAAATCCCGTTGGATGGGAGTTTAGTTAGGCAAAGGTTTTAATGGGAAATCAGGAAAAAATACGAGAGCATATTTTATCGCCCGAAAGAATGCAGATTTGAGGATCCACTACGCAGCTCCGTCGTGCTCCCCATTCAACGAAGCGCCCCACGCGGGAGGGCGCTGTCGGGGGAGGCGGCCAGCGCCCCGCCCCGCGGATCCCTGGCCGCCCGCTCTCAGGTTGGGGCAGGACCGCAAACACTTCCCGGAACTCAGGGGTGCAAACCCGCGGCGGAGGGAACGAGCTCAGAGTCCGGGGGTGCCCAGGCCTTGGCCCTCGCGAATCTGCTCGGACGAGGCCTGTCCGGGGCCACACGCGAGACCGCTGGCTCACGCACGCGGCCCGGCGGTTCCGTCCCTCCCAGCCCGAAGGACTGTCCTCTGCGGGTTGGAACACGGGGACGGCCTTGGCCTGCCGGTCGGGCGTCTTGAGGGTGTAAGCCGCAGCTCGACTGGGGAGGCAACCTGAGCCCCGAGCTTGCGACCGACCGAGCCCAGCAGCCTTTCCCTCGTGAGCGCAGCCCCAGCCCGGGAATGGGGACCCTGGCAGGCTCGGGGCCCGGAAGCCCAGGGAGCGGGTTCGCGTCCCAAGTGCAGCGGGCCCACGTGCGGCCTTTAGACGGGCAGGTGGAGCCCATGGTGTCCTCTGGGAACAAGAGCCCCCACCCCCAGGAACTGGTGTGGGCGCCAAGGTTGCGGTGGAGCCGAGCGAGGCGCTGGGTGAATGCCGGGCCGCGGTGCTTTGTCCTTTTCGGTGGCGTTACACGTTAGTAAGTGGCAGACGCGAATATCGTTCGCTGCTCATTCGGAGCCGTGGCACAAACGGGCGGAAACGGACAGCCGTTTAGGGGGTCGGTGCGCCAGGCCAGCCTCTCGGGCCGCGCGCGGTGCGGTCCGTCCTCAACGACTTGGCCGTTGCGCCCCGGCGCCCGGGGTTTCGGGGGCAGGAACGAAGGCCGCCCTCCCGGCTCTGGGCAGTGGCCCAGCGTCCGCTCGCACCGCGGCCCTCGGGGGTCCGTTTTCGTTTTGTGCAGTTCGCGGCGCAGCGCGAGCCCCTACGCCAGACGGCGGCTTGGAAAGCCGCTGCCGCGCTGCTGGGCGTGGGAGGATCCACCACCTCGGGTGCGCGCCCCAGGCCGCCCCGGCTTCGCGTGCGGCGCAGCCCCGCGCACGGGAGTCTCTCTCCCAGCTTCCTCCTCCGAGGCCGCTCTCGGGGATCCGGGCGTGGCTGTCCCGCGAGCCAGGGCCCCGACACCCAGATCGATGTTCTTGGGATTCCCGCAGCTCGGGGTCCGCCCCGCCCTGCGACCCGCCCCGGCCTCGCCCGCGCCCCACTGTCTTGGAGGAACCTACAGCCCGTGTGCGCTCCCAGAGCCGGCACAGGGAGCCCCCTCCCCCTCTCCCTCGCAGGGTTTGGGCTGCTCTGGGCTCCCTGGAGGCGGCGGCAAGCAGCGAGGCTCCACTGAGCTCGGGAGCGGCGGGCTCAGAGGCGGGGCCAGAGGAGGCGGGCCGAGGCGGGCAGGGGGGGCAGCGGACCCCTCCTCGGAGTTTCGGAGCCCACCCAGGGCCTCAGCGTCCTAAGGTTCTTAGGGGCAGGCCAGGAGGGGCGCGTCGGGGCGGAACGATGGAGGCTGTTACCCTCCGGAAGGGTCCCCGCAATCCTGGCTCAAGGCAGGAGGGACGCCCAACTCCGAGCGCCGCGCTTTGGCTCCTTAAACACCGGGGGGGAGGGGGGAAGGGGGGAGAGGGAAGGGGGGCTCAGCTGAGGAAAGAGACCCCGACGCGCTGCCCTGCGCTCCCACCACCCCAGGCCCGTCTACAAGCCAGGCCCTCCTTGGCTGACTTGGGGTCGCGAGTGGGACTATCGTCTCCACCGGCCGAAGGGTCACAGATCTCCAGGGAACCTGGGCCAGGTGCGGGATGGGGGGCCGGGGTGCTGTTTTGCAGGAACCGGGTGAGTTGGGGGAGCCAGGAGTGCGGGGTGAGGGCGGCCTCTTTCCCGCGCTCTTCTGGTCCTAGGCCTCTGGATGCGCCACCCCCCAGGCCCCGGTCCTGTCCTGCGCGCTGGGGTCCCGAGCCGGTGCCCCAACCGCTTCCGCACACTCCTGGATGCCGCGCACAGGCTGCCCGCTTCCCGCCCGGACCCCCTTCCAAAGGCCTGCTAGCTTCGTCTTCCCTCGCCGCGTCTCTGGGCGCTTCGCTGCCTGCGCCCCCTCCACCCACTACCGGGGCTCCCACCGCACCCCCTCGTTCGGCGCCCCCACGCGCCGCCCCCTCGGTAGGATCCAGGAACACTCTCCGGGGAAGGTTGAGTAGCTGCCAACGGGAAGGAGCGCCTCGGGGCTGGGGCGGACCTCAGCGGGGAGAGGCTCGCCAGTGCCACCTCCTGGCCTCGGAGAAAACGTCCTGCGAACAAGGACGCTGTGGGAATGGAGAGCGCCATTTGGCAGAGGCCTTACACGTTCACCATTTCTTTATGGGGCACCTGCTAGGGGCCAGCTGTGCCCTGGAGAACCACGTGAACTGGCCACTCCGGGCCCCTAGCTCACCGGGCGGGGGTTGGGGGGGGGCGGGGCTGGTAACATACAGGAAACAATGGAACTCGCATTAGCGCCTTGCTGGACTGGACTGGGACCATGGACCCATAGGGCGCTTGGGGGAGGAGGACAGGGTTAGGGATGCAGAGGATGAGCTGGTTCTGGGATGGCTGAAGGCGGCGGGCTGGAGCACATGGCAGCCCTTCCTACTCCAAGGGACCTGGGGCAAGTGCTGCCACCGGGAAGGACCCGGACCGGACCCCTAGGGACCCTAGGAGCCTGACAGGCAGGCCCAGCGGGAAAGGCGCCTTGCAGATTCGCATCCCCGCCCAGGGCCCAGTTTTGGGAGCCGACAGCCCCCAACCCCCAGCCTTGGTAAGGAGCAAGGAGGACTGTGAAAGGCAGTGAGCAGGGGAGGCTGGAGTGGGAGGGGCACAAATGGGTGGGCAGAGGAGGCCCAGCTGATCACCCTGGCCCAACTCCTGCCCTTCTCTCACCTGCATTATTGCCAGGTGCAGCTTCCATGCTCCAGCTCAGCCTAATCACCATATAAAGACCAGTGTGCATCCAGCCAAGGCCTGGGGCCTCACCACCCCTGACCTTCCCCCTAACCCTCGCACCATGCTGGCCTTCTGCCTGGACCACTACTCTCCAGGCATCTCATCATGGCCCACTTCCTCCTCCATTCTGGTCACAACTGGACCCCCACACTCAGCCTCCCCTCACCTTTGCAAGGGCACCTGCTGAATACATTTCCTGACCGGACATGTAGCAATCCTATATAATAAAAGGCTAATATGCAAATCAATTGAACAGCGTAATGACCAGTTGCTATGACACACACTGACCACCAGGGGGCAGACGTTCAATGCAGTCAGAAGCCCCGAGCTGGTCCCATGACTGGTGAGCACAGCGGCAGTGGCAGGAGCCTTTCTTGCCTCCGCGGCAGCACTGGGGAACGGGCCTAAGCCATCAGTCGGATATCCTCCGAGGTGGGAGGAAGCCCCAAATCGTGCTGAGAAAGAGGGGGGAGTGGACAGGGGCTCTGTGGAGCCCCAGCTGCCCACCCCTTCGTGGCAGGCAGCAGCCTGGACAGCAGTCAGGGCCCAGGGGGTGGGACCTAGATGGCAGGGAGAGGCTGTCTGGTGGACCCCTCCCGCAGCCCATTCCCTGCGGACCCTCTGGCTTCCCTGGATGGGCCAGCACCTCCACCTGGCAGAACCTCTCCACACTCCAGCTCCTTTGTTTCTTTAACAGGTGTTTATTTTCATAAATGTTGCGTCCACAGAAAAGTGGACAGAATTACACCACACACTTTGGTCGCCCAAACCTGGGTTCCCTCTGTCCCTTTGCTGGCCTCACCTTTCTTCTCCTAAGGGAACAACCCAGAAGTTTCAGAAGGGAGTCCTTTCATTGGCTCCCAGAACCACGTGGGTGTGTGGGACCTGCGGGTCCCGTGTGGCTTCTCGGACAACTGGCAGGACACGGGGCCACCCTCTGCTTTGGGACAGATGTGCACAGGGCAGATGTGGCTGCTTCGAGGTGCCGCATACGCACGTGTCCCCCTCTCCTGACGCACACACCTCCGTTAACTTCATTTGCTGCTCAAGGTTGTGCCTCCGCCCCGCTTAGCTCACCTGGCAGCCCCCACACCTGGACTTCCTCCTCTCCTTCCAGACCCTCCCTCAGGACCACCCGGGTCTGCAGCCCAGACCTCAACCTCGAGGTCTCCATGCGAATGGCCCATAGGTGCCTCCTTCCTTTCCCAGCATCCCGCAGGGCCCCTGGTCAGGACAGGCACCCACGTGCCAGGGGCCCAGGCTGTGAAGAGCTGGAATGATTGAATGAATGAATGAATGAATGAATGAATGCTTGAGTGAACGACTGACTTCCCAACAGAGGCAGCTTGGCGCTCCAGGAGGAAACGTCCTACGTGGGTCTGGCTGAACTAAAGACTGAGCCCCCTCCCTACCCCAGGCCTGCCTGCCCTCCCTCCTTGGGGAGCCTTTCCTTCTGAGAGGAGGCCTGTGGCCACCTGTTGCCTGCAGCCACACCCACACAGGGGGCACGTTGGGCCGGACCTACACACCCAGCAAGCAGGGCCAGTACCCCCCACCTGAAGAGGTCCCTGCTGAAATCGCGCCCCCCTCAGCCCCCTCCATGCCCTGGTGCAGACAGGAGCCTGGCCAGGGGCACACAGCAGTTACCTAAATCAGGAGGGGCTCCCAGGAGGAGGCAGCCAGCTGTGGTGACCGCAGAGGCCCAGGCCCTCAGGGCAGCCATCACACAGCGCCTCCGAATCGGAATCTGCTCTCTGCGCCCAGAGAACCTTGTCTCCTTCAGGAAAGGACAAAGGGAGGGGCCGTAAATCACGGCGCAGAGCTAATTCCCCAGGGGCCTTGCGGGCACCAGGTGTGGGATCGTGGGTAATGAGCTCTCTCCCGGGGCTGCTCTCCGGGGGGCATCTGACCACCTGCCAAACGCGCTAATTGAGCGCCCAGTGAAAGATTTGTGTCGGGGCGCCCGCTCCGCTTCTGCGGACGCACAGGAGCAGCCCTGCCCACGTGGGTGCTTCCGGAAGGAAGGGCTCCTGGCTGCCATCCAGGCCGGCCGCTGTCCCCTGTGGAGGCTTCCCCCTCAGAGGGCTGGGCTTTGCCATGGCCAGCGCCTCCTGCGGGGGGTGGCCTCCCTGCCCCTCGGTGCCCCTTCCTGACGACGTCTGGGCGTCCAGCCGCCTCAGCGGTCCCTGGCATGTGGGGGCTGCCCCAGGACGCCTGGCCTGAGCTCTCCGGCTTGAACCTCTCTGACACCTGTCCCAGGTCTCTATGACATGCCTGTCGCAGAGTTCGGAGGGAGCTCCCCCGTGGGGTTGGTAGGGGGGGCGGGGGGAGGAGCTGACAGTGCAGAAAATTGACGACAGTCTGACAACTGTGCCCGTAGTTATTTACTCGGCGCTGTGAGAGGCGACGGGGAGGGGCCGCGTCCAGAAGACCAAAGGCTGGGGGAGAGCTGGGGCGGCTTGAACCCACCCATGAGGCCAATTGCCTGGTCCTCTCGGGCCCAGGAGGAAGCCAGGTGCCCCCTGGGGTCGCAGGCCCCCACCTCACTTGGCGCCTCCAGGTTGTCCCCCACGCTGAGCCCCAAGTGCCCTAGAGAGGGCGCTGCCTTCCCCAGGAGGGTCCCAGAAAACACTTAGGCCCCAGAGTAAGGCAAACAGAAGCCCAAGGCCACAGCGCGTGGGGCAGGAGGCAGCTTCGGTCACAGCAGGCACGCTGGAGGCCGGACCGTCCTGGATCAGGACGTCTGAGGGCCTGAGCTCTCCCGCACACACGCCCTGGAGCAACAGGCTCCTATGCTTGCACCCGGGTTCAGGTCCCCCCAGGGGAGGCCCATCCCGAGGGCATGAGAAGAGGAGTTGGTGCCAGGCCCCGTCTCCTCCCGAAGGAGGTGGGAACAGGCCAGGCCCCATCCTGCCTGGGTGGCCGCTGGGATTGCCCTCTGCAGCCCCTTTCCACCCCCACAGCCCTGCTGGGTCTGGGCACTCAGGTGCATCCTGAGCACGCAGGGCCGCAGGCTGGGGGCTCCGGGGATACAGCCGGGAGCCCGGAAAGGGGCCCTGGAGGAGGAGGAGGAGGAAGGAGCTTGGGCTGCTGGGGAGGCGGCGGACCAGCACCTGCTGATGTGCCACCAGCTCCTCTCAGTGGGTGGGGGTGAGGCCGGTCTCGCCCTCTTCAGTCTCACCTGGGCCCCCTCACCCAGAGCCCCGAACTGTAGACAGTACCTGGGCCTGGATGGTGTTGGCGAGGAAGGCAGGCACCCGGGATGGCAGGAGGGTGCTGGGCTCACACCCAGAGGCGGGGGTCCTGCAGAAAGAGACCTCATCCAGACCACGGCCTCCAACCCCAAGCCAGTAGCTCATCAGCAAACCACGCGTGAACCTGCTCCTGGACGGGGGGAGGGGCAGGTGCCGGGACCAGAGACCCCGCCGGTCCCGCTGCTCCTTGTCGGGTGGCACTCGGTCCTGAGGCCGTCCAGGGCTGCAGCCACGCCTCTCGGAGTGGAATCACTGTCCCTCCCGCCACAGGGCCTGGACACCGCATCCCCGCAGAGGAGAGGAGAGGTCCGAGAGGAGCTGGGGGTGGCTGCACAGCCTCAGGGCCCAGCAGCTTCTCCCTACGGGGAGTCCAGACCTGCCCCACCGCAGAGGGTCCTCACACAGGCCGCTCCCCTCCGCCCACGGGCTTGGCCATTTCGGGGCCAAGGATTCAGGTGCTCAGAGACAACGCCTCACACCTGGTCACTGCCCCGTCCACCGCCTCACGCAGCCTGCTTGTGGGGGCAGCAGGTCTCTTGCTCCAGGAACTCAGAGCATGTCCCTGGGAAATGGGGCCCCGACCCCCTGCCTCTGTGGCCCAGGGCCATCCACTCAGCACCCCAGAGCCTGGCTCTGAGGCCTTCTCCCAGACCCTCCCTCTGCCTGCTTCATGCCCACTGCCCGGCCCCAGCGCCCACTGTCCCCAAGCTCTCCCGGGAGCCTCTCTGCAGAGTCTGGCCCGTCCAGTCACAGCTGCCCCGCCCCGGGGCGCCCAGGCCGCCAGGTCCTTGGGGACACCTGCCCCGCCCACACGCCCCGGTTCCGCCCGACGCCGTGCAAGAAGGGCTTCTGCAGGGTCTCGGGTCTCCGGCGTTATTGCAGAGGAGGGAAGTCCACAGTGGAAGGTGAGCACGGGCTCCGAGCAGGCAGGGCAGGGGGCCCCTGAGTGAGCGGGCGGGGCAACGCCCGAAGGCCCGCCGTCCGTATCCATCACGAGACGTGAAACAGTCACATTGAGGCCAGAAAAGTGCGTGAAATATTTTCAGGGTGACAAAGCCCGTCATGAATAAGAAGATCTGGCAGTCAACGAGAAACGGGGAGGAAGGTTTCAATGCCTATGACAGAGAAAAGTGAGGGTTCCTATTACACAAAGAACTAGAATTAATAGCAAAAAGGGAAGAAAGGGACAAAGTGCGAATAAGAAACCCACAGGCAGGAGATGCAAGTGGCCACTGGGCTCATGACCAGACCCCAGCTCCCGAGCCTCAGAAATGCCACCGGAATGGCACCCGGCTTCATGGGGGCGTGGGCTCAGCAGTCCCATCTTTGGGGGGCAGTTCTGAGCCCAAGAGCTTCATCTCAAAGAGGATGTTTCCTGGGGGGCGGGTTGTAGGCAGGATGGTCCTTGTCCCGTCCTACTGTCTGAGCACCCCCGTCCCCCGATGCCCCCAGAACAGAGCCTGGTGGCAGGAGGTGCCAGAAAAAGGGGGAGGACACGGGGGGGGGGCACCCTGATCCCCAGGTACAGCGCAGAGGGGGGCCGCCTCCACCTCAGTGTCTTCACGCCCCCTCTCGCCTCTTGTCATAAAGAATTAAAATCTGTAATAAGGAAATTTAAGAGTCCCCTGTAATTCAGCCCCTCAGCGCCATGCCGGCCATCAGCCAACCACACAGAGTATCAATCTAGCCGCCTCCCTCCGCTCCCAGCGAGTGTGATAAAAACGTCAAACAATTAGATTGTGTGGCCGACAGCGCCCGCGGAGTGACAGAGCGGCAGGGCAGGGCGCGTCCCTGGAATCACCCTGACAGAGGCAGGGGGCCGCACGCCACGTGAAGTCTCCCCCTTACCCCCACTTTCACAGTCAGACCAGGTCTGGGGAGCAGTCCACGTCCCTGTGGGTCCAGTGAGCAGGGCCGGCCTCAGGGACCTGCTGCAGGGGACTGAGGGACCGAGTGAGGCTGGGGGGCAGAGCAGGGAACCCCCAGGAACTAGACCTCAGAAGGTGCGGGCCCCTCCCTGCTCTGCCGCCAGCCCGGACTGGGGAGGGGTTTGCTGGCCGCTCCGCCCGGCCTGCCCTTCCCAGGACCACGCTGCCGCTGTCTTCGTCTTCTTTTTTTAAGCGTGGAGACGTGTCGCAAATTGATTTCACCGTTGGAAATGGGATAATTAAACTGGTTGTTTCTATCTTCATCACCGCCGTCATAAAACGAGAGGACAGCCGCGGCGTGGAGGGATGCGGCGTCTAACGCAGGAGCATTAATTGAATACAGATGGCCTTTCGTGCAGTCGCCGGGTTATATTTCAGGAATATGGGATAATGATGCCAGTTAATCATTTTTACAAGATATAAAATTACTGGCTCCTCTGGAAAGATCATTAAGGAAAACAATTGTTCACAGCCATTGACAATAGAGTTTTAATTATTTAATACAGAAATTAAACTATTAGAGACCAGTACTGGATGCGGGAACTTAATAGAAATTTATATACAAGGGTCTGTGGACATTTTAGTGTATTAACCCACCTAATTTCTTAATCCAGATCAATCCGGAAGCCTGTTGTGGCTGTGCCTGTGAATTAAGTCGGGAGAGGAGGGCGGCCCAGGTGCCCAGGCCCCAGGTGGACAGGGTGGGGCGGGGTGGCCTCCCAGGTGAGCAGGGAGATTGCTGGGAGTCCCAGGCAGGGACCAGGGGCCCGAGAGCCCATGCCAGGAAGTGAGGATGTGGTGGCAGGACGGGTGGAGGCTGCCAGGGGCTGGCAAAGGGCAGGACGCTAGGTGGCCACCTCAGGAGCATGGACCTCGGTCCGTGTCTGGGTGACACGATTCCAGGGGATACAGTGAGGGGGGGCGTGAAGTGAGGACACAGCCCACACTACCTGGGCCCAGTGCGGGGACACCTGGTGTGCCCGGGGCCCCAGCCCCCACTTTCCCACGAGGAGCAGCCCCATTGGAACGGCCCCCCTCCGGGCACAGAGACCCTGGGGTGGGCAGGTGGCCTGCTGAGGGTAGAGATGCTTTAAATGAGGATTCTGACTTTTTTTTTTTTAAATATATATTTTATTGATTTTTTACAGAGAGGAAGGAAGGGGGATAGAGAGTTAGAAACATCGATGAGAGAGAAACATCGATCAGCTGCCTCCTGCACACCTCCTACTGGGGATGTGCCTGCAACCAAGGTACATGCCCTTGACCGGAATCGAACCTGGGACCCTTCAGTCCGCAGGCCGACGCTCTATCCACTGAGCCAAACTGGTCAGGGCGGATTCTGACTTTTTTAAAAAACAACCTGGGAATGGAAAGTCCTTCGGCGTGTAAGTAAAACTGCAGGGGGCGTGTCCAGACCGCAGAGGAGCTCGAGGGGCAGAAAGCGGCCGAGAAAAGATATCCGTCCAACGGTGACCTTTGCTGTCTGCCGAGAGGACTTCATTTTCCAAATTCCCTGCAATGAAAACACTCCTTACTTTTAAAATATGGAAATCACTATTTTCAAGACAATTAAGAAAACAAGTAGAACTTTTAAAAAGGTGAATGGTGAGCAAGACACTCCCTGCCCGCCTGGGAGGGAGGGACCGGGACACAGAGGGGCTGGACCGATGGGGACCTGGGACTGTGGGTCTGGAGCCGGGTGGGGTCAGGCCCCAGCGATGGGCAGTTCTGGGTCAGGGAGTCTGAAGCTCCCGAGTAACCGGCTCAAGGTCACGGAGCCCGTCCGGAGCTCAGCCTGGACCAGAGCTGCCTGCCCTCGGCTCCCGCCCCGCCCCGCTCGCAGCCCTGTCACCCGCCTGTGTCCTCTGTGGGCCTGTCCAGAGCATGCCAACCCCTCACAGGGCTGTCCACCACGCGAATTACATCCCGTCCCCATTATGACCAATAAATTCAAAGTGATCTTTCTTCTCCTTACAGTTTTTAGGGTTACATAAATTTCACCCACGTAATTTTTTCACGCTTGGATCTATTACAGAAAGCCACTTCTATTGTAGAAGTTAATTGATAATGTGATTTGTTATGTTGCTGGGACATAATTCAGAAAGTTATTTTAGCGCCTTTGATACATGAAATCGCACTCACGTGAGGAGACACAGGGGAGGTGAGCAGTGAGCGTGCAATGAAATATCTTCAGAAGCTTTTATTCCTGTTGTCTGGGTGCGTGCCAACACCTCTCCACAGGAAAGCTCATATTTCCAACGCTGCTCCGATCCAAATTTATTCCCTGGTCATTAGTTAGCTTTAAAAACACCTGGAACAACTATGTGTATATATATTTGGGAAAAGGAGGAAAAATCAAACAAAAAAGGAGGAATCTCCACCTTTCAATATTATCAAAGATGAGCTTTAAAAGCACTTTATATTGAATTAATTACAGATTCATGGAAAGCGGCATACATAGTGCAGACGTGGCGAATGGGACCCAACCGCACACTGTGCTGTCCACAGGCTTGTGTGTGTGGGTGTGTGCACCTGTGTGCACGTGTATGCATGTGAGAGCCTGTACATGCACATGTGTATACATGTATGTGTGTGTGCGCCCCCCTTCTGCTTTATGGATCTCCCTGCCTTGTGCGCCGCCCACCCCCGCTGCTCCCCCTGCACGGCTCCCTTCAGCCCCAGGACCTGCCACGGGGCTGAGGTGTAGGGCGTAGGGCTGGCAAGTCCAGTGCCGGCCAATCAGCCAAGAGGTTTGGAGAGAGAGGGCATCCCCATCCAATCCCGCTGACCCAGCGTGGGACACACACGTGCCAAGGTCAGAGGGCCAGCAAGGGGCTGGCGGTGTGGGCACCGACCTGGCCTTCCTTCATGCCTTCGTTTCCCCCATCGCCTCTCCCCTGGCTGAGGAAACACGTGGACAGAGCCCGAGCCACAGAGCCGGTCCACGGCACCTGCTCATGGCACACCTGGTGGCTCTGATCCACGTGGCTCCACGTTTCGGGTCCCCCTGAAGACACAGCCCACCTTGATCCCATGGTGGCAGGAGACCTGGGCTGGGAGGTCTTAGCTTCGAGGACAGGGCCACGCAGCCCTCAGGGCCCAGCGCCACACAGGCCTCCCGTGACCAGGAGAAGCCGTGTTAGCATCACGTGAAGACCGGTCCCTTCCTCTGCCGGGGTGGGAGCCCACCCGCGTGGGGGCTCATTTCACACGGCCAGGCGGGAGAAGGTGCTGGTGACGTGACGCCCAGACCCGAGGCTGGGCCAGGCCCCGCCACCACCCAGCGTCTCGGCCACAGACACCACTCGCAGGAGCTGGGGCCAGTCCTTTACTCAAGCTCTGACATGGCAAACAAAGGGCCCAACAGTGTTCCCCGTCTCAGAACCGGGCATGTCCCCCCAGGACCACGAGCCTCGTCCCCAGGGACATCGGCCAGAAACGGTCTCCGAGGGGACCCCTGCTGCTGGCGGCTTGTGGGGTGGAGACCACCCCTCCTCCGGGTCCCCGGGGATAGATGCGCCCCCTCGACCGGGCAAGGTGGGTTCAGGGGTCCAGGCAGCCTGGGGTGGCCCCTGGTGCAGCCCTCACCCCACCTGCCTGCCGGGCCCCTCCTAGGTCCTCCTGTTCCATGAGGGTCCCGGTGCAGAGGTGCAGGCAGACCCTGGGAGGGCCCGGGATGGTGGAGGAGGAGGCAGGTGGTGCCTGGGCCGAAGGGGAGGGACTCAGACCAGCAGGAGGGCCCGGGCGGGGCGTGCAGGGGCGCAGCGGGTGGGACGGGAGGATCACACGATGGCCTGGTTGGGCAGCCCGTACAGGACCAGGTTGAGGCTGACGGAGGGCCACTCAGAGCTGTTCAGCTGTGGTCGGAACGTCAGCCTGTTCTTGGGGGTCTGTGGAGACTCGTCTGAGGGGAGAGGGGAGGGGGGACAGGAGGCTCACCGGGAGCAGGAATTCCGGGGCCCCAGGCCAGGGCCATGCGCCTGGGTGGGCGGGGAGGGGTGCTCCTGGCTCTGCCTGCGACACAGCGACCCCCCCCCCCCCAGGCCTGGACGCTGCTATGAACACCCCCCCCCCCGCCCCCGGGCTTTCAGACTTGGTGTGACTTGAACGGTTTTAAAGACAAATCAGCAGATCTAATGGCCGGAGCTTCCCCTGAGGAGCGCAGAGGCCCAGCCCGGCTGTGGGCCGTTTGCAGGAGGCCGTGCGGGCGTGGAGGTGGGACTCTGACACTGCAGGGTGCGGGACGGCGGGGACGTGAGGCGGACAGTCTCTAGTTACCGTGGCCGACCATTTCCCCAGCTTCCATCCTCTGAAGGATACGGGCCACTCTCCCGGTTGTCTTGCCAAGTGCCAGCAGATCTGGGGAGGAAATTCCACCTCAGATACGTGGACCCTCCCCTCCCCTCCCCTCCCCCCCGACCGCGGGCTTCCGTGGAGGCTCAGGGGTGGGACAGGCCGGCCCCACGCACTTTCCCACAGGACGTTGGCCCTCAGCGTGTTGTCCTGCAGGGTTGTTGGCCACTGGTTCGCCAGGATGCTCCTGACCCCCACCAGGCTCAGCAGGATGGCCGTCCCGATGGGCTCCTCCAAGGCCAGCTGGGGGACACTGCAGGGACCGCGCTCCGTGGGACCGAGCCCACTCCGTCCTCACCCCAAACTGCACCAACTTCCCACCCCCAGACTTAAATGCCCCCCAAAAGGCATTCAGATCCCTCTGCGGGGCACCCCCTGCGAGAGGAAGTCCAGGTCGCTGGGGTGCGCGTGCTGGGGGCACCCGGCCCCACCCCAGCAGCCTCGAGGCTCCGGTGGCGGTGGTCAGCCGCCAGAGCCCCCGAGACTTCGCGGGGAGGGTGTGGGAGCCCGTCATGGAGGCCTGGCTCCCTTTGGGGCTCTGCCCACAGCTTGTAGGGCGCTTCCCCCCCACACTCCCCGTGGGATGCGTCCATCATTCATACGCCCCCCACGCCCCCAGCAGCCTCCCCAGGCCGGGCTGCCAGCAGGC
The DNA here is from genome assembly GCF_027574615.1 of Eptesicus fuscus. Classification (NCBI taxonomy): domain Eukaryota; kingdom Metazoa; phylum Chordata; class Mammalia; order Chiroptera; family Vespertilionidae; genus Eptesicus; species Eptesicus fuscus. The sequence continues at coordinate 56,218,813 of NC_072489.1, read as the reverse complement.
CACCAGCACCTCTTGTGCTCCGAGGACTCCAGCGTCCGCCGCATGCTCTCGTAGGACCGGCTCAGGTCCAGCAGGACCATCAGCTGGCAGTCTGCAGGACACGGGCGGGGGGGGGGGGGGGGGTGTGCAGGCTGGCGTCTCGGTGCAGCTGCCGAGGCCTGGGTTTGAACTGCAGGCCTTTTTCTGGGGTCCCGGCCCCACGGGCGCTCGGAACGTTATCTGCTTCAGGAGCCCCACACCCCTCTCAGCCTCCTTGTGCCCCGGGGCCCCAGCATGCCCCACCCTGCGAGGGGGTCTCGGCTCCCAGCACGCCACCCCGACCAGGCATCTGGCTTGCCTGGGCAGCAGCGGGCACAGGAGTTGGTCACCTGGCCCCATGCCCTCTGAGACAGGACCCGTGTCTGAGAGGCGCCCGGGGTGGGCGGGCAGCAGCCCCACAGATGCAGAGGCCCACCCCACTCCCAGGGTGGCCTGGCTGGGCTGGGCCTCGGGCGGCCCCGGGGGCAGGCAGACCCTCCAGCTGTTTACACACAGGCCTGGGGGAGCAGTGGGCCCGGGGCCTTCACAGTTCTGGGCTCCCTGGCCATCCCGTCTGGGAGGCTTGGGCCTGCCTCATAGAGGCCCTGTTTCCGCCTCCCAGGTGACAAGCTTTCGTGGTGGAGTGGGGTCCTGTCCTGCGTGGCCCCACGGTGTGCGTGGGGGGCTGGAAAGGAGACTGGGACAAGCGTCCACAGGCTGCCATCAATGGGGACATGCACCTCGAAGGGGAGGGGCCTCCTGGAGGAGTCCCTGAAAACCGCCAGCCCCTGCGCGGTGTCCTGGGGTGGGGGCCGGACGTTCGGACAGAGGGGCTGGTGGGCAGGGCGGTGACCACGCGTGGCAGACATGCCCAGCCTCCCCGTCCTCTGCAGGCCTGAACGGGGAGGGTGACCCCACCCGCCCTGGTGGTCTGCCAGGCCTGGAAGTCTAAACGGGGGCCCTTGAGAGGTGACGGGACCAAGGGGCTGCCGAGGCCTGCTCTGTCCTGGGCCTGGTCATCTGGTCCCGGAGGAGAGCCGGGCTGGGGGGCCCTTAGAGCACCCGCTCACCTTCCAAGTTCATGGCAGCCAACCTCTCCACCGACAAGTGCGACAGGAAGTTCTCCATCCCGTAGAAGAAGAAGCCCTCGCAGCGGCCCAGCAGCTGCTCCCACTCGGCCTGGCTGCGGGGCAGGGGCTCGGTGGGCGGGCGGCCAGCCAGGGACAGGCACCCTCCGGGGATGAGTGTTTAAAGCAAAGACGTCCCGCTCGGTCTTCCCTCCACCCCCACTCGTGCACTCGCCCTCCCGCGGGTCCTCTCCTTGCTCTGACTCAGGGTCCCTGGGAGCTGGTGCCAGCCGCTCTCGGGAGAAGGAGGGAGCCCCCAATCTCACTGGGCGTGGCTCTGGGAAGTGCTGGAGGGACACTTCCCAGACCCAGGCACGCCCAGTCCCCGAGGGCACCCACAGGACCTGCCCCGCTGGGCTGGCTGTAGGACCCTGTGCAGGGCACCCCTGAGGCCAGGTCCTCAGCTGTGAAACGGGATAAGGACAACGACGCCCTGATCCAGGCACCCAGAGTGAGATGCAGGGAAGTCAGGGGGTCACAGGACAGAATGGGGGCTCAGGCAGGAGGGGCCTGAGGGGGAGACGGGGGAGACGGGGAGGGAAGGGGCCCAGGTGGAGACTGAGGACAGCGGCCCCACGGGAAGAGCACCCCCTGGCGCAGGGAGCCCCACAGGACGCCGTCCCGGGAACCCAGACCGAACCTTGGAAAGAACTTTTTTCCCAGATGTCCCACCCATCGTGCGGTGTACGAGTCTTTGTATTTATCCAAGATTTCCCGGGTTACGGAGACAGGCAACCACGTCCCTGCAGCGAGAATGGAATGGAGGCAAAACGCAGAAGCTTCGTCACCGCGTGGAGCACGCGGGGCCTGGGCTCGCCTCACGGGGCACCGGCTGTCGTGGCAGTGCCCCACTCACTGGTAATGGAGACGCTGGTCTCCTTCCCTCCCTCGAGGAGAGATTTGCAAAACCAGTTTCACAAAAAAAAAAAAAAAAAATCCTATATAATAAAAGCGTAGTATGCAAATTGTCCCCTCGACCGGGAGTTCAACCAGGGGGCGGGGCCGGCCAGGGTAAGGAGGGAGGACCTGGCCGGCAGCCAGCAGCCGCTAGGGACCCTACCAGTGCACAAATTTTGTGCACTGGGCCTCTAAGTAAAAAAAAAAATAAATTTTAATCTCAGAATTAAACACCGAGAGCCTGAGGGCAGGAGGCCTGAGAGGAGGGAAAGGCCCAAGCGCATGGAGCTGCCCCGTGGGGGCCCAGGCCACGCCTGATGCCGAGGGCGGGGTGTGGCGTGTTCATGTGCGTGTGCATGTGTGTGTGCATGCAGAGAGGGGAGGGGCCGTGCAAGTGCTCACCTGGGCCCTGGGCCTCCTCGAAGGGGTCTACGACGTCTGGGCTGCGGTTAAGGAGAACCAGGACCACAGGCTGGTGCTGGGCAGTGGGGCCCGGCAAAGGATACACCTGAAGCTGTCCGCGTCGACTAAGATGGCATCGGGAGGGATGACTCGGGGCGCGCTGCCCTGTGACGACAGGCGGGGTCGTGGGGCCCGGCTCCCGCGGCACCCGGCCCTCAGCCCAGGGCCAGCGGGCCTCGCCCCCTACCTTCCGGCTCTTCTTCCCGGGGCCTCTCCGCTTGAACTCTTTGCCTTTGGCGCCCTTTTTCGTGGTCCGGTCTGTGGGAGACACGGAAGGAAGGGGTGAAACCGGGGGAAGAGCCGGGGGCGGGGGCAGGGCACCGCGACGCGCCGGACGCCACTCCGCTCGCTTTGACACGGTCGGTCTGATGTGATGTGAAGGTCACCTCAACGCCAAAGCGAGATGTGGGGAGAGCTGTTCCTTTTACGTTTTCTAAAGTGAAACGGCAGCGGCATCTCAAATGTGAAGACTCAGAGGGCGGCGGGGAGAGGCCTGGGCCAGGCCCGCCCAGTGACCCCCCCCCACGGGCCCCCCAGGGTGCCGGCCCCCTGGCGCCTCTCCGCACGGCCGCCCGCTGGCTGCCGCTCACTGTGCAGCGGCTGTGGGTTCGGGAAGTGACGGACCCGCCCGTGTCGGAAGCGCGGATGTGGGGTTCTCCGCCTTGTCCTGACTTTTTTTTTTTCAAACCACCAATTTGTGAGTCCACTTTCTCTCCTGTCGATGGCTCACGTGCTTGCTGCAGCCCTGGTCTGCTTTCCTTGGATTTTCTGTGTTCTCGCTACTTAACTTAGCTACTTCCTCATGCACGTCACAGCTGTGTCATTTCCTAACACAGACGTTCCAAGCTGAGAGGCCCTTCCAGGGTGACGGGGCTCCCCCCCTCGCCCCCCCCCCCCGCCCGGGGACCTGCACGCGGAGGCAGCACCGCAGTCCCTGTGGCTTCTCTCTGTTTCCATCATTGGTTCCCCCCCACTCCCCCCCTTTGGTTTAAACGGGTTTCTCGAAGGCACCCGATGGGGACTTGCACGTCGTCCCGCAGCGGCCTCGCCTGCACAGGTGGTCACGGGTGCTCCCTCTGTCCCGGCCCCCGGGTTCCACGCCCCTCCTTCCTGCCCTCGCGGGTCTAACCGAGCGCTGTTTGCAGCTCACCCCCCCCCCCCCCGCCGCGTGTTCGCGGTGACTGCTCGGTGGAGGCCTAGCCCCCCTCGGGTGTGGGCACCGGACCACACAGGGTCTGCTGGCCCCGCCCCTCGGCCCAGTGGATCACACCGTCAGACGGTCCCAGTCACACACGTTACAAACCCCACAGCACACTTTCCGTTCTTTGCCCTAAACTGTCAGAGTCATGGAAGATTTTAAGGACAACGGTCCTAAGCGGTCGCCCACACCCCCCGCTTTCCCGGCTGGGGAGCAGCCTCCTGAGGTCCCTGAGCCGGGCAGGCCGCGGGGTGGGAGGAGGAAGGTCCCTGAGCCGGGCAGGGTGCGGGGTGGGAGGAGGAAGGTCCCTGAGCCAGGCAGGCTGCGGGGGTGGGAGGAGGAAGGTGTCTGAGCCGGGCAGGCCGCGGGGTGGGTGAAAGTCATTTCCAAACTATCCACACCGACAGGCTTTTCCTTAGTAACTTAAGGACCGAGGTCACTGTTTGCGTTGTTTCTGCCAAGTCTTGTGGCTCCTGCCTGTGTGCTCGATGCACGAGCGTCTTTTCCTTTTAAAACCGCCGACACTAGCCCGAGCAGATTGGCTCAGTGGAGAGAGCATCGGTCTGCGGACCCGGGTTCAAGTCCAGCCGGGTCGCAGGCTCCTCCCCGGCCCCAGGCCCTGGTTGGGGCACGTGCAGGAGGCAACCAATCGATGTGTTTCTCTCACATCAACGTTTCTCTCTGTCTTTCCCTCTCTCTCCCTAAAAATCAATGGACGAACATCCTCAGCTGAGGAATAACCATAAAAAGCAGCCGCCGCCGCTCACGGTTAACCAGCGCTGCTGCCGGTCCACCGCCCTCCCGCCCGCTGCTCCTGGCTCCGGCTGCTCGTCTCTGTGTCTGGCTCATCCAGCCGCCTGGGTCTGTGCAGTCAGTTTCCTCGAATGTGGGAAACGGGCCGCTGTTACCCGGGTCCAGGCCCAGAACCGTCCGGGGAGCCGTCGCCGGTGGGGCAAGGGGCTCCGTGTGGAGTGAGAGTTCTCTCCCGGGGGGTGAGGGGCTCCGTCTCCCACTTCTCCACGGGCCCGGCTCACTGAGTGGGCGACACGCTGACTTTCACCTGGCCTGGCGCTGAGACTGCCGCTCCCACGCATCCTCTTGTGCCTCCTCGGGGAGACCGTTCAGGCACCTGGGACAGGTGGGTCCTGGCACCTGGGCAGCTGGCCTCTCCAGGGCAGGGCAATGCCCTCTGGCCGCCGCCCCTAAACCTGGGGATCTCAGACTCTCCCTCTGCGGGTGGACACCTGAGCCCCTGCGGCCCTGGCTGAGTGTCGGGAGCGCGGTGGCTGCTGCGGGCGGCTCTGTCCTGGCCGTGGTGGTTTCTTCACACACTGCACTGACCTGCCGTCAGCCGAAGACGTGGGGGACCTGCAGGCCCCCGGACCTGCCCTGCAGACTCTTGTCACTCTGGGTCCCCGGGCCCCAGCCCAGGGGCACCACGGGCTCTGCCGTCCCCGCCGCCAGGTCGCCAACGTCTGAGAATGATTGCTTTGTGCCTCTCGCCTGGAGTTTTCCTTGTTTCAGGTGGAAGGACACGTGGTCCTTGGGATTTCTTCTTGGATGGCGGCAAAAATCCAACCTACTCATTTTCCATTTGGTTTCACATGGATGGACGTGCGTTGTTCCTGCGGAAACCTGCACCGCGCCCAGCGAGGAGGATTCCCACGCCACCGTCTGCGCACCCGGCACCACAGCGGAGCCTCGCCGCCCCGCCCGGCCCCGCCCTCGGGAGACAAGCTCACGCGGCCAAGAACCCTGACAGAACACGGGGCACACAGCAGGAGCTCTGTAAACACCTTTCTGATAACTGTGACAGGAGCTAACCACCTCGGGTAATAAAAGCGAGCAGTTCCATTTCACAGCGAGCCCCCGGCCGGCCCGGTGCACTCACCTGCCTCCTCCTGGTGGAGGCGGTTGTAGAGCATCTGCAGGGAGAACTCCCGGGACATGGAGTTGATGGCGCCCTCCCGGAGCGTCAGCAGGCCCTCCAGGGGCAGCTCCAGCAGCTGCCTGTCCACAATGAGGACCACGGTGTCCACGACCTCGGGCTCCACCGGGGGCGGGAGGAAGCTGGCTGCCGGCGTGGCCAACCCTGTGGCAAAAGTCACCGCTGAGGCCACTGCCTGGCCACGGCGGCCCCCCTGGCAGAGAGCAGGGCCCCGGCGTGTGGCCGCTCTGGGGGAGACACACTGGTCTGACGATGCCGCCGGGCCGGTCACAGGGGTGTCGGGTCGTCCGTGGCTCTGAGGACCGGCCCGGCGTGGGCGGCCGCTCCCTGCGGCAGGTCCTGGGATGACGTGGCTCCTCCCAACCAGGGAGCCCCCTTCCAAAGGACCGACATGTGCACAACCCTTTCCTCCCTCAGGAGGCCAGAGAGGGGTCGTGACCTCCGGGGCAGCCCCGTAGAGGGCCCTTCGGAGAAAGGCTTTCCCGGGGACCGCGGAGCCCGCGGAGGAGCCTCGGTCCTGTCTCCTGGCAGAGAAAGCCCGCCCTCCGACACGCATGGCGATGCGGGGCAAGGCCCCGTGACTCCGCCCACAGAGTGAAGACAGCGCCCTGGCCCCGAGCGCACCGGGCTCCTCGGCGGCGGGGACGGGAGGGCAGCATCTCAGTCACAGAAGTGGCCTCGGGAGGTCAAACCCTGGCCTCGGCGCTGGCGCGTGGACGGGACTCGTCTTCGGACCCTCCATCCTCAGACGGGGGACGGGCCCTTGGGACCCTCATCTCTGAGGGTCTGCACCTCGTGCTGTGGGCATCAGCAGCCAGAGGAGGTCAGAGCACTTTTGACAAAGTAACTGCCCATTTCCCTCTGCTCAGCGAGTCTTTGTGCGGGAAGAAAAGTAGATGAATGAAGTGCCTTTTTAAAAGAGCAATTTATGGCTCTGGCCAGTTTGGCTCAGTGGTCAGAGTGTCGGCCTGCAGACCAAAGGGTCTTGGGTTTGATTCCTGGTCAAGAGCACTTACCTTGGTTGCAGGATCAATTCCTAGCCCAGGTCGGGGCGTGTGCAGGAGGCAACCAATCGATGATGTCTCTCTCACATCAATGTTTCTCTCTCTCACTCACTCTCTTCCTCCCCACCCTCTTCCACTCTCTCTAAAAATCAACGGAAAAATATTCTCAGGCATAGATTAAAAAATAAAAATAAAAAAGAGCTACTTGTGAAATTAGGCACCAGGTGAGAGATTAGGCCCTGGCACACCCCTAGCGCGCCTCCCCAGCTGTGAGGGCCAGGGCTCTGCCCGCAAAGTGCCCAGGGCCATGAGCCACGGGCATGGCTGCCCTTAAGCTGACCCCGCGGCCAGGCTGTGACAGAGGTGGCGGGGCACACAGCCTCTGAGACCGACCCAGCCACCTGCGGTGCCCAGCGCCCGGGGAGACCCTCGGAGGGAGGCCCCGCGGGCCCGCCCGGCAGCTGCCAACACGCTCGGCTCTCACAGGTGGGGCGAGTCCCAACCCGGCTTCTTCTTCACCAACAGCCACGGAGGTTCCTGGGGGCCAGTGACTCGCGGCCTTGGCGCCTCCCTGCCGCTGCCGCTCACCTGGGAGCATGGACTGCTTCCGTTCCTTGCCCTTTGCTTTCCCCAAATCCCCAATGGTCGACGAAATGTGGATTCTGAAAGTCAGAGGCACACGTGCAGGTGTTAACACACTCGAAAACCACACACAGCGGGCACGTCAAGCACATCGCTGTGGACCGTTTCTCGTTCACGCAGCAAGAGCCTCACCGATGGGGGCGGGGAGCTGCGCCCAGGCGGGGGCGAACAGGGCTCAGGGCCCTCACTGACTGCTGCCCAGTCCCGGAGGGCCCAGGCCCAACCCCGCTGCCTGCTTTCCTGCCCGAAATACATGCAAGGCAGCCCCTCGCTCTGCTGTCCCGCCCCACCCCCGCAGACGGTGTGAGAGGACCGGGGCTTCTTCCCAATGGCAGACGGCAGATGGGACAGAGCCGGGCATTCTGGGGGTGCAGGCATTCTGGGGGAGCAGAGACCCTCAGGAAGCACAGGGGGTCCTGACAGGAGGAGCGAGTTCCCCGTGTGAACGGGGGCTGAGAGAGAGGGGTGCGGCTTCCCGCCCGCCTGCCTGCCCGGCACCAGGCACTCAGCTCCACTGGGTGTACAGAGCTCAGGCCCTGACCCCGAGAGAGCACCCGGCACGGGACCTGGGCTCGGGGCAGCGGAGCAGCAAGAGCAGCGGGCGCAGGTAGTCCTCCGTGGCCTTCAGGATGTCGCTGAGTCTCAGGAAAGGGAACCTCTGCCTTTCATGTTTCACGCCTTCTGATTTCTGTCCAAGCCAGACAGCCCATGATCAGAAGGTGCCAGGGGACCTCAGGGGATGCACCTGGTTAGAGCAGAGGGGCGCAACCCCGCTGTGTGGGGACCCACAGGGACAGGCCACTCCGGAACAGCCTGGTGGCCAGGGCCCAGCTCAGCAGCACATGAAGCGCCTTGGACCCACCACCTGCCTTGGGCACCAGAGTCCTTGGGCCCCGTAGACCATGCCCAGTGATGGGCAGTTTCTCCCGCCACCCCTCTGAGAGCACCCCTCTTGGGCACCCCCAGGCCCACAGGGATCCTCTGCTCACATCACGGAGAGGTCTGCATCAGACTGGGCTCAGGAATTCAAAGAAAAGTTGAGCCCTGTCCAGCAGGGAGGCCGACCTGGGTGTCCCACAGTGCCTGGTCGGTGCCCCTTACCCGCTGAGGGGGTCCCTGCCCAGCTCCGCACCCCCCCCCCCCACACCTTACTGCGGCCCGGCTGGGGTCCCGGTCCCCTGACAGCTGGGTTGGGGCTGGGGCCTCACCGGGCCGAGGATCAGCGCTCTGTCCTTGCTGCACACCTCAGCCTGGCTCTGCTCCCGGAACTGCTGGGCGCCGGCCACCAGGCCAGACAAGGTGGCCGGGTTCACAGCCACCCGCGCCACCCTGCAGGCGTCTGCGGAGACAGACACGGCCGCTGCCCCTCACCCAGCCTCGCAGACCCGCCCTTGGCCATGAACACGTGGAACTCCTGAGCAAACTGTGGGCACAGGGCTTCTCCACAAGGCTCGCCCGCCTCGGGGCGGGCCCTCACCCTCGCGCCCGGCCAGCACTGGGGTGAGGGACCGACCCCCTAAGGCAGGAGGATGGGCCGGGAGGGCAGGGGCCCGAAAGGTTGAGGGAAAAAGGGAAAACAGAAACAAGGCATTTGAAACGGGCCGAGGCGGCAGACCCTGCACGGGGTTAGCTCGGGCAGCTGGGCCAGTCCTCTGGCCCCAGGGGCTTCCCCAAGGGTCTGGTCCTGGCTGCGGACAGAGTCCCGGTCACTCAGGATGAGTTTCAGAGACGGTGCGGATGTCACCCCGCTGGTGGCTGGGGCTCCCCACTCTGAGATGCCTCCCACCAGACTGTGCTGAACCTGCCCAACCCCCGGGGGTGAGAGGAATGGAGTGTGGGGTCACCACGCCCACAGGAGGGACGTGTGTCTGGAGGCGGCAGGTGTGCCTAGCGCCGGGTAAACACCTGCTCCGGGAACTCACCCCCGACTTGGACCAACTTCCCTTTGGCTGTGGGGATGAACTTGGGTTTCTCATAGGCAGCACCGTACAGATGGGTCCTGTGAGCAGGAGGGCATGTGCAGGGTAGGGTCAAGTCCAGCCCATAGGGTCCCAGAGCAGCCCCAAGACGCAGCTTCTGTGAGCCACGTGCACCCCCAACAGGAGCACCCTCCCCACCAGCGCGGGGTGAAGTCAAGATGTGGAATGAAAACAGGCCCATGCGGACACAGCTGTGAGCTGTCGGCGGCCTCTGCCGGAGGCTGGGCCAGCCTCCTTCTCTCCAGACAAGCGAACTGGCTCTGCCCCACCTAGTGGTGACCCTCAGACACACAGGGCCCCACTAAGGTCAGAGGTGGCACCGTGGCCTCCAAGACCCTGCGTGGGTGGGCAGCAGGCGTAAGAATAGGAATCGGCCTACCTGTCAGGTGAGTGGTGCAGAGAGAGGATCCGAAAAGTGGGAGGAATCTCATTTAAGTGGTTAAAATGTTGTTCAGTGACCGAGAGATTCTGCCAAGCCTGTGTGACAAACAGAGATCAGCGAAGCCCTGCGGGGCAGCGGGTGGGCTGCTGGCTCCATCGTCATCTCTGAAGAGGAGACGCACCAGCAGGGAGGGGGTACAGGGGGGTGAGCAAGGTGGGGAGCAGGGTGGCAGCCGGGGTTCTGCCTGGGCTGGGGCTGAGGCAGGAGCTCTGCACAACTCATGGCCACCACAAGGGGGCAGCAGGTGCACACGGAATTACCTGGCCCTTCACTAATAGAAACCTCATCTGCATGATCCAAAGCACACGTGCACCCAAACCAAAATAGTGCAGCCTCTTCCCTGAGCCTCCTCCCGTCTCCACACCACACACGCAGGTGTGCACGCGCCCGTGCACAGTCAAGGGCACAGATGCACACGCCACCCTGTCCCCTCTCCCTGCCGTCAGCCCTGTGTCCCTCCTTCCAGCTGCCTGCTCTCCTGCACGCCACCCCCTCCCCCCTGAGCTGACCTCTGCTTTCTGATGAAATGAGCTTCAAGTGTGCAAAAGCCGACCAGGGTTCGAGGGCGCCCCCAGCTCAGTCACCTTGGAAATGGCAGCCAGCCTCTGCTCCACGCTGGCAAACTGGCTGGTGGAGGCCCGCTCCTGGCGCTTCAGCCTGCTCTCGAGGTGCAGCAGGGCCGCCAGCTGCGAGCTGCTGGTGTTGGCCGTGGCCGTGAGCAGGACGTCCCGCATCATGTCTGAGACTGAGCAGCTCTGGAACAGACCGAGGGAGGTGCGAGGGCCAGGCCCGGCCCGGCTCGTGGGCCCACAGGACATGGGGAAGAGAGGCCTGGGCTCGGGGGAACCTCAGGAGAACGGCCTCTCCTCTAAGTGAGCGCCGTCCGTCACGCAGGCCCCAGCCCCAGCCCGGCCGGTGCTGGCGGAGCCACCAGCAGGAGAGGCACAGGGTGCTGGGGCCTCCCTCCCTCCCACGGCGGCCGGAGGGTGCACAGAGCAGAGCCGCACCTGGGACAGCATCAGGAACTGGCAGGTGGCCGTGGGGTCCAGGGTGCCGATGCACTCCACCATCTCCAGGCTGGCGGCCGCCGCCACCTCCAGGAGGCCGTTGCCCAGGGCGACCTGCAGGCACTGCAGCAGCACCTCGGTGGCCTGGGCCAGGTACTGCTGGGCCAGCGCCTTCCTCCTCTGCGGGTGCGGGCACAGGCGCAGGCTCAGCCCAGGCTGGCTCCTCGGGTGGGGCGGGCGTGGCGGGCGGGCGGGCGGGCGGGAGCAGCTGTACCTTCAGCTCCGAGCTTTTCCGGCTCCGCTCCTCAGGGGCCGTCCTGAAGGCGGGCTGGCTGCTGCCATGCTCCTCGCTGTCCCCGTCGTCCGGGGTTATCTCCAGATACTTGAGGCTGCTGTGCTCTGTCCCCACCTAGGGGACATGCCTCCGTCAGCTGGCACTTGTCGGGACACCGCCCAGCCCCAGAAGTGCCTGTGGGTCAGGCGACTCTGCAGGATCCCCCGAGAGGGCCCGGCTGGCAGGTGCAGCGGACGGGGAGCAGCTCTGGAGCAGCGAGCCCGGGCGGCACAGGCCTCGATCGGTCGCATGCCGTACCCACTTCCCTTCAGTCCTGGAAATCCAGGCTCCCTGGCCGCAGCGCCCAGCAGCTCTGTGCAGCTGCGACCCAGTGAGTCAGGTGCCCGCCTGCCCCGGGACTAGGGGACCGTGAGACTTGTGCCAGCCTGTCTGTAGAACAAGCCACCCAATGGGGTTCTTTGGGATGCAGTGGGCCCAAGAGGACTTGGGCTGAGGGGAGGCCTGGGTTTGTGGGGTCATGGCGGGCAGGGGCCGGAGGAACCTGGGCTGGGAAGGGGCTGGATCTGGGTGGGTGGGTTTCTTGAAAGCCCTGCCCGGCCATCTGGGAGTTAGTGCACGTTTCCCCGACAGCCCTCCCAGGGGGCTGTTAGCGCCACCTCGTGGACAAGCCCCATGTGGACAAGGCGTGTGGGTCTGCCTCTACCCGACTGAGGCCACCTGTGCAGGTGCTCAACAAATGCCGGTTGAACAAGGACCAGGCTCCTCAGCTTCACCCAAATGTGAGTCCTAGCCTAGGTCCCAGGCACAGAGCGCCCACAGGGGCAGACGGGGCCTATGTACCAGGCTGGACAGGGAGGCGGGGGCACCAGCTCCAAATCACACGGGGTGCGGAGCCACCTTCCCCGGGGCCAGAGGGCTCCTCCTAAGGGACGGGGTGTGGGGCCGAGCCTGGCTGCACCGGGTGGAGGAAGGGCATCTGCAGGGGCATTTAGGAGGGTGACCTGCGTGGCAGCGCCGTCCCCAGTTCCCACTAAGGGGTCGTGTGCTCCCATGGGCGCCTGGCTGCTGGGCAGCCTCGCCAGGGGCTCGAGAGAAGGGGGGCCTGCATGACCACATGGCCGGTGGGCGGGGCTCGGCGCTCACTTGGGCTTCTCTGGACTTTGTGGGGTGCAGGGCCCCTGTGCCCAGGCAACTCCAGACTCCTGGGCGGAGAGCTGCTGAGGTCGGGGAGGCACCGTGAGCCAAGACCATGTTTGGGGCTGGGGACCCCCCACCCATGTTCCTCTCTCTCCCACCTCCACTTTATAAAGGGACAGACAGCACTTGTCCATAGTCTGTTCTCAGAGGCCCGCCTTTCTCTCCTGCCCCAGGGCTCCCGCTGGCGAGACTGCTTCTTGCCTTTTCTCCCCGCCTCCAGCCACACACCCTTCTTAACTGAGGACAATCTGAGGCCTATTTCACATCCTGTTCTGAGAGCAGGGGAGTCTGAAATGCATTGTTTGCGTTGTTGAAGCACGGACGGTGGGTTGGTGCCGAGCTAGAAGCGGGAGCACGTACCAGGAGGCTCTCCTCCCAGTAGAATATGGGGCGCACGGGGTCCGCCTGCATGGCCAGCAGGCGCAAGGCCCTGCCCACCAGGCCCAGGAGCCGCGCGCGGATCTCCACGCAGCTGGCGCTCAGCGGCTGCAGGCTCCCCAGCTGCGCCAGCGCAACGTGGGCCAGGGTCCGCTTCAGCGTGAACCATCTCTTCAACACAAACCGCGTTAGTTACTCCCCCCTCCCGCCCCAGAAAATGCAACAGGCCCACCCTCCAACGCCCCCGGGGCCCCCCCGCATGCCCCCAGGAGTGGGGACACAGGAGCCGTCTGAGAAACACCCCTCCTCCTGGCGGAAAGGGTCTCCAGGGCTTAGGTTATGGGAGGGTCACTAAAGCTTGCATATAGAACCTCAAGTTAGGGCTCAATGACAAGCATGAGTTCGTATCAAGTTCAATTTTAGGACTGTCTTTCATCCACCTATAGTTTCGTCAAATTTGTTTGATTCGGAATGCATGAAATCTAAGAAAATGTCTAAAATGGCAGAATGCTTCCTTCAAAACAAATAATTTGCAAATTAAACTTTTTTTTTTTTTTTTTAACAAAATGCGATTCCTCTTATGGACTTTTTCATACGCTGGCAGAATTGTCAGAGCAAACTCAGAACTCGGGAGGGAGCTCATGTGCTCGGGCAACATCCCCAACGTGACCTGGATTCATTAGCCAATGAGGTTCCCTCAGATGATCAGGTGAGGCCCTTCCTCAGCAAGGCTGGGGACCCCCAAGCTGTGGGGGCGGCTGGGGGCCGCGGGGGGCCGCAGGGCAGAGATCTGAGGGGCGTGCATTGTGAGCTCCGGGTCTGGTTCCCACCGGCTAGTCCTCTGCTCACAGTGGCAGAGCCCGCATCCCAGCACGACGCCCACGTGGGCGGGCCGGCGGCAGCGGTCATTACCAGGCCGGTGGGGGTGAGGTCGCTCACGCTCCGCAGGTAGTCGGCCAGCAGCTTCTCCATGGAGTCCTGCCGCAGCTCGCGCTCCAGGGGCTCCTCCCAGATCAGCTGGAACATGTCCAGGTACACGTCCACCAGGTTCAGCTTGAGGTGCGCCAGCTTCCTCGCCAGGGGCGTGTTGACGTTCTGTAACTGACACGTTGGGCACAAGTCAGACCCCGGGGCCTCTGGGAGGCTCAGCGTCCGTGTGCTGCTGTGATGAGGCATCACTGACGTGTTGCTATGTTTTCACGGACGGAGACCCCCAAAGAGCCATCACCACCATGAAAACAATGACGTCCCCCTCACACCCCACATTCCCTCCCTCCCGCCACCTCACTCTCCCTGGGCCCCAGGCAGCCTCACCTGGGGCCCCTCCCCCCGGTGGCCACAGGGAGCGTGGGCAGTGCAGGCCGCCTCTGCTCCGGGGTGACCACAGGGGAAGACCAGGTGTGGCCCCGGGTCCAGGACACACACTTACGTCTTGAAGGGCCAGGAGGCTCTGGACACTGTGCAGCAGCTCCTCCTCCTCGGCCACGGCGCTCTGGCCCAGATCGTAGGCCTCCAGGTAGTACGCGGTCCTTTGCTCCTCGTCCGGCTCTATTTGGGCGCATAACCTTCCCAGGACGAAGGGCGGGCGGCAGAGATGTCAGAGTGGTGCGTCGTCAGCAGCGACAGAATGTGCAGTGTGACTGTACTGTGCATGTATTAGTGCTCAGCATGTAATGAGGCGATCTTATACACGTACAGATATTGTCAGCATATCTGAACACGACAGAGTGCAATCACCTTCCTGTCTTAGGGACACGGGCGCCGGGCGCCTCCCACCAGGCCCAGAGGGCTCCGCAGCATCGGCTGCCTGTCCCCCCCCCCCCGTCCCCAGGCTGCATCTGCATTTCTGAATTCCTACGACGACCATCTACATCGGACTGACATTCTACACATGTCCAGGTCGCTTTCCCTCATCAAAGCTGTTTTAACACCTTACATGCGTGTCATGGAGCGTGTGGCTATCCCAGGGCAGGAAGGGGGCGTTTCCTGAGGCTGTGCTCATCTCTCTGCGGGGCTGTGTGTGAACACATGTGCGTGGGCAGGGTAATGTGTACACATGCATGTGATGCATGTCTGCACGTGTGAGATGTGGCTGGATGATGTGTGTGGGTGTGTGACGGCATGTGGACACTGGAGGCGGAGCTGCTACCTGTGGTGGGGGTGGAGGGGCGGTGAGGCGTGTGTGTGTGTTTGCAGAGACTGAGCAGGTGGGACACCAAGGTGGCAGGACAGGAGCGAGGATACCCGTGATGAGCTTTACTTGAGGGCACCCCAAGTGGCTGTAAACCCCCAATGTGGGCATCCCCATGGGAGATGCAGGTGGCCACAGGCAGGGGCCGGGAGGAAGCCCTACGGGGCCAACGGGGCTGATGACAATGTGACTGGGAGGAAAGCTGGCCACGGGGGGGGGGGGGAGGGAGGAGCGGCAGCACGAGGACCCGAGGATGGAGAAGGGTCTGTGCAGAGACTCAGCAGGGCCGGCGCTTGGCATGGGGCGGCCGGCACGGGCCTGCAGGAGCCTCCGGGGACAGCTCCCCGCCGCCGGGGGACCTGCGGCCAGGCGCTCACCTCTTTAACTTGGCCCGCTCCAGCTTTATGTCCACACAGTTCTCTTTGTAGCCACAGCTGACAAACTTTTCCTCAGTTTCCAACAAGCGCTCATACAGCTCGCTCAGCAAAAACGGGAATTCCGAAGGTTCGCTGTCCACCGACTCCTGGGCGACGCGGATCCGGAGGTTCAAGCACCTGTGGGGGCGGGAGGGACACTCCACTTTCGGTTCCACTAACGTGTGGCCGACGTGACACCGGCCGATGGGACACGGCCAACATCTGGGACGACACCGGCCGCCCCGTGGAGCCACCGGGGCCTCCACCTTTCGCCCCGGTGCCGGGAGGGGCACCTTTGGTTTCTCAAAACCAGAAGCCGCTCAGCCACGTTCTGCCATCACAGGACAGTGCAGCTAGAGCCCCCCCCCCTCCCCCCCGGTGTCCATGTGGAAAATCAAACCCTCCTCCAAGGGCTGCATCGGCCTGCAGAGGTGCGTGTGCCCGGACGGAGGCAGGAGGCGTGTGGACTAAGTGGTGGACTCGGGGTGGGCACGAGGGGCGCCCCAGCAGCCTCTCGCCAACACAGAACGAGAACTCGACAAAGAAGAGGCAGGAAATAGAGAAATCCAAAATGAGGCAAAATCCCTGTTGCTTTGGCCAATGACGCAAAAGCGGCTTCTTCGAAACAGTCAGATACTCGGGATTCGGGGATTCTGAGGTCGGGGAGGAGACGGACAGACCCCGGGGCGGCCTGGGTAGAAGCCATGAGAGAGGCTGTGAGCCTCTCTCCACCACACCACCAGAATAACGGCTCAGAAACCAGCCGGGAGTCTGAGACTAACAGGCAGGGGGAAATGGCGCTGCTGTTCAAAGTTCCGTCCCCAGAGCACGGGCCGCGGGCCCAGGGGGTGGAGAAAGCCTGGTGCTGTCTCCGGGGATGGACAGGGGGCTCTGAACACCAGCCAGAGCAGAGGAGGGGAGGCGGCTGAGCCCCAACCCAGCACAGCCCTGCCGTGGATGGAGGTGCACCCCACCCCCACCCCCAGCGCCCAGCCGGCGGTGCCCGTCCCTCCACCCAGGAGAGGCCGCAGGAAGCCCACGCATGCTCGTGGGTAAGGAGGGCCGTTTGCTGAGAAGTTAGGGACGAGACAAGGCCACCTGCATCTTCGGAGAGAAATACACGCCGCTCCGAGGGGCCCAGAGCCCGAGTGGCCGGACAGACACGTTGTTCCTCAGAGGGGTGAGGGGTGCACAGTCGCTGGAGAAGGGTGACTGCGGGGCCCCCGCTGTGCGAGTCCCTGACCTCCCCCTGGCCGCGAGCACGCGTCCACAGACGTTACCTGGCCTCCAGGTCTGTGGCCATGAACTCCAGGACGGGCGCGCGGTTGGGTCGTTGTCTCTTGAGCACCTTGAAGACCTCGATGAGCTTCTGGAACAGCTGGCAGGCCTGGGGGGCGCGCACACGGGCGTCAGCGGGGCCCCAGCCCGCGGCCCTCCCTGCTGAGCACAGCGCTGGCCTCTCCTCACCATCCCTTCTTTCCCTTCCTTTTCCGTGGACAAGATCGTGTCTGCCAGGGTCAGCGTGGACCGGTACCAGAACTCCTCGCCGCCGCCCAGGCGCTGCGCACGCTCAATCATCTTCCTGGCTTGGCCGTAGTTCTTCTCCTTGTTGGCCAACTGTGCCAGCAGCTGCAGGCATTTGGCTTCTGCACAAAGATCCTTAAGATCCTAAGAAACACAAACACACATGGAGACAGGGTGGGGGAGTGAGCAAGAGACTGAGACAGAGACAGAGATAGAGAGACAGAGAAAAGAGATGGAGAGAGAGACAGACAGAGAGACTGAGGTGGAGGGACAGAGGGACAGAGACGGAGAGGGGACAGACAGGAGTGCAGCAGCTCCGGGCAGCAGGCCTTTCCACACCTGCGTCCTGCACTGGGCGCCTCTCCGACCCTCAGGCACCTGTACGCTTGCCCCGGGCACAGGTGGGCTGAGCCTGCGGTGCTAACACCCACCTGCAGGACTCTGGGCCGGGGTCAGAGCCCTGGGAAGCCCCCCTCAGCAGCGGCTCCAGCACCCTCCCGCCATCCTGGGGCGCAGCTTAAGGGCTCCCCCGAGGCCTCGGCCCCCAGGCTGGGCGTCGCTGTCCTGATGCCGGTCCAGGGCTGCCTTTCTTCCACTCACCGCACATGTCAGGGGGGTGAGGGGTGGGATGGTGGGGCGGGGCCTCGCTGGCCTCTGGACTGAGCCAGGCTTTGAGGCAGGGAGAAGCCCGGGTGGCTGGGCCCAGAGCGGGCAGCCAGCATGCAGCTCCCAGGCTGACAGAGGGAGGCCTGATGGGCTCAAACCTCTCATCCCAAGAGCCAGGGCCCCCGAGCGGCCAGCGCAGGCTTGGGTGCAGTTGCGGTGGGACAGTGGCTGGAGTGGGGAGAGGAGAGGTGGGCACAGAGAGGAGGTGGGTATGGAGGCCGGGCACCTGCTCGGAAAGCAGGTGGGTGCACCACCGGAAGCAGGTGGGTGCAGCGGGAGGGACCGGTGACAGCTGGGCTGCTGTGAGGACACAGGATGGGAGCAGGTGCAGCCTTCCCCAGGAAAGCATGGAGGCAGGGCCCAGTCCCTGCAGACACCCAGGAAAGACGCCGCCGGCCGAGCTACCCTGGCTCTGAGTGCTGAGCCTCAGGGAGGCGCCAGAGGAGGGCAGAGCCCCAGACTCTCAGACATGAGGTGGCTGGGTGACGGGGTGGCCTGGGGAAGAGGCTGAGACAGAGCAGCCAAGAAATACAAGCCCATACCTGTCCCAATGCATGAGACCTGCCCACACCTGTCCCAGTGCCTGAGGCCTGCACACACCTGTCCCAGTGCCTGAGACCTGCACACACCTGTCCCAGTGCCTGAGACCTGCCCACACCTGTCCCAGTGCCTGAGGCCTGCACACACCTGTCCCAGTGCCTGAGACCTGCACACACCTGTCCCAGTGCCTGAGACCTGCACACACCTGTCCCAGTGCCTGAGGCCTGCACACACCTGTCCCTAATGCCTGAGACCTGCCCACACCTGTCCCCAGTGCCTAAAGCCTGCGCACACATGTCCCCAGTTCCTGAGGCCTGCCCACACCTGTCCCCAGTTCCTGAGGCCTGCCCATACCTGTCCCTAATGCCTGAGACCTGCACACACCTGTCCCTAATGCCTGAGACCTACCCACACCTGTCCCAGTGCCTGAGACCTGCACACACCTGTCCCTAATGCCTGAGACCTGCACACACCTGTCCCTAATGCCTGAGACCTGCACACACCTGTCCCAGTGCCTGAGACCTGCACACACCTGTCCCAGTGCCTGAGGCCTGCACACACCTGTCCCAGTGCCTGAGGCCTGCCCACACCTGTCCCAGTTCCTGAGACCTGCCCACACCTGTCCCTAATGCCTGAGACCTGCACACACCTGTCCCCAGTTCCTAAAGCCTGCGCACACCTGTCCCCAGTTCCTGAGGCCTGCCCACACCTGTCCCCAGTTCCTGAGGCCTGCCCATACCTGTCCCTAATGCCTGAGACCTGCACACACCTGTCCCTAATGCCTGAGACCTACCCACACCTGTCCCAGTGCCTGAGACCTGCACACACCTGTCCCTAATGCCCAAGACCTGCACACACCTGTCCCTAATGCCTGAGACCTGCTCACACCTGTCCCTAATGCCTGAGACCTGCACACACCTGTCCCTAATGCCTGAGACCTGCCCACACCTGTCCCTAATGCCTGAGACCTGCCCACACCTGTCCCCAGTGCCTGAGGCCTGCACACACCTGTCCCTAATGCCTGAGACCTGCCCACACCTGTCCCTAATGCCTGAGACCTGCACACACCTGTCCCAGTGCCTGAGACCTGCCCACACCTGTCCCAGTGCCTGAAACTGAGATCGGAACGTCGGGAGGCTTTGCAGGTGCCCCTGAGTCTTTACACATTTATCAGGGACTTTTCTCTCTCTGGAGTTCTTCACAAGTGACCCTCCCAGGGAATACACTTCTGAATGCTGGATGGACAGACAGACCACCTGTCTGCGGCATGGAGAGCACCTGACGCTGACAGGAGGGACGCACACCTGGGCCTCCACTCCGTCCTGGATTTCCCCCAGGACATCTTCTCGTGGGAGACACAGCCCAGGAGGAAAACGAGACCCCAGAGAGGCCACACCCCCCGCATTGGGACAGGGGTGTGCAGGTCTCAGGCTGACCTCCGAGGAGTGAGAACGAGTTCATGGCGGGGTTGAGGGATGGGGGAGTTGGCCTGTCTGCCTGGAGGAAGGAGCCCGGGGTCCCTCCAGGTCCCTCACCCTCACCCCACACGCACCACTGAGATGCCCAAAAGGACAGAACGGGACCCTGCAATGCAGGAAAGGAACCCACGGCAGCGCGGGAGCAGGCCCTGCAGGACACTGGTCAGTGGGTGCGGGACGACCAGGAAAGTAGACAAGGCCTGAAAGGCACTTTCCACAGAGAACCACACGCGTGTTCTAGACCCGGAAGACCCCAAACCCGCTTCCAAACAGCCAGGCGCTGCCCAGGGTGTGTGCGGGCGGCGAGGTGCAGGGCGGCCTACCTGGAAGGCCTGCTGCGCCTCGGACAGGAGCAGCCGCGCGGGCTGGTACAGCTCCATGTCAAGCAGGACTTCCGCTTTGAGGGTCCACAAGAGGGGAAAGGACGTGCCTTCCAGGCCTCGCCCAGTCTCCCCGTTTATCTTCAGGATCTGTAACACACCGAGCCGGCTCTGCCTCCGACGTCCAGGTCTGTGCCCGACGCCGAAGCCCGGCTTTCCTCCTGGGCACCTGTCTCTTCTCACCAACCAAGCCACCCCCAGCTGCCCGAGCTGGTTCCCGGGGCCAGCCCTGCTCCCTCCTGTGCTCGGGGCGCTGGGCCCCCTCTCCTGGCCCAGGCAGCCCCCTGACGGGCGCGGGACAGGTCGCTGAGCTCCAGCAATTCAGCAAGACCACAAGGACCCTCCGCCTCCTGGTGCAGGTCCCACACAGCCCGTCCCCAGCAGGAGCCTGCACACCCCAGCGCCTGTCTGGCGTCTTCCCACCAAGTCTCCAACGTGGTGGCTGTGAGTGCTTTTCTGATGGGCAAGCCCACGGGAGGGGAGCCCACGGAGCAGAGGGAGCGTGGGTAGTGGTCAGACCCACGGACGCTCTCTGGCTGCGAGGGCCCCGCCCTTCCCAGCCCCATGCTCTGCACCCCTCAGTCTGCACCCCTCAGCGCCACCCAGGCTGCCTTCCCTGAATCGCTGCTCACCCACCAGGGCCCTTTCTAAATTGGTCTGTGGTCTCGTCTTCCCCGGGGACCACCATGGAGGGGACACACGCCATCCGTCCCTGGCGTTCCCAGGACACGGGCGCACGGGGCTGTGGGCGCAGCGCAGTGGAGACAGGACGGAGCCAGCTGCAGCCCTGTCCCCCCAGGGCCCTCGCTGGGCAGGGCAGCGCCCAGCTACCTGGTCCTTGGCCACGAGGGGCCGCACCTCCCCTGGCGGCACGGCAGGCACGGGCTCGGTCATCACCGGCAGGCTTTCTTCCAACGACGGCTCCCTGGTCTTCTCCTTCCTCAGGGCAATCTCCTTCCTGCAGCTGACGGGGTGAGACGGGCAGCGTGCTGAAGAAGCGCCCACTGACCAAGAAACGCCTGGCAACGCTCCACTCCACCAGCGAGCAAAGCACCACGACGTCCAACGTCTGCCAGAGGCCGCTGTCCTCTCGCGTGTTGACAACGATTTCTAAAATCCCCACGACTTAGCAGCACCGCACAGGACCCCCAAACCCACGCTTCTCGCCCGTTCTCTCTCCCACTCCAGACTCAAGCATCCAGCTGTGGGTCTGCCTCCAGCCCTGGACGTCCAGACGGAGCTCCACCCGCCGAGATGGGCGGGGCTCCTGTCGGGCCCGCCTCCCCCGCTGCCCTCACCTTCACCTTCACCGCTGCACCCAGACCCATGAACCATCTCGGTCCCTTTGTCTCCCCTCCCCTCGCACCGTCCCAGCCTGGGGGATGCCCGCACACAGGAGGGTCAGTAAGTAAGAAGCTGCACCCCAGCAGAGCGCCCCAGACCCTGATTTCCTGAGCTCTGTACCCCTAGGTCCTCCCAACACCCACTGTCCGGGCATGCTGGGCAGTGGGGGCCAGGCATGGAGGGAACGCAGCCGAGAGCAGGGCGCCTCGGCCCCGGCCCCGTGGCTCCTTCTTCCTCGCAAAGGGGTCCCGCCGCGCAGGACGCAGCTGGGCCCTGGCTGCACGCACCTGGACTGCTCCGCGTCCCCGATGTAGGCCTGCCCCACCGCGTCCTCGTGGAGGGCAGCTGCTTCTCTCAGCCGCAGGTCGGAGCACACGAGGGCGAGCCTGGGAGGGCGGCAGGAGCTGTTACCCAGGACGCAGCAGGCCTGTCGGGCTGCCCTGCGCTCCGTGCACTCGAAAGAGATGCACAATGGGATGATATTTTCAATAATTTTTCAAGCTAAACAAAATTACTAGGGAAAAGGAAGAAGTGGCTCTATCCAATTTCAGGTCGAAAAAAACTGACACATTCATTCATATCTTTGTAGGTTCCCATAAATGCAGGTTCCCAATCTTGGGGCCACCCTGTCCGAGGTGTAGACAAGGCACACTGGGCGGCGCCCTGACCACCCATCACCGCCCTGCGCTGCTTTCGTCCTTATGAAAAACAATTAAAACACTCCTATGGAAGTACAGTAACACTGCTATGGAAAACAATTAAAACACTGCTATGGAAGTACAGTAACACTGCTATGGAAAACAATTAAAACACTGCTATGGGAGTACAGTAACACTGCTATGGAAAACAATTAAAACACTGCTATGGAAGTACAGTAACACTGCTATGGAAAACAATTAAAACACTGCTATGGAGGTACAGTTGACATGCAAATATTACATTAGTTTCAGGTACAACAAGGTGATTTGACACTGATGTTCCTTATGATGTGATCACCTCTCTAGTCACACAACCATCTGTAACTATGCTAAGTTGCTGTTTATTTTTATTTTTGCTAATCCTCACCTGAGGATATTTTTTCCACTGATTTCTAGAGAGAGTAGAAGGGGGTGGGGAGAGAAAGAGGAAAGAAGAGAGAGAGAGAGAGAGAGAGAGAGAGAGAGAAACATTGAAACACTGATGTGAGAGAGACATCGTTTGGTTGCCTCCCACACACAGCCTGACCAGGGCCTGGGATTGAACCTGTGACCCAGGTACGTGGCCCTGACCAGGAATTGATCCCAAGACCCCTCGGTGGGAGGACTGGTGCTCTGACCACGGAGCACACCAGCCAGGGCAGTTGCTGTTTATTCTGAAAGGATTTGAAGCCCACAGAGAAGTCGCCCAAACCCTACCAAGATTTCCCTGAAAGGGAAGCAGGGAGACCGACCGGAGGTGGTAGAGGTCTTTGAGGCTCTTGCTGTCCACCACGCAAGCTGAAATCAGGACACCCAACTGCAGGACCGGGATCGTGAGCTCATGGAGGGACATCTTCTGCAGGGCCCTGACCAAATGGTCCAGGAAATACAAAGTGTATGTCTGCACAAACGCACAAAACACGGAAGGTCAAGGGGGAGGGAGCTTGGCCCGCTCGCTCACCGGGTCTTTCTTCAGAGAACACACAGCGGCTGTCCCACAAGTGTCTGTTCAGTGAATGAATGAATGACAGGCTCTCTTCCTTCCCTCCTTCATGAATAGCGATCCTTTTGTCACGTGCAATCACCTATACTCACCACACTCGAGTATAGTAAAGATTCTCACAAGAAACAATCCATTTATGAGTTTATTCAAATTAATGTTTTTGTTTCATTTATTTTTCCACTAAAAACTACCAATCCATTAAAAGCAAAATTTTTTTTCTTAAAAGAACTTCTTTATGTACACACACAACTAATACTTCTCATAATGTTGCACTAGATTTGATAAAAATCATCAGCCTTCAGTGGAAAATTAGAAAAGTTGGATGAACTAATTTAAAAACCTACTTAAAAGCACTGAAAGAGTGAACAACACTGAGAAAACTTCCTGGGCCAGGACCTGGAAGCAGGCAGGTATTCGGGGACCCTGACATGTTGGGGCTGTCTGCTGACGGAAGAGGCAGCCAAGAGGCTGCAGGGTGCCTCTGACTTTGTTTGTAGGGTTGAGGGCCCCCAAAGGCTAAATGCCCAGGCTGGGTCCCCGCAGGATGGCTAGGGGTGTGGAGGAGTGCAGCCCTCCGGTGAGGATGTGGCAGCGGGAGCCACTGCGGGAGGCACTTTGCGATGCCCACTGCAGTTGAAGGCACACACCCGCTGCAACCCACAAACTCTGCCGGTGGGTGTGCCCTCCAGACACGTGGGCACCAACCCTCTCAGCGGCCTCACCTGAGGACGCCACCACTGAAACCACCCAAATGTCCGTCAACAGTGGGAAGGACACGGGGATTGTGGTCCAGGCGGGCAATGGCGTGCTCCAAGCAGAGAACAAACCACAGAGCCACGGGGGGCCCCTAGGCCTGCCCCCACATGACCCTCAGGATCACACACGAGTGACTCCACTTTTTAAAGCACAAGAAACACGCTGAACGAGGCCCCCAAAGTCACCAGGTGCGCCGCCCCCCCCCCCCAGCCACCCCGCCCGGGACCTGTGCGTGTGACTTCACGTGGCAAAAGGCCTGTGCGGGTCTGATTAGACACGGGTCCCGAGGAGGGGCATCATCGGATGTAGTCACACGGGTCTCAGAAATGGAGGCAGAGGCAACACTTCCCGAGACCAGCCCCTCCACGTGCTTCTCCGCCCGGCGCGTTTCACACGGAAACCTCAGCTCCTCGGTCCACTCACCGGCCTCTGGATGCTGGCTGTGTTCACGGTGAAGTTGCTCCTGTCCTGTCTGAAGAAGGCTATCACCTCCTCCGGGCAGAAGTAGGCAGCCCACGCCTCCACGCTCGCGGGGGGCTCTTCCATCTCTTTGCCGGAAAGCGGGGTTTGGCCCTGGGAAGCAGGAACGCAGGGTTTGCTTCGCAAAGTGGAGCTGAAAGTTCCAGTGGGAGTGTGGGCAGACTGGTGGGAGCCGGGGAGAGCGCCTGCCGGAGCCACGTCTGATTTTACGTCCAAAACTCGATGGGACGTCCCTCCCTCCTGGGAGAGCGTGACTTAGGCTCTCTGCCCCGTGCACCGCGACGGTGCCGTCCCCACACCCTCACTCAGTAAGCGCTGGCGCCAAGCCCCGGCGGGAGCCCAGCTCTGTGGGGCAGAGCAGCCGGGACAATGCCAGGCGGTGGCAGGAGCACGGCCATGTGGACAGGCAGACGCTCAGGTGAAAGGTCGGGGGGGAGGGGTGGGACAGCCCCCTGCGATGGGAAACTCACCGCCCCTCCCACCCACAACCAGGACCCAGAGGTGCCTGGGGGTCACCTTGCAGGGCCTTTGATTGGAGACTTCTCTGGTGTGGGATAAACTCCAGGGAGAAGCCAGACACCCCCCACCCCACCTCCCATTACGGTCCTGGCTCCCCCGGGTGTGTGTGTGAGAGAGATATCACTGCCTCCATTCTGCAGAGGAGGAAACGGAGGCACAGACACGCTCATCGGGCCCACAGCCTGGGACGCCGAGGAGTGTCCGCACGGGGCCGGCCCCCGCTGTGCCGCCTGCACCTCTGAGAAATGCGTTACCTGCTTCGGGTCTTTGCTCTTCTCTCTGTCCCTGTCCTTGACCTTCTCCCTCTCTTTTTTAAGCAGCAACAAATTGGAACTAGCTGTTGCTGGGACTTTACTTTCTGAGAATGATTTTTTTGCTGTTAATAAAGAAACCTGGGGAAATGAAATAAAATTGGCAGCATTAAGAACAGACACCCATTCTCACCTTCCTCCCAGACACTCAGATCCGAAGGGCGGGTCAGCCTGCCAGGGCCTGGCCGGTGAGCCGGCGGCAGAGGTGGCCGCAGCATCCCCAGGGGGGACACGCGGGGCGGGGAGTCCTTCCCGTTCTTCCTGCTGCCAAGGGGCAGGATGGGGCCTGGGGCACACTTGCCCTCAGAAAGAAGGCTGTCTGGACAGAGCTGCCTGCTGGTGCACTGCCGAAGGAGGTCCCCAAGAACACAAGGCCACCCAGAGCTGCTGTGAAGGGGGATGTACAGAGGTGGGGGGAAGGGGTGTGTGGGTGGGGAGAATATTCTGGAAGCCCAGCAGCAGGGGCTTCTGATGGTCTGAACGACACAGGCTTTGACTGAGTGGCCAGATTATTATGATCTCTGAAAGC
Organism: Eptesicus fuscus; assembly: GCF_027574615.1. Classification (NCBI taxonomy): domain Eukaryota; kingdom Metazoa; phylum Chordata; class Mammalia; order Chiroptera; family Vespertilionidae; genus Eptesicus; species Eptesicus fuscus. The sequence goes on along the minus strand of NC_072489.1, from coordinate 56,193,405 downwards.
ATAATAATCTGTGTGTGTGTGTGTGTGTGTGTGTGTGTGTGTGTGTGTGTGTGTGTGTTAGAGGCCTGGTGCATGAATTCGTGCATGGGTGGGGTCTGGCCAGCAGGAGGGGACATGAGAGGTTGGCCGGCCTGCCTGCTGGTCAAACTCCTGGTCGAGGGGACAATTTGCATATTAGCTTTTTATTATATAGGATATACACTGAGTGGCCAGAATATTATGCGTTCAGAGATCATAATAATCTGGCCACTCAGTGTATATAGATAACTTTATTGATTTTAGGAGAGGAGGAGAGGGATAGAAACATCAATGATGAAAGAGAATCATTGATTGGCTGCCTCCTGCACACTCCCCAGTGGGGATTGAGCCCGAAACCTGGGCACGTGCCCCTGACCAGAACCGAACCCGGGACCCTGCAGTCCGCAGGCCAACGCTCTATCCACTGAGCCAGACCAGCTGAGGCACGTCCCGGGCTTTAGAGAATCTTTGGAAGCAGCCAAACTGAGCACCGGGCTGGTCCCCAGAGGAGCGGTGCCGGCCCAGCGGCCGCGGCCCACCTGCCAGATGTGCCGGAGGAAGGAGTAGGCCATGAGGCAGTAGTCCTGATAGCCGGCGGCACTCGGGGTGTCCAGCAGGGCCAGCAGGATGTGGGCGCGGGCCAGCGCCTCCAGCTGCCTCACGTTCCGCAGCTTCTCCAAGGAAGCCGTCCCCAAGTCCTCAGACTCCAGCCTCTCCGGGGTCATCTGCATGAACGAAGGCTCTCCTGGAAGAGAGGGCGCCCGGACTCGTGTCCGCAGCCGTGGCCACTTCCTCGCTGCCCTTCTCCCGGGCCCGGGGGTCAGAGGGCGGAGTCCTTTTCCAGAAGGAGCGCCCAGCACTCGCCGGTTTGGCTCCGAGGGTGTCAGCCTGCGGACCGAAAGGTCCCGGGTTCTATTCTGGTCAGGCTGCAGGCTCCTCCCTGGCCCAGGCCCTGATCGGGGCTCGTGCAGGAGGCAACTGATCAATGGGTTTCTCTCACATCGATGTTTCTCTCTGTCTTTGCTCTCTCTTCCACTCTCTCTAAAAATCAGTGGGAAAATATCCTCAGGTGAGGATAAAAAACAAACAAACAAACAAAAAACAGAAGGTGTGCCCAGCACGCAGGGCCCAGGGCTTCTCCCCCGAAGGGAGGCAGCAGGCCTGACTTCTGGGTGCCGTGGCCACGGCCAGGCTGCGAGGAGACACCGGTCCCAGGCCCAGGGTAGGGGGTAGCTGCTGGCATCTGCGGCTCTGGAGTCACTTTTGGGGTTGGGAGCGATGGAACCTCCCCTCCTCGGGTCACCCTAGTTGGTCTGAGCTTGCCTTGATGGGGGCTCGGCGTCGAGGGGACGAGTCCACGTGCTTCTAGTGCAGACAGGGGGTCGCCCTTTCCCAGGGCCCCCGAATCTGCAGGCCAGGATGGAGGCCGCCTCCGTGCTGCAGCCCGGCCCGGGCAGCATCATGCGGCCTGTCTGTGGGGGGCCGTTCCCCTTTGTGGTGTGAGAGCACTGTTGCTGGAGCAGGACCCAGAACAGGAGCCCAGCAGCCACCCGGCCGCCCTCACCCCCACACTCTGTCTGCTGGGCGTGGCCACTGTCCTTTTGCAGGTTGCCTGTGGAGGCCCCGGGTATCCACTGCTCGCCTGCCCCGGGCCCTGGGTCCTCAGGTGGCCCTCAGCCTTGCTGACAGCAGGGGCTCAGGACCAGCCTCGGTGGGGGGAGGGGGGGCTGAGGAGGTGGTGGGGAGGGAAGCAGGGAAGGAGGCCGGACCTGCCAGCGCCTCTGGAAACGTGGGGCCTGCGGGCGGCACCGCTGAGTCTGTCAGGGCCCCATCTCCTCTCTCCAGCCCCACGGGCCCCTGGCACACGTCATGCTCCCCACAGAGCAGGCTCCTGTGCTTGGGGTCACCTCTCAGTCCCCCACACAGTCCAGGAGAGGCCACTCTCCCACAGGAAAGGGGGCTGGTTTCTCTGAAACGCTGCTCCCTCTCCCTCCAGGGCGGGTCCCCGGGGCAGGCCTGTCGGCATCGCCAGGGAGTTCCGCAGTCCCTGGCCTCCCCCAGATCTGCCACGTGGAGCACCCGCAGTTTGTAACCGCACCCCCCCCCCCGCCAAGGTTGTGGCGACAGTGAGGCTGTCCAGGCTTCCCACCCACCAGCACCCTGCTCAGCAAACCCCACCTCTGACCCCAAGCCAGACCCCTCTGCGGCCTCCACACACTGCAGGGGCCACGCAGCCTGGGGTGGGCTAGGGCCGCCTCCATTTCCTGGCCTGGAGAAGGCGCCTCCCCGTTACCCCCGAAGGGCCGCTCTCTGCGCCAGAGGAGACGGCGGAAGGGACAGCGGAAGGGACCGCGTGCCCGGGAGCCGTCCCTGGCCGCGTCGCCTCACCGGCTGGCTCAGGTGTGTCCCTGGAAGGTTTCATCCCCAGCAGGATGTCGATGGCCCAGTTCAGGTGGAAGGTCACGTCCTCGATGGGGAACTGCTGGTAATACAGCCACTCGCTGAACTCCATGACGTAGTTGACTTTGTGCCACGCGCTCTCGGGCTTCTTTGGGATTAAACAGAAAAGGGATGGGACGCTGCACCCCCACTCAGCACCCTGATGCGGCACCCCGCCACAGTCTAGGACACCAGCAGTTTGGTGCTTCACCTTCTAGAAGCAAATGGTTCATTCTCACCCTGTAGTCATCCCAGCGAGACTCCTCCACTGGGACTCATCCGGCCGTCCAGGCTCATCACGGCCGCCCAAGGGCCAAGGGACCGTGTTCATGTGCAACATGTAGCGAGAACAGAGCTTGGCAAAGCCTCCGCAGGCCCCTGCTCCCTGAGGACACCCGCAGCCCAGCCCAGTGCCCCCCGACCCTGCGTGCCCCGCCTGCCCGGAGCAGGTTGCTCGCCACGCCGGCCTCGACTGGCCCCTGGCATCCCTCTCCCAGCCTGTCTCCTCCGGCGCGGGCTGAAATGTGTGTGAGGCTCTATCTGGTGGCTCTGTGGTTAACGGGCTTTGGAGGGCAGAGAAGGTGCCCTTCCCAGCGTGCAGCCCCAGGGTCCTGCCGTGCACAAATGGCCCGTCATCGCTGCACAACGGAATGAAGGCGCCAGCCAGCAGGTGGGCTCTGGCCTCCCACTTATCCGGCCGCCCTCACCCCCACACTCTTCATCCCACAGCTCACAGGTAGAGGGGGGCTGCGGTGGGTTCTAAAAGTCGGGAAGGCAGGGAGGAGGGTGTCGCGCCACAGGAGTTTGGGGAATGCTGGGCTAATGCCGGTGAGATGGAAGGAAGAGTGGAGGGGGCAGCAGGACTTTCAAGGTCAGAGTGGAGGGAAGTCTATGAGCAGAATCAGCATAGAGGCAGCCGTTAGCCCAGGGCACTGATTGAGGTCACCAGGAGTGGGGACCCTGGGTAGGAAGGGCCCTGGGTAGGGAGGGGATGTGGTGGGGGGCAGGGAAGGAGGCCCCAAACAGGAGCAGTAAGAGGGGCCCTGGGTAGGGAGGGGGCTTGGCAGCCAAGGGAAGGAAGTCCTCAGTGGGGCAGGCGGCCAGATGCCCCCAGGCAGTGACAGGGACACGGGCTCCTACACCAGCAACTTGTCCCTCCACCCTGGAAAGGACGAGGAGAGACGGGGACGGTCTGCTGCCCTTGACACGTGAACCGCTGTCACCCCTCACCCCATCCCCCCATCACCTCCAGGACTGATCGGGGCCATACCTGCAAGGCCTGGATTGCGTTCTGATAGCAGGTCAACTCCCCGTAGACGTTCTTGGAGTTCAAGGCCAGGCGGTGCCACATGTGTGCCAAATAATCCTCACTCTCGTCTTTAAACTTCTGGATTTCCATTGTAAAGTTCTGGCCAAGTTTGGCCTTCACGATGACCATATGCTTGAAAATCAAGCTAAAGGGACGTGAAAGAGGAATTAATTCTGGAATCGAAGGACAAAAAATTAACTGTATTATTCACCCAACCGGGAAGTATTGGTCCATTTCCCTACTTACAAAGATAAAGCAAAATGGAACCTGAGTTGCTTGGGCTTTTGTGCTGTGGTCGATTTTTTAAATTTATTTTTTAAATTTATTATTTTCGTGTGGATGTCGCGTCGTCAATCCCTACCCTTCTGGTGTTGGGTTCTTCGTGGAGAAAAGTCGTCAGAAAAGGGAGAGTGGGGGAGGCCCTGAGGGGTGGGCTGCGAAGGCACGGGGCTGCAGGAGGGGCTCCTGGCAGGGGGGTCCCGGTCGGGGTGGGAGGGTGGGGCGCACTCACAGGCGGTGCGCTGTCCGAGGCAGCATCTGCACGGCCTCGTCCAGCACCTTCAGGCCGCCCTCCCAGTCCTCATTGTCGGCGTGGCAGTGGAACAGCATCCCGTAGAGCGCGGCCCGCAGGGACAGGTCATCATCGGCCTCTGCGGGGACAGGGCTCAGGGCTGCAGGGGCCTGGGCTGGGACAGGCGTCCCCGCGGCCCCACTGCCTCCCCTGGAGGCCATGGGGGCGGATGGAGCCTCCCCTGGAGGCCACGGGGGCGGATGGAGCCTCCCCTGGAGGCCACGGGGGCGGATGGAGCCTCCCCTGGAGGCAACGGGGGCGGATGGAGCCTCCCCTGGAGGCCACGGGGGCAGATGGAGCCCCCCTGGGGGCCATGGGGGCAGATGGAGCCTCCCCTGGAGGCCACGGGGGCGGATGGAGCCTCCCCTGGAGGCCACGGGGCAGATGGAGCCTCCCCTGGGGGCCACGGGGGCGGATGGAGCCTCCCCTGGAGGCCACGGGGGCGGATGGAGCCTCCCCTGAAGGCCACAGGGGCGGATGGAGCCTCCCCTGGAGGCCACGGGGGCGGATGGAGCCTCCCCTGGAGGCCACGGGGGCGGATGGAGCCCCCCCTGGAGGCCACGGGGGCGGATGGAGCCTCCCCTGGAGGCCACGGGGGCGGATGGAGCCTCCCCTGGAGGCCACGGGGGCGGATGGAGCCTCCCCTGGAGGCCACGGGGGCGGATGGAGCCTCCCCTGGAGGCCACGGGGGCGGATGGAGACTCCCCTGGAGGCCACGGGGGCAGATGGAGCCTCCCCTGGAGGCCATGGGGGCAGATGGAGCCTCCCCTGGAGGCCACGGGGGCAGATGGAGCCTCCCCTGGAGGCCATGGGGGTGGATGGAGCCTCCCCTGGAGGCCACGGGGGCGGATGGAGCCTCCCCTGGAGGCCACGGGGGCGGATGGAGCCCCCCTGGGCCTGAGCACAGCAGACCCCCCCCCCCACCACCACCACCACTGCGCCTCTGGATGGTTACGGAGCTCCTCGCTCAGCTGCCAAACCCGGCGCACGTTTCCCCAGTGCTGACTTTTTCATGTTGTGCGTTTTCTTTATTCTCATTATTTAAATTTTCATGTATTTGAAATTGTGCCTCTTTGACAACTTGAACGTTTAGGAAATAAGATTCCCACAAAAATCTCTTGCTTTGCTCCATTCCACATTCTGTTTTTTCCTGGAATTTGAATTTTAAAACTGCGACTCCATTTGACCTGGGTGACGTTTTTTCAGCGCACAGAGTACTGTGGCCGTGGCTTGCACTGTCCCCGGTGCCTCACGGGCCACGCGGGCTGGCTCTCCACCAGGGCTCCTGCGTGACGCTGCTCGCCGCCCCCGAGGGCTGCCACCTGCCTCTCTCTCGGCAGCACCGCCAGCCATGTAACTGTCGGGGTTTAGACTAACCTAGTGCTTAACTCCATGCCGTCACATTCTGTTTAAGTCAAGTCTGTGTCTCTAACTCACATCCTGAGCACACACGAGGACGCTTACACTAACAGGGATGGTGAATTAGCAGATACTCATCATTTCTTTCTTTAAATGTGGATTCTAAATATGGTTTTCATTGTTCTAAGATCGGTATTTTTTTATGGAAGTTGACTATGATTCATCCATCAGAACAAGCCAGAGGCTAGATGTCAAGGCAGCCTGGGCGGCCTGGATGGACCGTGCGGCCCCGGACAAGGGGACCAACAGGCCTCGGTTCCCTGTGCACACGGGGGCCTCGCGAGGCCGTTGATGGAAAGCACTGGCAGTGCCGGTCACAGCCTGACGGCTGGCGGACGCCGCCTGCGGTTTCCGCCACGGTCACGCTGGCCTTACAGAAGGGCCGGGGACTGAGGCACCGCGGCCTCCCGTCCCGCGTGCGGCGGCAGCGGCTGCTCACCTGGGAGGAAGGAGCCCTGGGAGGTGCCTCCGCTCTGCAGGTCCGCGGTCGGCCACTGGTGCAGGAGCTGCACTTCTTCCTTCTCCTGAAGCAGAACCGACGAGACATGCCCTTGAAGCTGCCGCTTATTCCTTCCCCACCTGGTGCTTCGTCTGCCTCCGCGTCGAATGACAGAGATTGCAGCTAAGTTTCTAAGACACTAAGTCACATCTCTCCCATGAGAAAGGCTGTCCAGCGCAAGGCCAGCTGCGTAGGGGACACGCAGGCCTCCCCGGTCTACAGCTTCCTCAGTGACAAGGCATCCAGGTCACTCCTGTCACTTTAAATCAGGGGGATCAAAGCACATGAGGGAAAAAATGAGGCACAGCAAAAGCTCCAAATGTCTACACTAGTCCCTTAGGCCCTAAAGAACTAAAAAAGAGCAAACTAAACCCAAAATAGCAGCAAGAAGGAAATAATAACGATTAGAGCAGAGATCAAGAAAATGCAGAATAGAAAAACAAAGAAAACAAATGAAACCAAAAGTTGGCTCTTTGAAAGATTAATGAAATTGACAAACTTTTAGCTAGACTGACATGGAAAAAAAGAAAAGACACAAACACTTAAAATCAGACATGAAAGTGGGAACACTCCTATCAAGCCCAGAGAGACAAAACGGATTATAACAGAGAGTCCGATGGCCAATTGTACGCCAACGAATTAGATAGCTTAGAACAGTGGTCGGCAAACTGCGGCTCGCGAGCCACATGCGGCTCTTTGGCCCCTTGAGTGTGGCTCTTCCACAAAATACCACAGCCTGGGCGAGTCTATTTTGAAGAAGTGGCGTTAGAAGAAGTTTAAGTTTAAAAAATTTGGCTCTCAAAAGAAATTTCAATCGTTGTACTGTTAATTTGGTTCTGTTGACTAATGAGTTTGCCGACCACTGGCTTAGAAGAAATGGAAGAACCCTGAAAAGCACATACGTCACCTAAGCTAACTCAAAAAGAAATAGGAAATCTCAACAAACTTCTAACACGTAGGGACTGAATCAGTAACCAGAAACCTCCCAATAAAGTAAGTCCTGGAACAAATGGCTTCAGAAGTGAATTCCACCAAACATTTAAATACTTGACTTCAATCCTCCTCAACTCGAAAAAATTGAAAAGGAGGAAACACTTCCTGACTCATCCATTCTATGAGACTGGGATTATTTTGAAAGGAAATCAAGATAAAGGAATCACAAGAAAATTATAGACCAATATTCTTACAAATATAAATGCAAAAATCCTCAACAAGGTATTAGCAAATCAAATCCAAGGGCATAAGAAAATATTATGCACCACAACCAAGTGGGATTTATCCCAGGAGCACAAGGCACTTTAACAGAAGAAGAACAATCATTGTGATGCATCACAGCAACAGAAGGAAGGAGAAAGCCACATGATCATCTCAATTGATGGAGAAAAGGCATTCGACAAAAGCCAGTCTTTCATTACGAAATCTCACAATCTCTCAGAGAACGAGGAGTTGTGGGGAACTCCCCAACACAATGAAAGGCATTTAAAACAAACCCACAGAAAGCACCGTCCTCAACGGTGAAAGACTGAAACTTCCCCTCTGAGATCAAGAGCAAGACAAGGACGCCTATTCTCACACCGCTGCTATTCTACATTGTACTAGAAATGCTAGCCAGAGCGATTAGACAAGAAAAACAAATAAGCTCATGAAAGATGCTCAACAGTCATTAAAGAAATTAAAATCAAAACCACAATGAGGTACCACTTCACACCTACTAGAATGGCTACATTTTTAGAATGGAAAATAAAAGTGCTGACTAGAATGTGGAGAAACTGGAAGTTTTGAACATTGTTGGTGGGAATGAAAAATGGTGCAGCCGCTGTGGAAAACAGCCCAACAGTGCCTCCAGGGCCAAACACAGAAGTACCACAGAACCCAGCAATTCCACCCCTGGGTATCGACCCTAAGGAACCGACAACAGGAGCTGTGTCTGTGCACCCGTGTTCACAGCAGCACCGTTCACACGGTCCGCAGGTGGAAACAACCCATGTCCATCCACAGAGGAGCAGATAAACGACACGAGGTCTGCATACCATGGAACACTGTCCAGCCACAACAAGGCTCCAACGTGCTGAACCTGGGAACACTGTGCTCACTGAGATGAGGGTTAGGGTTAGGAAAGTTCCCACCTCCATGATAGGGTGCAGGTGGGTGGACGTCAGTCAGGCTGAGACCTGCCCAGCCCTGGTGTGCATCTTGTCCAGCGGCTTCTGTGCTTTCCTCAGCTGATCCTAGGGTCCTACCCCCCACCCCCCTCTCTCCTCTCCTACGGAGCTTTCCAGGGAAGGGTCAGGGTCTCTTGGAGGGAGGGAGGGTGGAGAAGGGCAGTGGGGGAGGGAAGTCAGAACTAAGCCTTGAGCTCAGCCAGGGCGCCCCCCCCCTCCCAACTTGAGCAGCTCCGAGGGGTCTGCCTTTGCTTGGGAGCCCCACCCGCCTCCTCTGGAGGAAGAGCCTGAGAGGCAGCCGTGGGACCCGGAAGCTGGCCCTGGAGCACCTGGGTTTTGGCCTCCGTCTTGTTGATGATGTTGACGATACTCTGAATGGTCTGCCAGGCTTTCTTCCTGTTGGCCGCGGAGGACAGGAGCGGGAGCTGGGTGTTCCAGTAGTGCCGTGCGGCCAGCATCACCAGGGCGCTGTTCTGCGCGATGCCCCCAAACCTGAGAGGGAGGCCTGACCTAGCGAGCTGCAGACACGCAGGCACTCACCGAAAGCCCCTGGGTCCTCAGAGGGCAGGGTGAGGCCAGTGTCTGACCTGGAGCCTGTGCTCATGTCTGCAGGACATGCCCCTGGGGGTCCCGGCTGTGAATCTCCTTGCACCATAGCCCCCTGCCTTGACCCCCCCCCAACCCTTGCCACGGGGTCTGTGAGGGAGGGCCGGCCGCAGTGACAGTCCCTACTGCGTGTCATGCTCTTCATTTCAGGGCACTGCAGCTGCCATGTATCTCCCATGCACAACACGCACCCAGACCCACCACACACGCAATCCGTTCAGCCGCAGAGCAGCGCGGCGCACCTCACGCTCTCGGTGAAGGCCTTGCTGGCTGCCAGGCGCAGCTGCTTCCGCCCCTTCAGGTTCTCCATGATGCTCCGGCCCCGGATGCAGGCGCTGGCGCTCAGCATTTCTGCCATCAGCTGAGCCTGGGCCCTGCAGACAGAGACGCCTTAGCACACAGGAGGGCGGTGTGGGGGAGGGTGCAGGAAGGTGGGTGAGCCCGGGGTGCCTGGAGCAGTCTCCCAAACGTCTCCAAACCAGAACTAACTGGC